>NW_016690212.1:3627042-3788941 GCF_001604755.1 Lepidothrix coronata
TAAAATATTTAGAGGGTTTTTTTAAATTTAAAATGAAAGCAGGGGCCTTTTTTAACATTAAATTACACATAATTTCTCAGTACCATCATTTATACACAAGGTTATAAAGTTATTAAATAATTGTTCCAAGTTTTGCTGTCCTTTGTGCAACAATATCAAGTCATCATCATTATTTAGGCAACATCTTAGTCTCATTTCTATTGTCAGTTTCATCTTTAACATTTTACATTTTTGTAGCCAAGAGCAACACCAGATGGTCTTAGAAGCTGAAGGACCACTTAACTAAAGTAATCCCACAGAGGAAAACAGGTGAAGCATTTACTTGCTAGCACTTCTAGTGTTTTGGGTTTATTTTTAATAAAAATTGTTCAAATATTTAGGCAAATACCTGAGATCTTCAATTTCCTTGATATAATTATGAATCATGTTGCTAATTTCTTCATTTCCTTCTCCTTTGAAGGACAGAGAGAAAGAGGTAATGAGGGGAAGAGAAAGATTAAGGAAGGATGGTAACAGTATAAATATCTGAATACAGCTACTAGGCACAAGGTACCAGCAAAGATAAACAGTCACATGGGTTACACATTAAGATCTTATCTGATTTGTATAATATCTTTCCTGCTTAAACTGAATTAAGTCTTTGGTTCCTCTGTCATATGATCATCATGTGATTACCATTAACCTTTTCTATTTCATTTGTTTGCCACATTAGCACATTTTAACAATGCATAAATCAAAAGTAACCTGACAAACCATGCACGAAAAAAAAAATGCAGTCATGGTAAGTCAATTGGTTGATTATTCTATGAGGTGACAAGCAAGCCAACATTCACCCATCTTTGTTTAGGTCCTCATCCAAAGCAAAATATGTAAGTTCATATGGGGCTAAGCATATAAATAATTCCTATCCAAAGGTATTATGTCATATCTCATGTTGCTCGTAGTCCTAAATGAATGGTCAAATCAGGGTACCCAACTACTAACAGAAATCTCCAGAAACAGAAGAAATAATCAGATGAGGGCCTATTCCTGCCAAAGCAGATCCTACATTACTGATACAAAGGCATCACTTCATTCCAAGGGATCCATGAAGCAAGAGCATATACTGGATTAAAGTTCATGAACTTATGAAGCAGTTTACGCACACCACACCCACAGCATACCTGTTCTGGCTAGCACTTGGTTGGCCTGATCACTCATAAGCTGCGTTATTCTGGCTCTAAGTGCGTCGATAGTCTCTTGCATTGCTTTAATTCTAACACGCAGGTTGTTGTTTTCTGTTTGCAGCATCGCATTTTCATGAAACATGTCATTGATGCTTTCAACGCCTTCTTCATCTATAATCCTTTTACCCTTTAAGAAAGTAAAAGTATTTTATTACCAGTAAAGGGCTGACCTACACGTGACAAAATTTTAACTTAGTAAAGGCAATCCACAGATTATTTGAAATTCTAAATAGATGCTCAGAGCAAAAGATAATCTTCTCTCATAAAGTTCAGAACATTGATAAATGGATAGTTTTCAAAACATTGGTAGCTGGACAACACCTTAGCATTTGGGTCCTGTGTAACTCCATCTTAGTCTGAAATACAAGTTCTTGAAGAGGTTAAGAAATGAGAAGACAACTCTATCAAATCAGGATACTATCTCAAGAATAACAAAGGAGTACAACACTCTTTGGTAACATTTATTGCAGAAACCATTATTTGTTTAAACTTTCAGGAAGAAATAAAACATTGTGTAATATGAGTATTTTCCGTATATAAAACTTTATTTTTAAAACACATTATTTTAACTATCTAGTAAGTTTTCAAAAGCAATACACAGGAACTGTACACATTCACTTAACACATCAGTCTAGGTTGTGGTCATTTTTGCTTTGGAGGTGATTGTTTCTCATTGTTGAACACGGCAAGGTCAATTTTTGCCTTTCAAAATGCAAACAGCATGCAGCATCTGTTAACATCATTGGCATTTGCCGATGTATCTTTTTTTGGGGACATAATCTAAGTTTTCTAAAAATATCTGGTAATCGTTGGAATTAGAAGTGTTGTTTACGTCAAGGTTGGTATTCAAACGTGTATGAAGTGGAAGTAGTCAACAGAAAAACAAGCTGTGAAATTATAAGCATTTTAAAGCAGAAGAAATCCTAAGAGGGCAAACTTACTGTTTTGTATTCCATGAGTTCCATCTGTAGCCGTGCAATCTCACTGCGCAAAGCATTTATTTGTTGACTAGCTCTATCCTGATTAACCATCACCTTGTTCTTGATGTTCCGTGCCCGATTGGCATACTTTAATGTGTTCAAAGTTTCCATGAAGTCTCGATCTGAAGGGCTTACACACGCTATCATGAGGGTTTGACTGGAAGTTAAAAAACACAAGTCAGCATTACACAAAGAGAATAGAGAGAAGCCAACAGGTCTTGAGGTAGAAGGTGAAACAAGAATAGCAACTTCGTAACATTTGTGAAAATATTTCTTGATCTAACTCACAGCAGACTGTGAACCACAAAGGTCAGCACTATTACATCTTGCATCACCCTAGCAGCCTAGAGGGGTCAGAACCAGAATTCTAGCTGCAGATCACTCTGAGGGTGCATACATGGCCTAAATTCTCAACAGACAGGGCTAAACATCTGATGGACTGAGTATGTCCAGGCTTTAAAGGAGCTTGCTTCTCCATTGTACATCACAGCTTAGGTGAAGCATTAGGAAGAGTGCACTGTCTCCAGGGCAAACGAGCAATATATACATCAGGCAGACTAGATTCTGATCTTCACTTTCTATAATTTTAGACTGCAATAAAAAAATGAATCCCTGCAACCCTCTGTGAGGCAAACAGTTACCCTCACCGCACCCACTGGGAAACTAAACTAGAAAGAGTAACTAGCCTGAAACTAAAAAAAAAATTCAGTTTCAACAATTCTTCCTCAGCCCTTGCTGGTATCTTTGTGTCAGTTCTCCAAACTGAGTTTAGTCCTCAAGACAAGAGTATGCAGGATTAAGAACAATTTTTTAATTCTGACATGAGGAATACTTCTGTTTTCAGTTGAGAATGAGCTTACATTTCTACACCTCAGAGGACTGGTTCTGCTATGTCTCCATCTTGAAAACTGAACAACTTGAACTCCACTTTCCTATCTGAATTGTGTAATGGATCAGGATTTCTTAAAGCTGTTCTACTCCCTTTATTTTACCACTTCTTTAAAGTGCTCTCCCAGCTCCTGAAGTTATGAAAGTTCTTATTTTTCATATTATACACTATAAAATTCATTTTAAAACACCAATGCTCTATATTCTTTATTGAATAATTCAACAAACATTAATATTTAAATGCTGCTTCAGAACTGTTACAGTATTATACTTAAAATGAGGATTATGGTGAGAATAGTACAGTGATACAATGCTTTTATCATTGTTAACTCAGGACTTACTACAGTCTAACCCAAATCACTACTAGTACATTTTTGATACATATTTTTAAAGAGAGAAACAGTAATTTGGACTGTAATACCTAGGGTGGAATTTGGAAGGCTGCAGAACAGGCTTAAAGAAATCTAAATACAATTCCCCAGAAGAAAAGCTCCATATTTGTTAAAATTTAGCTTCTCACATATTTTGGTTGCCAAAGTAGGAATAAGAAACCACACAAAATGTGTTTATGTGCGTGTGTATGTATATATATATAAATATAAAAAACTCTCTTCCTCAACAGCAAAGTGCTGATTTGAGAAGTCTCACATACATAAAAAATAAGGGGAGGGGAGTATCCACACATTTAACATCAGCCACAAAGAAACAGAAAGAAAATATACAACTATCATCAAAAATGTTCTGGGGTAGCATTTGCTGTCTGTACATTTGTGCTGGTTTGGGCTGGGATAGACCTGATTTTCTTCATTGTAGCTGGTATGTGCTGTTTTGGACTTGTGCTGAAATCCCCTACTATGCGTCCTTAATGCAGATATGTTTCAGTTACTGCTGAGCAGTGCTTGCACACTTTTCACCAGCAAGGAGGCTGGGGATGCACAAGGAGTTGGAAGGGACACAGCCAGGACAGCTGACCCCAACTGACCCAAGGGATATTCCAGACCATACGGCATCATTCTCAGTTTATAAAGGTGGAGGAAGAGGGGGACATTCAGAGTGATAATATTTGTCTTCCCAAGTCACCACTACACAGGCTGAAGCCCTAATTTCCTGGGGATGGCTGAATACCTGCCTGCCCATGGGAAGTGGTGAGTGATTCTCTTGTTTTGCTTTGATTGCATACATGACTTCTGCTTTATCTAGTAAACTATCTCAAACCCTCAACTTTTACCCTTCCAATTTTCTCCCCCATCCCACCAGGGGTAGTGAGCAAGCAGCTGTGTGGGGCTTGGCTGGTGGCCGGGGTTAAACCCGACACCACCATACACTAAATTCTGCAATTTCTCCTGAAGAACAGGAGGGGGAGCAGCGGAGCTGTAAAATAACAAAATATTTTGGAGTCAAATAATGCTTCCGCAAAGTGAGATTTTAGAAGTGGTTTGAAGAAATGCTCACTAGCTGGTGTATTTGACATAAAATTTAGTGAAGCAGAAGAGCTATGCTCTTTCTTTCTGCTGATCTTTTTCATAATTCTTGAGTTTCTTTTGCCCTTATATACTTCTGAAAATTCTAGCCTTTATTTTACTTATTTTGTCTGGCTCTGCTTTTCCTCACACTGCAGCGCATCGAGGTGTTATTAAAGTTCTCTCTCTGAAGACCAGAGCTACGATTTAAGAATTTTGTTCCACTTCTCCGTATTCCTTTGTGAAATGCTCAGAAAACTGCCTACCCTCCTAAATATAAGAGCCAGGCATATTGAATCACATAGAGCAATAAGAATACTTACCCTACCAAAATATACTCAGCTATGGTCGCTCTTCTATTTGGACATGTTAACATTACAGATACAAAATTTGTATTATGATTTATAAATTTGTCCATGCTTTCTTAGATAAAGCCTTCATAGGCCATAACTTCTCTTCATTGTATATATGGAGAATATATAAAGACAGGTTCATACCAACAACCCTGGTGATACGCTAGTTTGTTTTTATTAGGCTACAAACCAACATCAGGTAACTGGACAGATACACCATGGCTTGAAATATATAACCTTTAAACAGATGGCAGTGCCAGTGGCAAACTGACTCCAAGTTCCTGTGCATGGCAGTCAGAGCAAACAATACACTTACAAAAAAACAAAACAAAACCAAAGACCAAAATCACCCACAACTCTAAATCAGAAACTCATCGCAGCTTTAAAATATGCTGTAAACAAAATTTACCATTTATACTATCTACAATCTAAAGATGTCTTCATGGAAAGAACATGTCTGGAAATGGTAACTTCTAAGTACCTCAAAATCCTCTTTCAAAATCTTTTCCCCTGCATTGACAACATTTTTGTCACGACAGCAATTTATCTTCAGAACCTTCCTCCAGTGGCTATTTTTGTTATTTAATGTTTATTTTACTTTCCGAAGATTATAAACTCATTCATGCTCATTCACAATAAAATACATAAAGTGTTCCAATTTTCATACCTGTTTCCCCCAAGAGAGTCTTGAAGCAGCCTTGTAAGCTTTGAATCTCTGTATGGTACATGAGTTGCCTTCTTACTTTTATCTCCCAATGCACTTATTACATTGCCAAGTGCCAGCTATAAGACACCAAATCATGTAATGCAGAAGTCAGAATCAGTTCCTGAGTAGTTTTATTTCAAAAACAGTATAAACCGGGGTCAGCATATTGTGAGAAAATGAATATACTCATGGAAGTTAAGATAAAAATATTTCTGAAGATTTTTACATTTTACAGTAGACATGTAGAAACTTCTGTGTTATCAACAGTGCATCAGATGACTTGCAGGCCAGTACCTGCAAATGCTAAGTGTTTAGCACAATTTTATGCACTGTCTATTGATATCTCAGTCACAAACTGAAGTTAGAAATACTTCATATCTAACAAACATTTACTTTTTATGATGATGAAAGTTGATCTCTATTTCTAGCAGGGGCTACAAATTAATTTTATCCATCTGCTTTATGCTACATTTAGAATAAAATATGGGGCATTTATATGAAAAAACCCAGAATATACTACCTCTCCAGATATTAAATAAAAAATGTCTGAAGATGTAAGCATTTGAGGCTTGAAATTATGTACTCTGGGACCATCCTGTTTCATTGCTAAGAGGGTCTAATTCATGTTTATAAACAAGCTAGCATTTGGCTGTGGAATTATTTTTAATGTGCAACTGCACACACTTCACTCATTTGCCAAACTGAAAAACATGGCTCCAGGTGGCGCCCTGTCCTGCCAGTTCTTGGACTGGGAATGGTCTGGCTGTGCCCAGCAGCTGGAGAACTGCAGGCACACCCCATGCTGTGGCTGCTTGCTTTTAAGGGTTTAAAGCACTCTCAGTCTGTTTCACAAAACTGAGGACTGGACTTCACTGTAAATTAAAGTTTTGCGGCCATATAATATTTTTATCACACTGATTTTCACCTTCATGCATTTTGTATCCTATTTGTTAAGGATACATCTATGTCATCTAAATCACCAAATTCCTGTTGGCTTTGTGCTTATGTTAATGATGAAACTGAACTGAATTCTCTTTCTCTTCCATATAATATAAGCAGAATAACTACAGAAAATAACAACTGTCATGATGGCAAGAGAATCACTATGCAAGTTCTAATTACAGAATACCTCACTGGTACTGCACACTAGCCCACAACAAAAGACATGTTTTCACATATAAAATAGACATGTATTTTGTGTCTTAAAAAGAGAATTGCACAGAGCCTCCACACAGCCAAACAGCTCAAAACAAAGGAATGAAATTATAATCTCTGATATCACTGATATCTATAATCACTGATAATCAACTAGCTCTACTTTTCAGTGCAGTTTAGTAAATGTTAAGTAAAACATTTATTACAGTTAATAAAAAACTATAGAGAGCCAGTACATAGACAAGAAAAAAACAGTGATGCTATAAATTATAAATTTTATTCCTACTTCAAAGTGTTTTGCCTAGGGTTGTTTTACACTATGTTGTATATTTGTATAGTCTTACTAGTCCACAGTTGATGGAAATGCCTTCTTTTGCCCTTTCTCCTGTAGCTCCTGTTCGCTTTAACCTTTCAGATCCCGCCAGATCGACAAAATGAAACTTGGCAGTAAGAGTTTCATATTCATTCATCTCAGAAGATTCAGATATTATCCTGTTATCAGTGGCATTATCCTGAAGTAAAGGAGAACCCATAAGGCTTGGTAAGATCTTTCATATTAACATTTGCGAAGTTCAATCAACAATTAATTACAAGACTATCTTCTTTGTCATGACCATCTCCTTATTCATTCTAACAACAGTATGTTTCAAAATATTATCTCCATGTTAATATATATACACTAAGATTCTTGAAGACCCAGCTCTAGATGCATGCAAATACAAATTACTTTAAGTATGAGCTACCACTGTTTCTTCATGTAGAAATGGGGGGATACATACATTGAAGTATACAAGTCTGCAGCAAGGTGGGCAACAAACTTTGTTCCCCTCAGAAATGCAAGTCTTGCATCAATTGTCAAAGGAAACTGATTTAAAAAAACCAAAACCTTAATTACATTATTACCCCAAAAAATTACCAGTGCCACTTAGTTCATAAACCTACCAAATAACTGAAAGATATTTTGATTTTATACCACTCTAAACCCCATCATCAGCTTTCCTGTGACGTGATTCTTCAACTTACTTTAGGAATTATTGTTTGAAGCCATTTTTAATGGCATTTTTCCTAGCAGTCAGTATTCCACTAGCACTTCTGATTTGACCAGAAAATAAGGACAGCAGGAGGAACACAGGAGGAAGAAAAGGTTCCTTTCTCTCTTCCACCTTCCTCCCCCAGGTAAGCTGTAATGACTGGCACTCCATGAGAGGCTCCAGGGAGTCTCCCCAGGAACACACTGCACTAGGGGCAGGTACCATAGCCTCAGCCTCTTTCCACTTCATGTCCCAAAGCACAGCAACAAAATTATCCTTTTTCATTAGACAATCCTGAACTTTTTTCCTGACGATTAGCGTAGCTGTACCATATACTATGGAGTTTTATTTTACTCTAAGTGTAGTTAGATTTGTTGTCAGGAAAGCGACAATAAGAAAAATCTTTAAATCACTCACTTCTTGATCTTTCTGGTAAGATATCCAATGCAGGACAACTTCTACTAACTTGTCATGGTGTCACGTAATAAGCATGTAATGAGTGTATGGATTTATAACATACTCTCACAGCCCAAATAACAAGTTTTATTGTTAGTAAGGCAGTAAGGCAGATTGTTCTGGGTTTTGTTAAAAAAAAAAAAAAATCAAAACAAACCCACAAACCCTCAGGTATTCATTCTGTGGCAATGGCCTTGCTCAGCTAGCCCACGGCTCCCTTCACTACTGCAAGGGATAATGCAGGTCTCTGCAGACCAAACCATTCTCATGGTAGTGAAATATTTCATGCTTCTCAAGTGGCCTCCTTTAGCCACAGTTACAGAAGAGAACGGGAATTGTGCTACTTCCACAAGACCAGAAATCATTATTTCTGTTATTCTGATGTTTACCCTGACTCTCACTCCCAGCCCTCAAAGTAATGATTAATGCACCCTGTCACTCTCGTTTATTTAGCAAGTGAAATGTACATCTAGAAACTTCTAAGAAGCATGGATTATGTGAACAGAGCTCAAGGAGCAGCGTGACTGTGCATTGCAGCCCTGGCTGCCTGCCAGCACCGGGCACCAGCCACTATGCACAGAAGGGACACAGCCAGCGCTGTCATCCGAGAACGAGAAACTGCGTTGCCCTGGTAACAAAGGTCTCCCAAAACTCTTGTCTACAGAAACTTGAGCTACATCTACCCTGACCACCCAATAATAGCTTGTATTAATTTAGATTCTAGGAGTGTTCAGAGGCCAACATCAGGTCTACCCTCTACTCTCCTAAACTCCACAGGGAAAGAAGAGGGTGCTGTCTTCACAGATCAAGGATATAGAAACACATAGCTCCAGGGAGTCAAATTATCTTGTGCATATCTTCCAAGTAAAGGAGAAACAAAACAGTTTGACATAAGGCAGAAGGTGGCTACCTATTCCTCTAACACAAGCCTCTGTAAGAAAAAAGGTAGAGCAAGGCAACAGTCCTGCAAGTGGCTCAGCTGATGTGGAAGGCTGCGAGTGCATCAGCACAAGGGACTGCTGTGCCAACAGCCTCCAGGAAATGAGGCTCCAAGATGACTTATCTCACTCTCCATAGACAGTTTTCAGCAAAAACCTCCAAGCAGACAATGTCACCACACAGTGACTGAGGTGCCCTGTCTGGGCTCTGAGTGTGATGCCAGTTCCTCCCGAGTGAAGACAGCTGACCACACCACCAGATCCACAGTTTCAGCATGGAAAGCAGGAAGAAGTGTTTTTAGCACGTGTATAAAGCAGGTCTACATACCACAAAGGACCAGGAAGGGACCCTCATTTTGCCTGCAAATGATTATTTGTAGTATTAAAAAAAAAGGCAACCCCACCAAGAAGAACTGAAAATCCAGTTTACTGTTCCACATGCCTATGGGTAAAATGCAAGCTAGACATTATTTAATATTTAAAAAATTTGTTACCTTAAGAATAATCAAGTCCCCCTGAAGGTACCATAGTTTTCAGTAATTTGGATTTATTCAGAACTTTCCTCTTTACAAGATACACAAAGAGCAACTAACAACTTCTAAGAACAGCACCATGTTCATTCATAATTTAAATTTCAAGCTAAGCACACAGACTTAACATAATACCTGCACCCCAAATATATATCTATTTAAAATAAATACACTAAGGCTTGGAATTTAATGCTTTTCCACTTGTGCCTTACTGGATATCAACAAAAAACTTACTCTGAAATATCCAAGCAGTTCAGTTAGCTGACTGCAAGTTTAAACCCACTAACTGCTAAGACACTTAAAAGTGCTTTCCCAATTAAAGACAAATTACATTTTAACTTTCTCGCTTGTGTATGTCGCAACAAAAGACCGTAGAAAATGCTAGAGGAAAATAGGCAGGTTCATGTAAGAGGTTGCAGTTTATGGTTGCCTCTGGCTAGAGGATGGTTACATATGCACAGATTAAATCAAATTATTATAATGCTTAGCAAATTCATCGAGCATTATGATGACTGTAGCATCCTTATTAAGCACAATTCAAATAGCAGTGGCTGCCAAAATTTTCCCCATTTTGAAAAATGGCTACTAAAGATAGGTTTAATAACAGAAAAAAAATACATACAGCATTAAATGCAGGACAGACTCTGGTTTGACATAAGTGTATAGTAAAGATAGCATGTGACCGTGAGCTCTGAACATTCATCTGAGTGCTGGCGGTGGTTCGAGACAAAGCTCCCAGCTTCAAGCACTGCATCATCTAGAAAACAGACAAGAAGTACATTGCACTGCTTCCTGGTTACAGAAAACGTGTTCCTATAACACTTATTGTTTCAGATATACAATTAAACTTTTTCTCTTTGCTATGAATTCAGTTCCTACAAACCAAAAAAGCACAAAGATTCTTAAATAAGCAAACTAAAAGTATTTTCTGTGATTCCTGAAAGAAAATCCTTATATCTTTGTACGCCTCTTTTTACTGTCCCCTGGTAGTAACATAGCTATCTTCACTGACCTGTAGCAACAGATGTATGGTTTTTGTACCTTTTATATAAAAACATGGAGCACAGTAACATTTGTATTAAGATTTGCAATGCATATGAACAGCAGTTTATTTCATATCAGTCAGGAAAAGTAACATATATAAGATCTGGAAGATCAGATTTACTACATGGCCAAAATTTTCTCTCCCAGCAGAACTATATTATTAACAAAAGCCTATTCCTAACTTTAAATTAATGTAGCATGCACTTAATATCAGACATTTACCAGATTTAAGACTATAGAAATTAAGAAAATAAAAAATTTAGCTAGATTTCACACTTAAATTGTCCAAGAGGCAGATACTAGCAAGCATAACCTCTATTTTTAAATGCCCATCAAAACATAAAGACAACATTTTTAGAATGTATTTGGTATGCTACAGAGTAATTTATTTTCAATTATCACCTCCGATTCTCCATTCACAGTTCGCGTTGTAACACCCACTGTATAAATTCCTCCTGCTGAATCTTCATGTATTTTAATATTTGATTTTTTATTCTTTGCATCGATATCACGTGTGGTATCAAACAGATCAAGAATTTCTTCATTGTAAAGCTAGGGACAAGGAAAAAAAAATATCACTTTAGGAAGAAATTCTTCTAAAGACTAACAAATCTGTGCATGGCACATACCAAAAGACATAAAAATCCAAATGTCTCAGCTCCCAAAAAAAGAATGCTGTGAAACATCCAAACTTACAAGAACAACACATAACAAGAGCAGCTGCAAATTAAGTGATCCGCACAACTTTCTATTATGCCACCCAAAGAAGCAGTAAATTCCTCCATGCTGCCAAATCTGAGAGGTAATTCTTCAGTGGGACTAGGGAAGAGAAGGCATTCGATGCCAGCAGAACTAGAGTGGCAGTGGTTTCTGTGGTAGGCACCTGCTGTCTTCACATTTGACCTTGGGGTTTTCTTTGTTGATTCAGTTGACTGCACCCTCCTCCAAACATTTCCAACTCACTGCACTTGCTCTCCCTGCCATCACACCTTTCCTCATATCCTCTCTCACACCTTAGTAATTCTACGTCTCTCTTTCATTTAGATAAACTCTTCCTGCTCTCAAAGGAATTTGACGTATAATAGTTTTTGTGCAAGCTGCTTCTTAAAAAACAACCAAGCAGCAGTCCAAAAATACTATGGCATAGCTTCTTGAGCAGGGCTTTTGTACTACATAAGAATGTTCCAAGTTTTACAAAAGGTGTTTAGATCCAATTGAAGATATCAGGGAAAAAACAAAGCACTACCCCACTGAGAATCTCATGGCTCAGGTCTCTGCTGATGTACACTGAAACATTTCCAGTCTTTAATTTAGTTATACCAACTCACTTCAGCAGAGCTCAGGTCAGACTAATTCAATTCCTGATGAAAATCATTAGGTAAAAGTTAGAGAACCATCACAATAGATCTGTATTCACCCAGAGTACTTTCTCATACACTGAAAGTGACTTTCTCCTCTCACAAGCAAAAAGTCTTACCTGAGAAGAAGAGGCTCAGTGTTTGTGAATGTGATGCTTTTAATCCTTTACATATTGAAAAAGGAATTGTATTTAATTATTAAGCATGGAATTCAAACAGGAACCATCTTACCAATGTTTTATCTTGATAAGTGCAAACAAATTTATGCCACAGTTTAGAGATCCTGATAATGCACCTGCAATTGCATGGGACTGCATATGCCTATCTTTTGAAAAAGCAGGAAAGCAAGGAACTAAGGGAGGCAGACTGCAGCAAACTAAAGAAAGGCAAGAAAGTAGCAAACAAAAGCTACTGTTCCCTAGAGTTATCCAGCTGTAAGACTTCAAAGTTATTCCAAAATACAATCTTGCTTCAACTTGTTCAATCAGTAAATTATAGTTTATGCAATTCAGCTCTAATGGTAGATAGGATGGGAGGAAGAAGACACTTTCTGATACAAGAGTAGTGTATAATACCTAACTAATCAGAAAAAGTTCTTTCTGGGAAAGCTCTAATTTAACCTCAGTAGAACAAAAAAAAAAAAATCTACCAACAAAAATGACATTTTATTAAGGGAGAAAAATATTATAAACATCATTTAACCTTTCTCTAAATTAGATAAGACAGGTTTCAGTATGCACATTTCATCTGAAGTACATGGTAACAACTGCAATTCTTCATACCATTCCCCCTGTAGCGTTTAATTACTGCTCTGTATTTTGGGAGTCAGCCACATTTGTAATGTTATGTCAAAACTCATAATAAATTCAGAAACCACACTGGTTACTACTCCTTATGCTACTCATGTTGCAGCTGCCTAAGCAGAAGCAAAGCTGCAGCTCCCTGATGTACAAGCAGAGAGAAGAGCAGAGCATTCCCACAGCACGTTCTCAACCCAACTCTCTCTAGGCAAACATTAGCCAGAGCAACACAGAGTTCTGCTTAAGGTTAGCAGTGACAAACCTATACCAGTGCAAAACTACTGCCAGCTTGTTAATCTTTAGAACAGTCATAGGAACACATGACTAAAGGACTTAATTTACTTCAAAAGTAATAAAACCAACAGATTTTTCTCTTTGGTAAAATAAAAATGGAGTTTTTCCACCCCTAAAGTAGATAAAATCATAAATACTGAACTAAGCAATACAAATTTACACCTGCTCTTCCTTAAATTGATTCTTCCTGTCCATGTGCCTAAAGTATCAGATTTCGCAGCTTGGTAGTGAATGTAAATGTGTTAAACCCAAATCAATCAATTTAAAAAGTAGTTCCACAGTCAGGAGACACAGCATAAAGACACAGCAAGACTTAAACCAACAGCTGCTGCAGGTTGGAAAGATCACAGATGTTACAGCCTCTTTACCAGTAACTGTGTCTATAACCAAACACAAGGGGAACAGTTTTGCCACAGCATTGACCAGAGTTTTCTCTGGGTCTAAGGAAAAAGGGCATAGTGACACAAAAGTGTCACTATTAGAATAGTGACCCAATCCTAAACTAATGGGAACTGCAGAAGGAAGTATTTTCATGCTAGATTTCTTCTTTGGTGAAAGAAATATAAGCCTCCTGAACAGATTTTGTAAGCTAAAGAAATCTATGGCAAAGTGGCAAAAGCAGGCAAAGCACGGTCACTATTCAAAGCCACAAAGTATAATTGAGGGGGTTTTTTATAGTTTCTTGCTTTAAGGTTTTGCAAAGAATTACAAACAAGCTTGAGCAACAGGCCATACAAACAAAGGCATGCTACAGAAAAGGATAAGTTATGACTAACATAACTATTTCTGTGCTTCAAAATAATGCTATAAAGGGAAGTATGAAAATAACTGGAACAAGATAAAAAGGCTCTTTTTCATAAACTGAAGAGCTGAAGCAAATCCTATAAAATTTCCTTTTGAAAACTTGAAGATTAATTCAAAACATCTTGTAAGAAAAAAATGTAAAAGAATATTTAATTGGTGTTCTAAAAAACCCACAAAGTTACACCCACAAACACAGATCATATTTACCTCTAAGAACTGTGCATTCACTTTAAAATCCGGAGGTGGAAGTCCTTGTTTAATAGCACCTTGTTTCTTTTCTTCAATACATCTGAAAAGGTGCTTAACAGCACGTGATATAATGCCTTGTTCCTCTTCTGTTATGTTGACATCAAATCCAGTGCCCATGGTGTATGTTTTGCCAGCACCTGTCTAATTTGAAAAAGGAGTAGTCACTAGAATGCATGAATAGCACCAAATCTCACAGAAATGCAGTTTGTGAACACTAATCAGTCTCTCATCTTTACAATATTAACACACACAACAATGGGTCATTTTGAAAAATAGATGAACAGCAGAATTTGGACCAACTCTACTGTTTATCCACAGATCACATACAAGAAGGGAGAGACCAGTTCAATCTTTCATAACCTTTCCCCTGGAAACTTCCCCTAAGCAGCTTTCATCAGCCTTGAGCTATCATCTCTGAGGTCAAAAGATGAGTTAATGTTTTCAACCAAGGCTGTTAATTAAAGCATGTATTTTGGAGGTAGAAGTGGTATTCGCAGTTTTTTACTGAAATAGATCAAATTACTCCCTTAATTACCATGTTGGAATATCTCAGATAGTATATTCCCATTGTTCTCACTTTATACTGACAGAATCTTCACTGGGAAATTAATTTAATTAAATGTGAAGTCCTATAGAAGACAAGGCAGTGTTGTGTTTTCACTTAATTAGTGGGTCAAGTCTAAGACAAAGATAGGATCACACAGCTGAACATAATCTGCTAAACTGGATCTGCAAACTGCTTTGTTTCACTAGGATTAGACTTCACTTAGCTAACTTGAGATGCAACATTCAACAGTGGTGAAAATTCAGCATGCAAGACCTAATTTTATGCAATTGATTCCTAAAGGAATATTCAGAAGACAGTAACACATTCTCTACATTGTGCTCAGCTTTGAGAAGTCAAATGTGTGCTAAGTGTACTAAGAGGGTGTGTTCTCTATGAAAAGTTTTCTGACTTTGGAATCTGATCTCTGCATTTTGCCCACAAACAAACAATGTGACCCAAAGTTCCACAGGATCTATTTTTAAGAAGCTCCTATTCCCAAAAATGTGTGGAAATGCAGAGGGTTGGATAGTTATTCAGAAAAGAATCTCATTACAACATCTCTAAATGTCAACCGATTAAATCAATAATTTGTATTGCTGCATTGAGGTGAATGTAGGAATTATATGGACTGATACTATTTTCAGCATTACTATTAATTTCAGATCTACTGCCTATATATACTCTGTGTTTTCACTGCCAGTTTACACAGAATCTATATAAAATCCTAACGAGTCTCCTACAGGATAACTCATTGAAAATAAATCCAAGATGCTAAAAAACAGATTCACGCACTTCAAAATTTAAGAGAAAATCAGTTGCAAGAAAATATTTATTCCAAAATGAACACTTCAAAATAAAATTATAAAGCTTACCTGGCCATAAGCAAAGACAGTGGCATTATAGCCTTCAAAGCAGCCTTCAATCAGCTTTTCTATACACTGTATATAGATCTCTTCTTGCTGTGAGTCAATGTTAAAGACATAATCAAAAGTGAAGGCCTTATCTTTTCCCAAGAACACTTGAGGTTCACCAGGTGTGACAGATGTACAAATATGGCATCCTTCAATCTTCTCTTTGGCTAGCTGTGGTCTAATTCTGTTTTCGAAGAGATAAAAAGAACTATTAGAGATTCTCATCATCAAAAAAGGAATACACAAACAATAAAAATAAGGGATGAGAAGAAGTCCTTACTGGCTGAAAAATCAGAATTTTTCACCAAGCCAGGAGGTTTCCAGTTGTCTGAGCCACAGAACTGACTGTATCAGAACCCCAGTCATAAAACTGCCCATGCAAATAACATTTTTTCTGAAGGTTCACCTACTTCAAGTTGACAACCTGCCTCAAACTCTTAATATTTCTGTATGTATACTATACATTACTGAAGAGTAACTTTCATAATTGGTTTCAAGTCAAGCTTTTTAGTTTTATCTTTCTTCTTCATGCTTTCACCATAAAAACAGAAATTTTAATGTTATGGGAGTTTTTTTACAAGCAAGATAAATGTGAAAAAATACAGGATATTTTAAATAGCAATTTGGGAGCAGGGACCCACCAAAGCCTACATGTCATGTTAAATGAAAGCCTCCCTGCTATGAGAACTATGATAGCAAGGAGAAGGCTCACATTTCTTCTTTCCCTTTGACAGGAAAGGAGCTTTGTCACAGCCAGAATACTTCTGTGAAATGTTTGGTTTCAGTGAAGAAGCATATCTTCAGACAAAAAAAAAAAAAAAGAACAATATCTAAGAAGTTCTAAAGGTAAGATTCCTCACTATCTTCCAATTGAGACAAATTTCAGCTTTTATTTCAGTTTGTTCTGTTTCTGACAAAATACTTTGTAGAATATAGCTACCTTGGACTTCTTATATCATTTTATTAATTCCTCTGCATTCTTAACACTCTTGCAGTCTCGTCAAAATTGAATTCATGTACTGTCTCATGACCAATAATGACTGTGGAAGTTTGTGATTCAATTGGTTTAATGATTAACTATCAACAGGAAAACTCTGGCCTACATAACACATTATTCTAGCTGTAATTAACTAACAATTTGTTTACAAAACTACCTTTTTTTTAAAAGAATTCCAAAGTCCCAAAACAACAAAAAAAAACCCCCCAAAAACCCCCAAAAAAACAAAAAAAAAAAATCACACAAACAAACAAAAAAACCAACCAAACAAAAAAACCAAACACACAAAAAAAACCCCACCCCACACCAAATGTGTGCAGATGTGTGCAGGTTAAAAGACAGGACAAAGAAGGCTATAGTAAGGGTGATAAAACATCAGCAGTACAGCTACATACAAACAAAATCATGAAATATTTTATATAGATTATCCATTTACATAAAGCTTTAAGTACCCATGTTGACTTCAGTGTGGCTACTTTTAGTTACACAGTATCAAAGATCTATGCAGCGTATACTTTAAAGGCACATATTTATCTCATATTCCACATTTTAGAATAGCTGTGCTGTCTTGAAGCAGATTCCCCAACATCTTCACTTATCACATGTTGGTTTGGATCACACAGCAGTTTCAGTGTGCACAATTTACACCCCCTTCAGAGGAAACTAAGCCAAAATGCTTGACTCCAAACACACAAAACTTGTTCCAAAATCTAATGGGAGCATAAGGGCCCAAAGCTACCTGCTGATCTACTGTGACCGTGCCAACATTTGCTGATGCAGAGAGACCAAGTCTCCAACAGCTCTGAGTGGACTGCTGCAGACTAAATGAAATTACATCAGCACACGTACACTTCAGATCAAGTTAGAAATATCTTACTTAAAAGAAAAAAATCACAAAACATTATATATCTTCTTTTTATTGCAGATTCTGAATTTGTCATTCATCCAGGGATGTGCATTGCTGTCAGGAGTATTTTTCCGATTTTCTTATTCTAAGGGTTTCATTATATCCCAATGTGTGACACTAGAGACTAACCATAATTTATTTGTAAGGTTTTCCACACATTAATTCCATTATGGAAAGTTCATTTATGATCAGGAGGTACCACCCTTCTCAGCATACCCTCTAGAGTGGAGCAGAAATCAAGTAAACCTTTGAAAAATTTCATTAAAGGAAAGATCATATCACGTGTAAAATAAAATTTGCATTTAAGGACACAAAGTGTGTAATATAGTCACAGACATTCTCTCTAATTACATCATTATCATAAGAGTTTTTTCTTTAAATGAAATAAGAATGCTAAAAGTAATTCAGGATTTACATGACTCCTCCAATAACAACAAACTTGATCCACTACCACCTGTGAAGACTAAACACAAAATCTGATTAATATGTACAGAAGCTCGTAATACATTTACTTCCTTCTAAATTAAGGAACTTTTGGTAATAAAATAGCTTTTATTTCTAGGTAGAAAGTCTTCAAAGAGAAATTAATCATATACCTTTTCTAAAAGCATTCTACACAACTGGAAAGTTGAGCAAATAAAACACTGTAGCATGCTGTCTAAAACAATATTTAGAAAATGCCAACTCAGTAGGTTATTCTACTGTTTTCTTTTAATGCCGTGAAGTCAGTCAGAGGGCAAGCTTCTTTTTCAGACTAAGTACTCTTATTCTTTCACTAATCCAGTGCAGACAGTACAAAGGCCATCAATTGTCCTTACAAGAATAAATTCTGAGGGCTTTTAGAACTCCAGAGGTATGTCATTGTTTTACAGTGCAAGAAAGCCAAGGAAGACCTTTTCTAAAAATCTAGATGGAAAACACATTTCCAAAATCAAGCATTCCAGAAACCCAACTTTCCTCCACTTATGAAGGGCTTTTACCACTAACTTGCAGAATGAAGTTGACAACTTCAAAAAAAAAAAAAGTTTTTCTTCATATGTTTTTGTTCTATGCTTAGGAAAATGAATTAAGTTTCTACACTGAGGAACTGATTCAATTATGACAGGTGCTGAATAAATTTCTCCTTTCTCCTGCTAAGTAAAGGCTCAGAGTGACCACAAAGAGGAACAGCATGCCTAAAATATCAATGATTTGCATGGTAATTATTACAGTGATGACAGCACTGTAAAGTGAGCAGTTTCGATGTCGCCCTGCAGAGACTTCCCATGAGAATCGTCCCAGCTAGGTCCCTGCCTTGCAGCCAGGCAGCACCTCCCAGAGCTCTGCTGCTACAAAACCCTGCACAACAGCAAGCCTATACATATCAGCCCAACGTAATCAGCCCACAGCAAAACACCATTCCAGAAACCAGCTAAGCTGAAGGAAATCTGTGTCACTATTAGCAGCTTGTTACCGGCTCAGTTGCTTCCCCTGAGTTGTAACACAACATTCAGAGACCCAGCAGTGATGATGATGGTGTCCTTCCTCCTTAACTTACCACTAAATCTGAAGGCAGTGCTAAGACAAAAATACATTTTACTAGCACTTAGCACAAAGGAAAAACAAAGCAAGACTCGACACATCAGGGAAGCTTCAGCCCAAAGATAACCCTTCTCCTTTTGTGATTACTCTTCCACAATGTCCCACTCTGCCATGTACTTGGGAGAAAGCAACCAGAGAGAAATCATGGCTGCATCAGGTTTGAAAGACACCTTCCCCAAGAAAGGATGTGCAGACAAGAGATTTTCATCACCTAACCTGAAGTCTGCTCAAGAGATACTTCATGCTCTGAAATCTACATAGCTCTCTTGATAAGTTTAGCACCAGGCTAATATGATGACCTTAAATGAGAAAGCAACAGATGCCTCCCTTTCAATCTGATTTCTGGCCACTTACAAGCAGTGTGAGTGGATTACCTGAACCTCATGGCTCTCAAAGTCTTACTGTTTGTACCGAAGGTGTGGCCCGGCAAATAAGTCCTCATGCAAGTCAGATTCTGCTCCAGCACTGGCTATAGGAACATTTCCTCCCCCTCCACCCCACAGTTCAATTGGGAAAGTGAGTTTTTCCTTCTGCTTACAGCCAAACCTTTTGCACTCTCATGCCTTAATATGGTCACTTCTGTCAGCAAAGCAGGCAGCAGCCACGCTTTAAAAATGTGAAAGAGTTCATTTTGGTCATCTCTCCTTGCCCAGCTTGCAGTCTGGCAAGCTGCCACAGAGATTTTTCTCCAAGACCAATTTGACTTCACCATTTTGTCTTCTACATGGTCCCACCTCACCTGTTTTTCAGGCTTAATTGTATATTATCAGGTGTTTTCTACCTATTTCCAATCACATCTCCTTAGATGTGGCAACTTCCCAAACAACATTTTGCTTTACATCCTTCCCTCTCCTCTTCTCCAAAGCATGAACACACCCAATTCTTGTTTATGTGTAGTTTGCAGCACCTCCAGGCCACACACATGAAACTTAATCCCCTAAATCTCTCCTGCCTCAGCACACTGAGACAAGTTGTCAAATTAGGGAGTGCTAAACCAGCCAGCAGTTGCACAGTAATACACTGTATTGTACTGGAACTAATCCCTCAGTAGAACAGGGGCATAATGTCTCTGCTAAAAGTATTGTCAGCTACAACAGATGCAGATAATATAGTTCAGGGACTACAGCCATCATCAGGTCAATACCCTGTGTTACGCAAGACATTAGACTTTACAGAATTGATTCCTGTTTAAACTAGATAATATCATAATATCTCTTTGAAAAGCATCTTCTCTTAGTTTATTTCTAGGGATAAAAAATTGTCCCAGTGATTTAAATATATATTATTTATATAAATAACTATCTGGATACATAAGGATATAGATGGATATACATACACACATATCCCTTTTCAACTACTAAACATTCATTTTGCCTGTTCATTTAAAAACCTCTCCAATACCTAATTCTAACCCAGCAATCTCCGTCCACCTATGATTAAGTCACCCCTTAATCTCGTTTTGTACAATAAATGAGACCAGCAATATTTTAATTTTGCATCTCCATGTGAAGAACTGCAAATATTACTCTAACAAACGCTAATAATCAAAATGTTTACCACATGCCTTCTCAGCACCTCTACAGAATAGCAATAAGAACACAAGAACTTCTAAGAGTGATCTAAAAAGGCAAAGCATCAAATTATTCTTGTTTTACAGAAAGAAAAGTGGAAAAAAACTAATCACGGGTTAATCTTTCAGATAGCAGTGACTATCCAGAAGCTGTGCATTGGAAAGGAAAGATTACTCTGAAGTCCCATGTAAAGTTCTTTTTCATTAAAAAACTCCATGGGGAAAGGGCTGTTTTCACCCTGCTCAGAAAAGCATGAATTCAAACCACGTGTTGTGCTGAGCAAGAAACAAGTTAGCCTGTAAACCTAGGGCTCTTCAATGCTTCTCTTACTACACTAAGTCTATTAAATTTCACACAATTAAGTTTCACATGTGGGTATATGAAATATTAAATCCAGAAGCACCTAATAAAATATTTACTGAAGCATAGCAGGCAATATAAACTGGGAAACAAACAAACAAATGCTGTACAAAACCAAAAGAAAACACTTTCCTGCCCTTACTTCAGCATCAGAATTCCTTCACCCTTCTATTCCATTTATGCTCATCAAATGACTCCCATTAATCTCCCTTCACAGCAAACAAGGAGTAAAGAAACTGAACAGATTTCATCTCCAAGACATCTGATATGCATAAACTTTTCAGTATTTTTGCTAGCACACAGTGGAATCTTGCTCTATAATTAGCAGCACCTCCAAAAGACACACTGATAGCATCTGAATGCAATGAGCTTTTAGCATACAAGAGGGTCTGGCATATGACAAATCCCAGGTTTACCTGTTAACATATCAAAAAGGGTGCAGAAACAAACCTCTAGGCTCCCACCAGCAACTATCACCCACAGAGAGTTTCTGTGCAGTGGTATCACTTAACGGTACAGTTCTGGTATCGATCACTGGTATTACACCTACTGGTATCAAGAAGTAAAAAGGACATGCAACTACAGATATACAAGTTACAGTGACCACACAAGACACAGCTCAGCAACCAAGCTGCGGCAACTGGCCACCCAGCACATCGCCAAGTTATTTTCCCCTTCCATGGGTCAGCTCCCACCCTTGAATCTGCTGCTTCCCCTGCAAGAGGCACAGCCACACACCAGTCACCCAGCCAGGGCAACGACACTACCTTGCTGCAACTGTAACTCGATCACTCTTACATAAGATTTGGGCACCGCTCCCATCAGTGTTTCTCTAAAGCTGCCATGGTCTAGACTGAGCTCAGTCCTGCCAGCAGGTATGTGTGCCCAGAGCCCACAGAAGATAGGCAGAGTCCAGGCATTACTCGGCCTAAACTTACACCTCCTGGCAAGCACAAGTGAGGCAGATGTTTTGCACATCTACTAATGCTTGCCTTTAGATACCAAGAAACTGTCAGGTATGTGAAGTAGGTATCTTGATACAAGTTTGGCAACACCAGAGGATAAAACCTCCTGGATAGCTCTTGGACATAAAAAATGCAGTAAGGACTGTGACAAAAGCTTAAGCAGGACCTACATGGTCCAGATTTTATTCCAAAGTCCTATAAAGTTACTTACAAAAAGGTATAGCATTCCTTCAAACTATGCGTAGCCATGAAACATGACCACTAAACCCTTAAGTTAAAACATCCAGCAAAATCAGGCACTAAATGACCAAATGGGCTCTGATATTACATTTTCAATAGCTAACTTATTTTACTGCAAACAAAAAAAATTTTTCCTATTCAAAAATATATGCACAGATTATTTTGTTTCAGCGCTGCAGACTGTCATTTCCAGTTTGCACTTAATGAGAAGGCAGCAAATGGAAAACTGGAATTAAATTAAATTGAGGAAATATACCACTGTCATAATTAGATTTGTCCAGTTCCCCTGCTCTATGCTCAAACTCTATTTCTTCAGCTATTTTTTTTTTATTTTTGCAGGCAAATTTAATTTCATAAAACAATTACCCTTTTCAGTAGCTTGTGTCTGGTCAGCTCATCTCCCCATTAGCTGTTTATGCTGGAGATGACATTTGCAGTGCCAGGATGAGGCAGTTCCACAGGCTGCTGCTCTCCCTTGGTTCCTGAAGTGCCATATAATAGCTGCATCTCCGGGCAGCCGCTACAGCCAGCCAGGACACAGTTTAGCAGTATGATTTCAGATTAATTCTTGTGCAATTCTGTAACAGCCTAGCAGGCTGTGCAACACAGATGGCATCCTCACACTGACAGGGACAGTCCTGTGCTTTTGCCAAGAAAAGAAAACGCAAAGGGAAAACACCCAGGCCTGCTCTCTCAAGAATTCCTACTGCCCCACATGCTCCCTTCCTCACACCACCTCCCACAGGAGGGCTAACAGAACTTCCAGCAGATCTAGATGACCTCCAACATCTTTCTTCATAACATGAATGAATGCTTTTATCCAAAGTTCCTTCGTGTGGTTTCTCATGGAGTAGTTTACTCTCTAGTGAGCAAAGAAATCCACAGCTTTTGAGAACAATTTGACTTTTGAGAGAAAGAGAGAAGGGAGAACTGTGTTTCAGGATTTGTACTGGCCTTGTTTATTTCTAGTTCAAGACAAGGTCATCTGTGATGGAAAAGCAGTATTACCATAAGCTTCCACGTGCCTGCCAAGCACAGAATGGGCACACCTCCAAATCCAAGTGCAGTTTGAGTAGAACTAAACAGAAATGTTATTTCCAATGCCAAAGGCAAACAGATTTTTTTTAAATTGTCCTACTATGCTACTTGCCTTAGTTTTCTTATCAACATCTATTGTTATATGCCTCACCACTCTCAGAAAGCTAGAATAACAATCCAATATCTTAGATAAAATGAGATATAAGCAAATGCAGCAAAGTATAATTTATGAACTAAGACAAAGTATTTATTATTTATGAGCAAGAAATGAAACAAGGAGTTAAGTAAAAGTAAAGTTCTAAATTAATTTCATACCATATAGGAATGCAGGCACACCTCCATTGTGCCATGAAGTGGCAGAATAGAGACCTGAGTCACAGCAATCAGGGGTCAAACATGCTTCAGTGCTGAAAGGGTCAAACATACTCTGGGGCTGAAAGGGACTACAGACATCGGATCTCCATGTAGCTAATTAGCCTGAAGCAACAGCCTCTCCCCATCAGGGAGTATGAACAAGTAATTTCAGAGAGTAAGAAGCATAAATAAGCATTAGTGGTGCACAGTGGAACACAGTGCTCAGCTATACTACTCGTGTGGTCAGCATTAGCTCAAGGTCTGGACACCACGTTGTACAGTTTACATGAACATACACTGAAAAAATAGTCACTCACTGGCTACTTCTCCTTTAAGGATTAACCCTCAAAATATAATCCCTGGGAATATTTATCACCTTTAAAATAAGAGAACAAAAAGAAACTCCCGAATGTGCTAGCTCATTTCAGTTTTTATTTTAAGAGGTAGCTTCTAGTCTTAGAAAACTCTATGTACACTTCCAACTTTTCATCTGCTTATACTTCTGGAAATCACCCCACAGTTGACAGAACAGCAGAGACATCCCAAACACCTGGTTCAGACACAAACAACAGGTTTCTTCCCCAGGTGGTCTGGGAAACCTAACATCTCCAAAGGCTCATCAGAAATCAAAGAAATGTCTTCTGAGCCAACACAGGAAATACACAACCAAGGGAAACTGGAACCAAAAAATTTACCACAAGGAAGTAGAGCCACCCATGGCTCTGGGTTTGGATGAGTGTTCCAAGTCACTAAAGCTGTAGGTTACCAGAGGATTCAACCAGTCTGCAATTTGATGGTTGTGCTCCAGGTATATTTATATACCAAGTCCAATATCCAAAAAGCAAATGAAGGACAGGAGGACTGCCTTAAACTGTGCATTAAATCTGTCTCTCTTACAGGAGTGCACTTGCTTTTTCTAAGTTAAAGGTTTCTGTTGAAAAATATGTTTTAGCTTTTATGACTAATAGGCTCATGCATAGAAATAGGAAATACCATCTTCACTTCACTGGTAGTGTTTCACATCAAGCACTAGCACTGACAATAACAAATACCAGTATAGATTACTATTATGAAAAATTTATGGCAATAGTACCTGACAGTTACACAACTTATAGAATGTAAAGGTCACAAATTCAAAAGAAAAGGGGAAAGAAAGGTCTTCTGGTGTGGTCCCAGATCAGTGTCTACAACTACTGTGCTCATGGATACTAAGAGGCCAATTAAGCCAGCAAGTATATCTTTCCGTGGGTAAGGATTCATGAAGAAAGCAACTCTATATACAAAAGAAAGAGCACGGCAACCTATATTTCTTTTGAAAATTATGGGGGTTTTTTCCTCCAAAATGTAGCTTTAGCACAAAAGTTAGCAGCTGTCATCATTCCTGCTCTGGGAAGCAGGAAAGAATGCTCTGGGAAGCATAGCTGTAAGGAGCGGCTGAGTCACTTTGCTTAAGAGAGCCTGGTATTAATTATGTAACAAGGGCAGTACCAGGAAAAGAAATACACTTTCTGTAGCATCTTTCTACTCTTTGACTGAATGCTTAACAGAGTTTAAATGTGCTACACAAATATCATTATAAGTACCCTAAGATGAAAAAAAAAAAAAAGTTAAAGTTTAAGGAAGGCTTGTTGAAGAGTGCACACCCAGCAGCCTAGTAATGAGTCATGATAACAAGTGCTGCCAGCATCTTAGAGACAGACACTTTGCTTCCAGAAATTTTAGTGTCAGAATTCAGCTGACAATGTGATGCACTGTCAAAAATAATGTGGTGAATATAGCCTATCCTACCACCCAAAACAATGCAGTCACTGCTGCTTTATCAAGCTATAGAATAACATTCATTTAGGTGCAATGGAAAAAGGGGAAGGAACAACAACAACAAACCACAAAACCACAGTCTGAGTACCTCCAAACATAAATTCAGTCACATTTAGAGTTCAGGGATTTTGAGGTAATTCAGGCAGTTCTTGTAAACCAGGGACCAATAAGCCCAACACATCCAAATGCACCAAGCCTGTGAAAAGTACATCACTCAACAAAAATGTGGTTGATGTCAAATCTTTTTATAAAGCACACTCATAACTACTGTTGTAATTAATTACCAGAGTCAAACTTCACTAAAAACACAATTCTGTGAGACAGCTGGTTTAAAAAAATATTGCCAGCAGCATCATTAGATCAACAAATGATCTAATAATGCCCATATAGTATTTTTAATTGAAGGCACAGAAATGACAGTGGCTTTGTTTTAAAAGGTGAATATTCCTACTTGTAGAGCAATGACATTATTTTGTGAGTGTGCAAAACAGTTTAATTATTTATTTATTATGCAATTAAGTGACATATTTTATGAATAAGTACATACTTTCAGGAACTTCCTCACATTACAGCTTATCAAGACCTTTAAGAAATCAGGGATAAGTACCACAAATATATTCAGAAATAAGCAAACAAAACAATGTTTATTCACTCCAGAAATGTGAATAGTGAATAAACAATGTTTATTCACTATTTTTGAATAGGAGGGAAAAACAGATGTAATGCAAGATTATCCAGATGACCAAAAAACTGTCAGTCATGCCAACATTAGGCTTAATTCAATTTCTTCTTCAGTTAAATCTTCTTCGGTTAAACGTATGTATGTTCTAGAAGTTCACTACGTCTTCCAAATAGCCTGATTTTTAAAAATAGGTACTCTATTATTTTTAGACAAAGTTAAAAGTGTTTCCTATGTCTGCAGCAAAGAACTCTTAATTATTGCCTCTGTAACCCAGATTTCCCTTTTCTTTTTAAACACCCACACATATTCACTTACGCTCCCAGCTCTGAGAGATATAGTACAGAAATCACTACATGTTCATGTCAAGACTACTGCAGCTCTGAAAATGGTTTTCATTTCTTTCCTCTCCATACACAAACTTGATCTTCCCAGTTATATATTCTCAAGTTTAGAGCAGTAGGTTGCTTTATACCTCTGAACCACAGGTCCAACAATTACGTTTTGCCAACTCAAAACAAACACAATTACCAACATACTTATTATAGGTAAAGCTACAAGCCACTTCCCAAGTAATTACAGTTAAATAATACAACAAAAGGACAGGAGGCTCAGATCAGTTAAAAAAAATCACAAGTTGTCATTAATCATTACTGAAATGACTGCTTATCTAACACTTCTAAAATAACCAGAGACTTCACAATAGGACAATACAATTAAAAACAGTGTTTCAATAATCTGCTCTGTATAGTCCCTTCACTCTCTTAAATTTCAGTGCAACATTCTTAGAACAAAAAATACTGTATGACTTTTCTGCCACTCCTTGTTAAAAAACAAAAACAACACAAAAAACCACACTGTATCCATAACACCCGATACACCAACTTCCAAAGCAAACTGCAGAAAATTTCTTCATATTTATTGTTGACTGTTACTAATGAACAGAAGTTGCTCTGTTTCAAAACAGAAGGTAGACTGTTCAAGCAGTGACTGAAAGCTTTGAGCTGGCAAATCCCAGCTCTGGAATAAGGAAAAATAGAAATAGTACTTTATTTAGTACTGTCTGTTTTTAAACTTGCAAACCAGAAAGAAACAGTATCATCCACTTTCTTCAGTCCTTCTGGTTTGGCTACACAGTGTTACATGTTTTAAAAAAGAATTTTAATTCTTTTCTTCCTCTCTATTCATTCTATTTGCAAGGCTCTATATCATCAGCAGCATCAAACTTCAATGATAATTTTTCCATCTTTCCGTTCCTATGCAGTGACACTGTATTCAGCTGCAGGCTGAAGACCTGACCACCATGCTGCTCTTTACTGGCTTTAAAAGAAAACCTCAAAAAGTTAGCTAAAAGTCAGGACAATTCAGGAAACTATGCTAAGAAGTCAGTAGGTAGCATTTTCCCACACTGAGCCATGGTCCAAACTGATTGCTCAGTACGATGCCAGATGCTCTTTTGCTGAAAGTGATCATTTCAAGCAAATATAAATTGACAGTCCCCAAACTCTCTCCCACCCTTCCTCCCTTCTTCAATCCTCAACGAAGCTGAGAAGTCTGCAAGTCTCTCGGTATTATTGATTCTAAAAACAATCCCTGAAGTTTCAACCAGGTGCAAAACTCGAGTTATCTACAAGCCATAATCTTTTCCTCAGCTAACTCAGGCTGACTTTCAGATGTGGTGGAGAAGGAACTGGAAGTTAGTGAGCAAGACAATATTTAGCATTTATATGGAATACCAGTGGAAAGCTGCAATAAATGGAGCTTAAGTAACAGGAAGTCAAAAGAATGGAACTTATCACAGTTGACTGGTGAATAAGTTTGGAGTTGGTACTGCTATATCTGAGCCTCATTCAACATCGTCTGTGCAAGAAATCCAGTGGAATCTGGAACCTCACAGGAAAGCCAGTTTCCACACACAAATTCACATCCCAAAGCTAGCAGACAGAGAGCTCTCCACTGCAACAACACTTGCAGCAGGGGCTGAGCTGTTGCCATTTCACTTGCTCAGCCTTTCATCCAGTCCAGACGGCCTTACATGACACTACACAGGGGACTGTGTAAGTGCAGGGTAGTAACTTCTCATCTTCAAATCTCTTCAATTACACACCTCCAGTTCTATGTCTGTAGCATACATAGACATATTACCCTGAAGAAAGACAAGAAACCAGTACAATCAAAAGCTTTTTTAATAAAACAATTCTGGCAGAAAATTGGGAATTGGATTTAAAATGAAGACCTAAAATGTGCCTAAATGTGGATCCTGCATGGAAAAGAACTTTCTGGCTGAAGTCTTCTCTAAACATTTTCATATTCTACTAAATATATGTTGTGGGTTTCTGTGGCTAGGGTTTGGTAGTGGGGATGGGCTACAGGGGTGGCTTCTGTTAGAAGCTGCTAGAAGCTTCTCCCATCTGGTGGAGCCAATGCCAGCCAGCTCCAGGATGGGCTTCCTGCCGCTGGCCAAGGCCGAGCCAATTAGAAGCAATAGTAATGCCTCTGTGATAACATATTTAAGAACAGAAGGCTGTTACGCAGTGAAAAATTCTAGCCAGGGGAGAGCAGAGTGAGAACATGTGAACAACAAAGTAGACACCAAGGTCAGTGCAGAAGGAGGGGCAGGAGGTGCTCCAGGTGCCGGAGCCGTGGCCCCTGTGGCCTGTGGTGCAGACCATGGTGGAGCAGCTGTGCCCCTCCCATGGAGGACCATCAGGGTGCAGAGACCCACCTGCAGCCCATGGAGGAGCCCATGCTAGAGCAGGTGGATGCATGAAGGAGGCTGTGACCCTGTGGGAGGCCCAAGATGGAGCAGAGTCCTGCTGGAGACCTGTGGCCTGTGGAGAGAGGAGCCCGCGCTGGAGGAGGTTTTTCCTCGGGTAGGACTTGTGGCCCCTGTAGGGGACCCACGTCGGTACAGCTCATTCAGGAAGGACTGCACCCCATGGAGGAGTGACCCACAGGACAGCAGTTTGGGAAGAGCTGCTGCCCTAGGGATGGACTCACACTGGAGAGGTCCGTCAAGGACTGTCTCCTGTGGGAGGGACCCCACGGGAGCAGGGTAAGGACTCCTCTCTCTGAGCAGCGGCAGAAACAACAACTGACCATAACCTCTCTGCACCGCCTGGGGGGGGGAGGAGGGAGAACATGGAAGGAAGGAGGGGTGGGGGGGAAGGTGTTTTTACAATTATTTTACTTCTCACTCTTTTGCTCTGACCCTGTTAGTAATGAAATTCAATTAATATCCCCACTTTGAGTCTGTTTTGCCCATGATAGTGATCACTAAGTGACCTCTCCCAGCTGTTACCTCAACTCATGAATCCTTTGCTGTTTTTTTTTCCCTCTGTCCATTTGCAGAGGGGAGTGAGAGCAGCTTTAGTGAGTACCTGGCATCCAGCCAGGGTCAACCCACAACAGTATATTAATAACTGGAATTTTTCATCTCTTATTTGTTTGATTTAGAAAATGATATCTACATTGGGCAAAAAAGCTGCAGGTACTTTGGCTTCTTCCACATTGCCTAGGGTATTAAATTTTCTCACTGCCAGTACAGAAGAACATCCTCTATGTAAAGAGGGAGAAATACACTAGAGAATGCCTTAAGTTGAAGAAAACATTCAAAAACTGATTGACTGATGCTTAACCTGACTGCAGTTAGATATGATGCTTCCATATCACTTCTTCTAGTTCTTCATTAAAACTATTCAAATAACTTACTGACTACAATACCCTACAATATATCATTGGAGACTTAAACCTAACAAAGTGAAAGTGCATGCTCTGCTACCTCGTCAGGAAAGTATGGGCTGATTTCATATTCTTCACTTTTGATAATCATCATCATCATGGCTAGGCTTCGCGAACGAAGATTTGGGAAGGCTCTATCCACATTTATTACAAGCGCGCTGGTGGCTAATGAGGCCAATACAAGATAGATATGTCCAATTGCAAAAGGCACAGCAGAAAGACTCCTTAGATGGTATATTCCGCAAGACACGATTCTTTCTGCGTTGTCTTTTCTCCTTGAGAGTGATCCTGCGTGCGTTGTCAAAGGAGACAGCTGCGTTATAGATGGTGTGTCTCCAGGCCTCCCGATTGGAGGCCAGAGTAGACCAGTGATGATGATCAATATGACCAAGGCTGAGATGTTGTTTCAGGGAGTCCTTGTATCTTCTCTTCAGGGCTCCTCTCTTGCGGCAGCCGGTGGCAAGTTCACCATAAAGCAGGATCTTAGGGAGGCGGTGGTCCTTCATCCTGGAGACGTGCCCTGCCCATCACAGCTGTGTTCTCAGCAACATGGCCTCAATACTTGTGACAGCTGCTTGCTCTAGAACAGATGTATTGGTCACATAATCTGACCAGTGGATGTTTAGGATTCTGCGGAGGCAGCGTTGATGGAAGCGTTCTAGGAGTTGCAGGTGGTGGCGGTAGATGACTCATGATTCGGAACCATATAAGAGAGTGGACAACACTATGGCTTTGTAAACACTGATCTTGGTACTTTTCTTCAAGTGTTTATTATGCCATACTCTTTTGTGGAATTTTCCAAAAGCACTGTATGCCTTTGCTAACCTGTTGTCTATCTCTCCGTCAATCTTACCATCCAAGGAGATGAGGCTACCGAGGTAATTAAACTGCTGGACTGATTTGAGCTCTGATTGGCCAATGGTGATGGGGGGGTGATGGGGGGATGATGGGGGACTTCCTGAGGTGCAGGTTGATGGAGAACTTCTGTCTTCTTTAAGCTGACTTCCAGCCCAAAGAGCTCAGCAGCGTCTGCAAAGCAGGATGGTAAACGCTGCAGAGCTGCTTCTGTGTGGGCGACAAGGGCGGCGTCATCAGCATAAAGCAGCTCCCGGACAAGATGGTTTAAGGTCTTGGTGTGGGCCTTCAGTCACCTTAGGTTGAAAAGGCTTCCATCAGTACGATATCGAATGTAGATACCATCCTGATCCTCGAGGTCTGCCGTGGCCCTTTGGAGCGTCATGCTGAAAAAGACTGTGAATAGGGTAGGAGCAAAAACACAGCCTTGTTTCATGCCATTCTTTATTAGAAAGGGCTCAGAAAGTGTGTTGCCATATCTGACTTGGCCGTGCTGATCCTCATGGAGAGAGATGATCATTTTGAGGAGCTTGGGGGGACAACCTAAACGTTCCAAAATCTGCCACAGACCTTTTCTGCTCACAGTATCAAAAGCCTTGGTGAGGTCGACAAAGGTTACATAAAGACCTTTGTTCTGTTCCCTACACTTCTCTTGCAGCTGTCTGAGAACAAATACCATGACTTTTGATAATATACAAAACAGAAAAGGCTGTTTTATTTTCTAACAGTTTAGCTTCCAACTCCAGGGCAGGTAGGAACTCCTTGTTGGCTAGGCTAAACAAATTGAGTGTGAAAATAGTCATTCTCCTGGTTAATAGGTACTGGCATGCAAACCTCACTGCATTAGCAAGCTTATAGTTTGGAATTACCACTAATATTAATACCAGTATATGTCACCAAAACTTTAGCTCCAGGACAGAGCAGGTCCACGAAACAAGTGTACCCTGGTAACGCACCACAATGTAAACTGACAGGTGCACAGGACTCACAGCATACATTCTGAATAAAATCTAGAAAGAACTAGTTACGTCCTTACTACTTATACCTGCTTTAAACAACCATTATTTATGCTTGCCTAACAGCAAGGCTAAGCACCTTCTATTTCATGTCCTAGCAGTAGGCTTAATTTCTCATTAGATCTCAGGTTCCCTGATTACAAATCCAAACAGAACTCCAAAACTATTAATGGAAAGTCACTTAAAAAAAAAAAAAAAAAAAAAAAAGATAAATCATGAAGCAGGGTAGCTCACACAAATTAAAAGCAACTGTCTCCATTTTACATCACAGGCAGGGGAGGCTTCATTTCTGGAACAGTCCTCCTCTGCTGTGCACAGCTGCTGGCCTGGGCACTGCCCTGCCAGTCTCCCTCAGTGCCAGTGCACACAAAGCAGCAACACCTGATCCTGGGATCATTTCTGTCTGCTGAATGCTCGGCTGCAGCTCCTTGGGGACATAGAGAAAAGTCTGTCCTGACAAGCTTCTTCAGGGTCAAAACCCTTTTCTTTGTCTTTACTCAATTAAATCAGCTCTTCTTGGCACCTGACACTTCTAAATCGGGCATTTCCCAGCTGCTCTCAGAAATCATCAATGCAAATTACCTGTGGTTTGTCTGTATCAGAGTTCATAGTCCCTCATGCACTGGAGGTAGCACAGATGCTTTCTAAACAAGTATTCATATATAAACTGTTTCAAATTGCCTTAGAAATTTAAGCTCATGGTAACTGTTTACAGATAAGGACTACAGTAAAACCATTTGAGATGGCTACAGTCCATGCCACAAAATTTATTAAACTTATCTCTTTCCTCGGAGCACTTAGTATCCAATAAGAGAAGAGCTCCTTTAGCTTAAATGAGACCTAACAGGACAGTGCATGAAGGGAGGTGCATATAAGGTTTTCCAGAAGCTAAGAAGGAACTTCACTGGGAAACAGAAACCTATGAGTTCACACAAAATAATGTGTTAATGGCATACTGGTAATGCCTCAAGGCCAGGGAGGGTATTACACTAAGGCTTATATAAAGTTTTCACAATAGGTAACGCATTTATTAAAAGCTATATAGAGAAAGATATATCTATATATTAGTCCATAACTTTAAGGCTGTTTCAGATGGTTTTCCTCACCAGCACCATCAAGCCAGAAGACTGGATGTTAACACAAGCCACATACTCTGCATCACCAATTGCTATGAATCAGACAGCTGCCTCTCACACCTGTACTGACTTCCACTCCATGGCTGCACTCAGCTTCAACCACATACTACCTCCACTCTTACAGTAAACTTAAGAAGAAAAAAAAAGGAACAACAAAAAAAAACCCATAATTCATCAACAACAAAGCTCTAGTGTTTTGGCCAACCTTGTTTCCATTTAAAGAATTTTCTTCAGCACTACAGACAACATCTGGGGGATGGAGAGAAGAGGTACAGGGCTGTTTATTCCAGCATATGCTATGGTAATATATTTAGAAAGAAAAAGGTTGAATATGTAGACAAAACTTCTCAAGCTAACTGGTGTTCTAAAGAAATTGCTGGCAAGTATTAAACAAGGGCTTAAAAGGGTGTTAGTAGATCAATACTTTTTTCCCTAGAATTTCCAGACTTCTCCAAAACAGGTACTTCTAATTTTTTCTAATAGAGTCTGCTTTTACAATTTCAGTGTCAAAGGTGAAGAGAGAAAACAGTCTGCACTGTTTTAAATGTTAATATTTTGCTAAGTCATGCTATAGAAAATGTTAATTTTATGATTTAAGTGTTTCCAACACTGAACCTGAAGAAAGGCTAATGCAAGGAAGATAGCAATGAAGGTCTTAAAAAAAATTTTTTTTTTTAATAAAATCCTGTCAGGGTTGGGGTTTTATGGGGGGGTGGTTCTTGTTTGTGTTGTTGGGGTTTTTTTAAGAAATATGACAGATAAGCAGGTAGTAGCACCTTAAGATCCTCCCAGAAAAGTTTGTTTTCTCCCTAGTTTCAACTATAGACTTTGCTTGCCCATGCCTTATCAACAGATTTTGTTTACACAGAAATACAGAACTTTGTCATCAAATGAAGTGCAACTGCAATGCAGCCCTTGCCCTTACATAAGCCCTATCACATGAATAATTAGCAAGGCCCATAGGAAACTACAAATAGCTTATTTCCCAACTCTGCTTCCTAGAGTTAACCATTTCTAGACCACTGAACAAAGAACCAGTGGCTGAAGAACGGAATCAAGGCAAATTGAAACTAGTGAAGTGAGAAAAACTCAGGACAGGGAGCAGGATTGCCTAGCACAAATTAGAGGACACCAGGACTGGTTTCACTTCAAACACAATCATGTTTATAACTAAACACATAAATGGATTCTCAATCAAATCCGGCTGACTGGTGTTACACAATACGTCAGATCAGTGTCAGAACGAATAAAAAAACCTGTACACAATCTCTTGTGTTTTTCCTGTATTACCCATCACCATCCTGATCTGGAGCTACCACATACAGTTTTCAGCTCAGAGTAACAAGACTTAAGCCCTCTGTTCCCAGGCAGCCATTGCAACGCATTAAGTTGTTTAATCTACAGCAGCACTGTTGGCAGAAGGGCCTTGCAACAACAGCAAAAATGGAGTAACACAAAGACCCAGCAGCTGAAAAACAGTCCAGCAGTGACACTCCACCTAAAACTTGCTGACAGAAGAAACTGCTAGCTTCAGTACCTCTAGCAATTCTTGCTGGAACCGTGGCTTTTTTTTTCCTTTAAAAAAAAGAAAATAAAAAAGCAAAATGAAACAAACAAACAAAAGAAAGAAAACACCAAAAACATTGCAATGAAATCTGATAAGTGTAGTCCTTTCTTACCTATCCTAGCTAACAATTTAAACAAACTACACCAGGACTCAAGTGAGAAAAAAATGGCCAAAAATAGCTTTTCCTTTTAAAAAGACAAAACTCTACACCCCACATAAGAGGTCGTTGTGTAGCTCTTCTGATTTTTGTTTGTTTTCACAAGCACACTGAACTGAGAAAGTCCAATATGCAATGCACACCATAAGAATATCCAGAAAGACTTACAGATTAGAAGAAAAGAAAAAAATCCCCGGCTGTCTTTGAACCTTTCAGACTTCACAATAAAACTGAAAAGTCCAATAAAACTGAAAAGGCTCTACACCCTCTCATCATCCCTGCCTAGCTCTGAAGGAAGAAAGGTAGAACTCTGAATGTCCATTTCTTTAGGAAACAAAACTTTTCAGCTATGTCCAAAGTAATTGAAGATATACCATACCTTTGTGCTCCAATTGTACCTAGATCAATAAGCAATAGGAGCCTCCCCATGGGGTCATTGTTACTCCAACACCAGAGCTGACCCTATAAACAGCAGCAGATGTCTACGTCTTTGTAGCTTAACCCTGTACTGAAGGCCAATACCTAAAACAAGTCACAAAGATTATTTAATTATTTCCAATCTTGGAAGTGAGGGGGCCAGGGTGCCCTAACTAGGCATTTGCTCACACTGGCACACAGAAGCAAGGACACATACATAAGGTATATGGCAACACCCACCCTTACATACATAAGGTATATGGCAACACCCACCCTTACGTGTCAAAGTATATCCAGAGGATTCCCAGTAACACCTGCAGCAGAGAGAGACCCCTTGAACATGAAAGTATCTCCTACATTTTATTTTTTTATTACCACAATGCGAAAAAAAACATGATGCCAATTCAAGTAACTTGTGAGCAAAGGAGAGGACCTCACACACATTTGCTGTGCTGGAGTGACAATCCCCCTCTTTACTAAGGAGGTGGCAAAACAGGAGAGCAATTATCACTACGACAGTGCCGTAGATGACAAGCATTCTGCCCCACTGGATATTCCTTGGATAGACATATAGCCTAGCACAAAAGTTTAATCTTATGGTGAAAACTGCATGTATAAATTACAGAATACATACATAGAAAGAGCAGTCAGTTGTCCAGCTGGACCACAATTAGTCATATTTCCTTGACACATCTAGTAACATTTCCTAGCTACAATCTGAGAAAACAAAAGTATATAAATTCAAGAGAGACACATATGAGCTTTGAAGCATTTCATTCAGTCTACCAATACATTTCTCTCTTTTAAAAAGATTGAACTTCAACCAGACAACTCTTACAGATACTAGGCAGACATCCAACAATACAAAAAATGCAAACCAAGCTAAATGTTAACTTTGCCCAGTGCTCCACATCCATTTTTATGAATACACAAATCTAAAGAAATAAAGCAAGTTAAAAAAACCCATTTGTCATAAACAAGACAAAAACAGATAATGCACAAATTACAATTAATTTCCAAAGAGTCTTAAGAAACCACTCCAAGGTAAGTAACTGATGCTTTTGGGTTGTATTCACAAGATTATCACATGCTTCATGTGATGAACCACTGACTATTGTACGCATTTCTTTCTGCCATATAGAAGATACTGTCTGAACAAGCCAGAAGAACTGAAAGAATGAAACATGAACAGCAGGAGACAGAGAAAGAGACACGATTATTCTACAAGATGGCTGAGGAGAGTACATCTGAAAAGCAAAGAAACATTAAACAGTGATGGAGATTAATTATTCTTATTAGTCAGCTTGGTCAAAATAATAAGTAAGCTTGAACTGTGGCAAAGAAAATGCAAGCAGAAGGTGAGCACCACATATTCCTGGGAGAAGAGGAAAGCAGACTTATCAATAACTGAATCACACTCCAAATGCCTTCACAGCAGCAACATAACATTTACGATGAAAGAGTCTTCAAAACAAGTAGGGGAGGATCATATGAGGTGAATGTACAGACTTTAGAACAGAATTATAGATACCACACAAACAAACTAAAGCCGCCAGTACTTCACACTGTGTATGCTTACAACACATTACCTCCTAATAGCAGCCGCATCACCAGCACTACTGGATGACTGTCAGTCCCTCAAGAATCCTGTCTATCATCTTTGACCTTACATGGAGAAGAGGCTGCACCTCCTTTGCTGAAGGTGTCCCCTGTATCTCGCTTTTCCAACAGATCATAGGCACAGAGTTCTTCAATATGTTCAGGGCTTTTAGGCCTTGTCTGCTCTCTCCCAATATAGAACAGAAGGTTACAAAGATAACAGGCCCAAGTTCCTATCTGAGGTTCACACTGGGAGGACAAGAGGCACTGATCATAAAACAAAGCACGAAATTTCCCAGCCTGGCATAAGGAAAAGAATTTGACCATCAAACATTAGGACAGTCAAGTACTGGTTGCCCAGAGACACCGGGGAATTTCCATCCTCAGAGGTTTTTCCAAGATCTAAATTGATAGAGCCCTGTGAAATCTCACCTGAATTTAGTTTTAGCCATGTTTTGAGTGGGAGGTTGGATCAGATGACCTCTTGAGGTCACTTCAAACTTGGATTAATCTAAGCTTACCCTTCCAAAGCCATAAGGCTTTACTGTTCATGAGGACACCGTCACACCTCTGTGAACACACTCTGACATTTGAATGGCATCACTCGATTGTGCTGAATTCAGGTCCTGGCACTCAACATGCAGCTTCACAGACAATTGGGGTGGAAAAAACACTGAGAGGGTCAGAGTTTATTTACCCACTCTACCTTTCTGGACCAAGGTGCCATTAACTCGATCCAAAACGTTCCTGGCAGTTATCAGTTTGAACTGCTTTTAGAAGTCTCCCATATGGGCAATTCTGTCTCTCCAGAATCATTCCAGGACATACATTCTTACAATAGATCTACTACTTTTTATAGATCTCACCTTGAGCATGAAGAACATTTTATTCCCTTCTACTCCATATTTGACTCTACATATTTCAGTACAAGTCTCTTACCAATCTTCCCTCCTCATATCTCACTATGGAAGTGGTCGTGTTTTCTAGGCAGTCATTTCCCTTCTCTTTTCAATCCCCCTCAGTTAGTCCATATTTTTCTTCAACAGGAGGACCCAAAACCTAACACTAGATATCAGCAGTACTGAACAAAGTGTATGGATTTCTTTGTACTTTCCATAAGGTCTCCAATTTCTATTACACTAATTTTCCTCTTTTGCTACAACACTGCTGTTTCATACTTAATATTCACACATTATTCATGATCACTTGAACACTTGCCTACAATAGCAGCAGACAGTGCACCAGCCCTTTGTGTTCAGTCAAGTAGCAACCAAGATGTAGGTCAACACCATTTTATCCAACACCATTTTCCTCCTCCCAAAGAGGCATCTCTGCACTCAGCAGTCAGAGTTCAAAAATTAACAGAAGCACTGCTTTTAGGGCTGCAAGCACAGAATGAGGCACTTTCATCTGAAGCTCTCAGCTGTACAGTGTTTCTTGGAGGTCTTTTCCAGCCTTGACAATTCTATGATTCCTTTTTGGGGCCTACCAAAGCTTTATTTGTTGACATTTAGAGAACACGGAAAAGTCCATCTGTTCCTAAAAGCTTTGCTAACGATGATAATGAAACAGATCTACAGCTATATTTCAAAATGCAGAGCCAAGGCAGTGGGTTGACCAGCCAATGCAGATCACTTTGAGGATTGTGTGGGGAAGAAAAAGAAATAAAAAAACAAACAAACAAAAAAGACATCAACAAAAAATAAAACCAATGAACCAACCACCCAAACAAAAAAAACCAAACCAAAAAACCCCATCACACCATAACAACAATCACAACAAAACCCTAAAGTCTGAAAGTCTGAAGCTTTTAGGAGTACAAAAAAAGAAAAAAGTACATTTAATTATACAGATGTTTAAATCCCAAATAGTTTACTTGCAAATATCAATTCAGCCCTATCTCACATCTCATTTTTAGAGTTTACTGAACACCAATCCACTTTTGCTGAACTCAGAGTTCTGCAAATGAAGATCAGATTGGCAATTTTATTGTTCCTGAGTGATGGACTGACTGATCAGATTAGACAGAAGCATAAGCTGTGCTCTAAGTGATATAGATTGAACAGGTGGCCTCCTCTCTGATCTACTGCCTCTTCAAACACAAGTAAAATCCTTCTCTTTTTGATCACATCTAGAAAATATACATTCAGATATTTAATTGCCCTTAACCCAATATGAAAATATTTTTCTGGTTTTCAATGCATTTCAGTTTGCTCACAACAACCTTTCCCAAATATACCAGTAACTCACAGGCACAATATAATTTACATAATAGGAAAATACAGAAGTTTAAATGGTATCAACATCCTTAGCCTGCAAAGTAATGTGTATAGATAATACTTCTTAAAGAAAAATTCAAAAGGCATCACATTACAGAGACAGAGTCTAAAAATAATTATTTCACATGTACTTAAAATTAAAGATCAGACTTCAAAAAGAATGTATTTGAGACTAGGGAGCAAAATAAACTTTACCTGGACAACTTATGTAGAGTGACAACTAAAGCAATGTTTGCTTAGCAGGTAAAAAAAAATGAGCAGTCAGCTATTTCCTGGAGATCAAAGTGTTCGGTAGAGGCATAATTCCTTTTCCCCTTCACAGAAACAAATGATGGGGAGAGGGAGAAACATATAGAATTTTTAATTGTAAGACTTTTCAGTGACTAACTCAGATGTTTTAGTAGCAGTTGCTTTTCTCATGATATTATTCCGTGTATTATTTATATCGTAAGTGTTTACTTTGATGCTACATCTTCGGCCTGAGGACCTTATGACATAATTCTAAGATGACAATAAACAAAGTGCCAGTGGACCATGGGGAGGTAAAAGCAGGAAAAGAACATTAAAAAAAACCAGCTCACTACTTACACTCATACCCCTCTCATATTCTCATAAGGGCGGAGATGGGGACGCACAGAGATTGTGTCCTATGGCAGAATCAAGCACAAACTAAGAGGCACAGCTGCAGCTGGCAAATCAATACTACTGAGAGAGAGATTAACAACTCTAAGACCTTGGGATAATGAGCTACTTGGAATGACACAAAAGGTCTCGGGACTCATCTCTCAATTAGTCCCATGCCAAAGAAAAGAAATGTCCAACAAAATGAATGCTAAGGATTACTGACTTGGAAAAGCAAAGTTAATTAGAAAAGTAACTTCTCAATTTTCAGTATTTTGAATAAATTATATAAACACACATCTTACTTAAGTCAGTCTACCTTCCAATCACTTTATTCCAAGAAGTCTCACGTGCAACCTCTCACCAAATGCTTCAAAGGAACCCAGATAAGCCACTTTCTCCATTCTACGCAATCCTAAGGGCTATATTGTACATGGGACATTTCTTAGCAATCCTGCCAGTGACCCCACAATTATGCAAGACTGTATTTCATTTTTTGCAATATATTTCTAGAAGATGTTCTTTTCTTTTGTGTTTTAACCTATTACTGATGATTTGCACAACTTCTTAAGCAACACTACTAACAAGTCCCATATTTAACACAGTCTCTTGACTGACATTAATGCTCCATGGCTATGTAGCTTTTCAGCTTAATAAGTCTCCTTAAATTTGTCTTAGCAGTATTAAGCAAAACACAACTAACATGATTATAAATGGAAGGAAAAAACAGTCAATGAAAAAATACACAGCTTAAAGACAGTAACTAAGGGGTTGGACAATTGACTCAAGATGTGGAATACTTTTTTCCAAGGCTCCAGACAAGATTAGACCCAGTAAACAGAGAAGCCTCTTTGATCAAATTCTTCCATTATCAAAAGGGAACACAGAAGAAAAGATAAGTGTCAGACTTTGAGATGTCTCACAAAAGGGAAACATTTTCTGTCTAGTCCTATTACTGATAACGTTCCCTGTGTTCAGCTCTGGTAGCTGAACCCTAATGCTATAGCATGCTACAGTCTTTTAACTCTTATTCACCTTGAAAATACTGTTTTATTCATGTTTTTAAAGGATCAATTATGCTGAATGTAGACGAAAGCAAAAATAAGTATCCTTCAAAGTTACAGTGTACAAGGGAAAAGATTTCAAGAAACCTGGAGTATTTAAGAGCTAGTATGGAAAAATTATATCTAAAATGTCCTGCAAAGAGTTAGATACTTGCTAACCAACAGAACTATGCAGAGTTCCTACAGCAGCACAAATGCAAGAACCACCAGTTAGACACTAAGATTTACCCAAACAACAAATCCTTTAATCCATTTTTAAAGCCAACAATGGAAGTGCACTATTCCACTTGAATGCATATAAATCATTGTGTATAATAGAACAATCATATAATAACCTTTTACTAAGGTCTTGTTGCTCTCAGTTTTCTGTGTTGAAGCTCTAGAGTAAACAAGATGAAGGGATAAGTCATTCATTTTTGTTAAGCAGACTTAAAGATGTAAAGATGCTTAAAGGGTGCATTGTCCCAAACAGCAAGCCAAGCATTTGTCAGCTGATTTAAAAAGAAAAAAGTTCTCTACACAAAAATTAATTATTCCAGCAGTGGCCAACATTGCCAAATCTGTTGAGGACACTAACTAGAATAAAGGACCAGATGGTACTCACTCCTAATTTCCATTCAGAGTCTATTCAGGAAATATTTTATGCTAATCAATCATAAGCTCTGAATAATCAGTTTTTCACATATTAAAATACCTGTTGAACATTTTGCTTCTCTATGCATCAAACTCAGTGTGACACTGACCTTAAAATCTTTTTACTATTCTGCATTTGTATCTTGTTGCTATAGTAAACACATCAAACAAGACCATTTTTGAAAAATAAGGCAGCATTTCTCCCCGTAGTTACACAGGAGCAGATATATTTCACCAAGGAAAAGTGGAAATAAACATTGAAAACTACAAAAAAACCAAGGAAGGGTAGGAAGAAAATGAACAAAATTTAAAACAATTTAAGAGAAGAGAAAGAGCACAAGCAAAGAAAAAGGCACAGCTCATGCAGTTACTCTTGTTAGACTTGTTCAGATCAGGTTTGATTTCTAATTAAACTTCCTTGTTCACCAGGTCAAATGACACTTAACTTTGCACAAGTATTTTACATGGAAATAATATTAGCATAACAAAAAATTCTCTACTCTGGCAGCCACAGATACAGCAGAATACTGAATATTTTCTTTAGGAAAAAAAAAAAAAGGCACCTAAAAACTTAAAATGTCTTTATTTCCCCAGCACTAATCAGGCAACAGAACATTAAAGAAAGAATTGCAGCAGCCATCTCTGAGTGGGCAGCAAGGGCAATCTATAAAACACTTAAAGCAAATCAAGGGAAAGCAGAGGGAAGGAGCAAGCCTCCCTTGATCCCAAGCATAAGGGTCATTCAACTACTGTAGAAGAATTTACAGAAGTCACACAGTAAACCTGAAAATACGAAGCCTTGAGTTCAGTAATAAAGGCATGCCTAGACCAACAATATAAATCCTAACTTGTCACAGATCGTAAGTAGCAAAGACAACACTATTAAATGGAAATTGGTGACTAACTCAATGGATTTTCAAAGCAAAGTAAACTCCCAAGTCTTCTACAAACTTTGGGAAGTGGCAAGTTAAAAATATAATTCACCCGCAAGCATGAACAGACCACCCATGTACACCACTCACTACTTTTTCTTCTTCCTAAATTCAAGACACAAGGCCCAAGTAGGATTTCTTTCCCCTCCATCAAAGAATGAATTTGTGTTTACAACAGGAGTGGTGGAAAGTTTATTTCCTAGAAAGCAAGATGACAGATTTCAGCCTGCCCCAAGCAATACCAGTAACGGATGATCAAGCTAGATATTATGAAACCAGAATTAATTCAGCAGCAGATGGTGCCGTGTCTTTTTTTCGGCTAAAATGCAAAACATACAGATGGAGTAAAGTTTCAGTGAAGGACAAGGGAATGTTTGTTTAAGTCAGGGAGTAAAGAAAAACACCAAAACTAACAAAAAGATATGCAACTCGAGCTTTCCAAAAACAAGATCTCTTTTGTACTTTTCCCTTAACAGACTCTGTGCAAAAGACTTATTTTCCAACACCTTACTATTTAATGCTGTTGATAATTTTCTTTTCTTTGATGGGGCATGCTTGCATACTTATAGACTGCTGAACTTTGTTAACACAGTTACTTTGAGATATTTTCCCCAAAAAACTGTCCCAGCTTCACATGACCACAGATAGGTAGTAATTACTGTCTATTAAAAGGAAAACTTTGGTTCATTTTAAGGAGCCAGTGGACAGTACTGTAGGCTACTGTTGTTGCTTATCTAGTTACAGAATGATTTATGAGAATGCTTAGCACTGTATCGGAAGCATGAAATGAGTATCTGCCCTCCAGAGCTTATAATATATACCACAGCATACATGTTCATTCATCTGACATTTGAGGAGCCATTCATGGAGGGAAGCTTAAACACAGCTGTAACTGTTTGCAAAAGAGCAGCCCAAGAAAGAAAATCAATCTCAGCTGCCATCAAAGTGCCTTAAAACACACCTGTCAAAGACAGGTTCCTTCCACTCAGCTGCTTCCTTCCTAGTGTATTTAACAATAGCCAGATCTAAGACATAGGAAAACTTCAGTATAAAAACTATTAGAAGAAAATCCTTAAAAAGAAGAATGCAAATTTGAAAAGGTAGAGGGAGGCAAGACAACAACAAACAGCAGATTCCATATGGAGAGAAGAAAAACACACAGAAACTAACAAAGGAGAAAAAAACCAACAACTATGTCTAACTGATCACACAGTTCAAGAACTGGGGGTATGAAAGGAAATCCTGCATTCCCATAACAAAGCTTTGCAGTGGAAAGCTAAGGTTACAAGTGATGAACATATCCCATTTGCCTAATCAAAAGTCAACACTATATCCTTATGTCCTGCCACAATCAGCTTGATTAGTTGCAAAAAACCTCCACTCCTAAATTGCATTAGTAATCAATATGTTTTTCTAGCATACTTCATCTCCCTTTTGGAACACCAGAAACAGAGGCTGGGTGGTTTCAATTCATCAGCTGCACCTGTTATTAAAAAAATTTAGCAGTAGTTCCATTACATTTTGCACACATAATTTCCACACTTGGCAAACGCCATTTCACCTTTGTGAAGCAGTGTCACAGCATGTGGCAGGCACCCAGGGTGGGTATGAAAAGGGAACTTTTTAGACAATTCAAGGCAGTGGGTGGCTGGATCTCAGAGCCTCTCTACCCAAGTGAGGACAGTAGCAACACTCCCCTTCCTCGTTTGAGGGATGAAACACAAAGCACACGAAGCAGTAGCAGTGAAGTACTCTTGCTAAAGTAGGGAAGAAGGCACATGGAGAGACATACCAAGGATGATGAAAAGAGGGAACTTTCACAACTGTTCTTTACTGATGTTAATTAAACATACTCGACTATAAAACATCATCCCCTAAAACTTCTCTCTCCCCTGGTTCTTTGTGTTCTGCCCATCAACACAGTTTCACCTGGGCTCCGTCTTTCACAAGAACACAATCAATGCCAAAGCTCTTCATTTCATCAGCTAGTATTTTGTGTCCTTTAATGTCCACTCCATCTGAGGTGTCACACAAGCATGTTGAAGCAATCGTCTCCTCTTGACTACTGGTCAGCTTTCACAGCTATTCATCTTTTCACATTGTACTTCATTATTTCTTCTTCTGTTTTAACACAGCATCTCAAACAAATCAACACTGAAGCTTATTATCTATACATCTGGCACCTCCACTGCCTCAAAGTGGATCAAGGCCATCTTTTGCCTTTGGAGGACTAGAAGGCAGTTTCCTTCAATGTTCTACATTATTATCTGGATCCTGTTATGGAGAAGACATAACAGACATACTTCCATGCTTTATCAGATAGTAGTGCTCCATGCAAGGCTTCTGGTTAGCTCTATCCAAACATTATTGTTCTCCAAAAGTTCCCTTTTTCAGCATGTATCCAAAGGACTGAAATCCAACTTTCTTGTCTTCTTAGATTAGCACCCCTAGGACATCCTAACCCTATGGCTCCAAGCCACATGGGGCAAGGATAGGCAGTAACTGTTGGAGCCATTTCAGTTCCTGAAACCCAGCTCAGGTCTAGTTGGTTAAAGGGTAAAAGCAAGTGCACCTTTGACTGCCGTGACCCCATCCAGTCCCTTCCTCAGGTAGCACAAGGACTCTAAAACTCAGTAACAGACACAGACCACTGGCTGGTGGGGATCTAAATCTTAGGTGAGAACTTCATCTACCCAACATGCCAGCAGCCTACATGCTGCATATTCACTGCGGACATCACCCAAGTGGCAAGACAGGCAAGAATTAGAAACTATAATCTACATATTTTTCTGAACTTGAAACAGTTTCCTATGATGTTGATACTATTTCATAGCCTTGTCAAAAGTTACTTTTCATATGAAAAGACACTTGCAAAAGACAGCTATTTCAGATTTACAAAAAGGATATTTTTTCACATTTAAAAGAAAGAAAACAGTCATTTGATTAGATAACTATCGTGGGGGCTCTCTGTATCTGAAAGCAGACATTACACAGTCACACAGAGAGCAAAGTTCTTTGTTGAAGTTGCACACCATCATCAAAACTAAGCCCACATGTCTTTCAGTGGTGGGTGACAATAGAGAAAGAAATGTTTTCTTAATTGGGGAATTTAACATTAGTTACTGGATTATCTGCCAAACTATTTTCAGCTTTCATGCTTCACTAAACCGGAGTATTTAGCTCATCAGTCACAAACCCATTATTACACTGAAGAAAATGGGGAGCAATTAGCATACAAGATGATAGCTTAAAGGTGGTGCTAATTGGAAAGAATGAAGTATTTTTGAACCCTGTTGTATACAATTAGGTGAGATAATCAGGTTCTGGAAAAACAATTTGCTAATTTCAGATGTCTATTCTATAACCCGTGTTTAAAGTTTAAGCAAATTCATCTTCATACTAAACTCAGTGCAATCTGCCTTTGCAGTATCTTGCAAACACGAGGGTTGCAAACTAAAAGCTGGTCCAGCAGTAGAGCAAGCCTTGTTCAGGAAAAATACATACAAAACACAACGACTAATTCATCACAACAGCAGAGATCATCACTGAACTAAGCTCAAGTTGCCAGAAAGAACTGAAGAACAAAACCAACAAGAAAACATAATGTAATATTCATAATGCATGGTACAGCATGGCACCAATACATAGTGAGCTGCAAAATCAGTTGAATTACAGGACTGTACAAAATACACAATCAGAAAAAAAAATAAAACCATCTATAAAGAGCTACTGGTGGGAAAAAAAAAATAATTGCGCATGCTTTTGTTCATGATTGCTAAACAGAGAGGGAGAAATCTTGTGCATGAATAGTTAATCTGCCAAAAGGAAGAAAGCAGACAAGAGGAAAGATGCAATTCTTTATTACTAGCAAACTGCACTCAGACACAAGATGTTAGTTAGACAATTATAGTGCAGAAATACACCTTGTAACATTAGAGATTTGTTATCAAGAGTTACAGCTGCGTGATTTTAATTCACTTCTACCAATTGTTTGGCATATATTATTTCTAATCATCACACACAACTATAAAAATACTTCTACCAGTAGGTTTTTAATTCCAGGCTGCAACAACTTTCTGTATTTGTAAATTAACTTCTACATCACTATTTCTCTTGGCTCAGAACATATTTAATATTTTCTTCAAACAACAGAGCAGTCTGTAAACCTGTAACACACCCTGTTTTCAGGTTCACACCTATCTCATATTTTCCTTTTTAAAAATACAACTTAATTATGCTTTGGAATAATACCTCCCTGTACATCATGTGAAAAATGCTTCAACAGATACTACTCACAAAAGCATCTCTCTCCATAGAAAAATGCTACTGCAATCAGACTTTAATGACCAACTGCAGCATACTCCCCATGTTATCATGCAGGGGCGGTGTTCCTCTATTTACTGAAAGTGTTATTGCACCGTTCCCCCTACACACGAGTACCAACCATAGCACACAGTAACATCACTTATTTCTACATCCTTCGGGGAAAAAAAAAAAAAAAAGAAAGAAAACAAAACCACCACTCTTTGGTCTTCCTGAACAACCCTTGAAGTCTCTAAGGTAAGATGTATGAAATGGTTCCAAAGACCCATTGGAAAAAACAGACCTTCCCCTAAAGTCTGATTTCTTGTGGTATAATATTCCAAGTGTGCCAGCATATAACATAAAGAAACTTTTTAAAAGTAAAGACATAAATCAACATTCAGTATCACAATTAAGCCCCAAATATTGACATACATATACATAAATAGACACAGATATATACACACACATATATGTTTCTCCTCATGTTTGAATCATGTAAAGACATCTTGAAAATTAAGGCATCTGTGGGCTAATCTGGAAGTTCTTCAAACAATAAAACAGCATTTTCACATAGAAAACCGACAAGAGACAAGAGTTCTCCGAGGAATAGTAGATTTTTATCTCTGATTAAAGAGTAATTTGAATTAACTGATGTTTTAAAATTATTTAAGATCCCCTCCCACTAAGACTTCTACGTATACCTATTCCTATGCATTGTGAGCAGCCCTATGGGAGTTCATCCCTCTAGTGTGTGAGGTTAGACACAGCCTCCGCGGGATGAAAGCCTTTATCCTTCTAAAAATATCAGCCTGCCAGGATCCACTCCCGCAAAGCTCCGTGATGCAAACAGCATCGCTACAGTCCAAGGGCTGCCCAGCTTCCATGAGTAAGCACTAGCAACACCGAGCTATAATTACTCGGAATATTTTTAGGGTCACTGCTCAAAATTAGAGAGAAATGAGTGAGAAAGACCTCAGAATGGTGGCGGTCCTTCCCCCCGCTCCTCTGGCTGTTTCCCACTGCTGCGAGGAAAAAAAGAGCCTCAGCAGGAGCAGCCAAGGCGAGGCGACCCCTCTCTGCAGGGAAGATGTGCCTCGACGGTGTCGCTGAGCGGGTGGGGAGCCCGCACCGCCGCGGGGGCACGGGCACAGTCACCCCCCGCACCCCGGCCCTCACCTGACCGCCACCCGCACCCCGGCCCTCACCTGACCGCCACCCGCACCCCGGCCCTCACCTGACCGCCACCCGCACCCCGGCCCTCACCTGACCGCCACCCGCACCCCGGCCCTCACCTGACCGCCACCCGCACCCCGGCCCTCACCTGACCGCCACCCGCACCGAGCTCTCGTCCGGGCCGCCCGACATGGTGCCGCGGGCGAGGGACGGCCGCGAGCCTTGCCGGGAGCGCTGCCGGGCCGCGGAGGAGGTGGGGGCACCGCTGCAGCTGCCCCCTCACCTCCTCCTCCTGCTCCGCCACCTCCTCTCTCCAGCCATTTTAGGTGACTGAATGAATAGGTGCGAGCCGCGGCAGTGCAGAGCGGTTCGCGCCGCTCCTCCTCCTCCTCCTCCCTCCCGGCCCGGCCCTCCCAGTCGCTGGGCGGGGAGCGCTGTCAGTCAGCCGCCGGCGGGCCGAGTCGCGGTCCCGGTCAGTGGCCACCCGGGCGGGCGGCTCCGGCTCCTCCGCCCGCTGCAGCCGCAGTGCGTCAGCGGGCCCCGCCCCGGGCAACCGCCGCGGCGGGCGCCGGGGGCCCGGCGACACGCGGACACACGGCCCTGCGCACACGCGCAGCCGCCGCCCCGCACGGGCCTCCCCCCCAACCACACACACACACACACACACAGAGTGCGGTCTCCGCACGCACCTGTTATTTGCACACGCACTCCTGGCATTTGCCTGCAGACACACACGGGTACTGCTTGCCCACCGTGCGCACGCAGCCCTTCTCACTCCTGCCCTCGCGTGTGGGCTCCACACGCGCCTCTGGCCCGCACCCCCTCGCTGGCGGCTGTGGGCGCACATGGGGCCGATGGTGGTGCCCGGCTTACACGAGCCTGTTCGCCCATACGGACACACGCGTGGCACTTAACACTGCCTGCACTCAGCGCTCCCACACAACTGCACAGCTCGCCCACACACAACTCTCCACTCGCACGGTCAACATGCGCGGCTCTCGCACAGCGCTGCACACAGCTTTCGAGGCCTCCTTCCTGGGAGAGAGCCCTTGCCAGGGCCGGGCCGTTTGCCCTTCCACATATTTCCCTCTCCCGGGCAGGAATGAGACCTCCTCATTCCTCCCCTGGCCTGTGCTGGCCCTGCCTGCAGGAGCACAGAGCTCTCCCACCTTCCTGGCTGTGCCGGCAGGTTTGTTTGCCCTGGCTGCTCGAGCCAGGCATCGCTGTTCTCACTTCGCTAATGAAATGCCTGGTTTTAGCTGGAAACTGAGTGGGCGGATGACACTAATTTTTGATGCAAATAGTATCCCTGCCAGGAAACAAGCCCGGCTATTTTGCCCAAAACAATTCACATTCCTAGGGAAGATTTTCCATCGGAATAGGCCCGGATTTGAATTTGTAATGATATGCTAAAAGCCTTGCAGTTCAAGTTGTTTTGCTTCTGTTAGTAAAGGTTGTTCACGCCCAAGCCCCAGCCTTGGTCACAGATGGGCAGGTGAGATCTCCCCACATGATGGGGCCTCTAGCCATGCCCCTGAATCTTTCAAAAGTCTCTCTTTCTCAGCAGAAACCCACTGTATTATAGTAACTCTGCGTGTTTCTCATAGTTATTCTCTCTGTCTTTTCTATTTTTCTCTATTTATTTAGAAATTGGATTGTTTCTAGAAAATGGCCTGCCTGGAAGTTGCTATACAAAGTGATGATTTTCTGCTTTCTTCTGAATTACACAGCATCAGCACACAAATCTCCAACAACCTTTGCAAATATGGGGAACTTAAGCCACATACCATATTGCTGAGGTACACTGAGATAATATTTATCCGAAAGGCAGAAAAATGGAGATCCAGATAGCTCAGTGTGAAATCACTGAGGGAATTTGATACAAGCAGAGCAAAGACTACATTTCCTTGGGCTTCTCAGCTCATTATTCTCTAATTTAATGCCATAGGCCAGATGCTTTGTTCCACCTTTTGCCTCAATGTATTATGGAATGGGCGAGATAAATAAAGAAAAACCTCCTGCAGGTGAATTCTGTTGGCATTCATACAAAATAGGCTTGAAATGAAAGTGGCAGAAGTCTCATAGTTCAAGGGCATTTCCAGCTAGAAGGGACTGAACACTCGTGACTGCCTCATACATCTGTGGGTCTTGTATTGAAAATACCCTGCAACCCACTCACAGTCAGTGAAATCCCATGGCATAATTAGGTTCTCACAATTTAGTTGTACCAGATTTACAAATCAAGCTAACAATAAAACTTCAACAACTATGGAGAAGGTCGCTATTTCTTATCCAAAAGTATCCAATGCATTTTTTTCAGCTGACACAGTTAGTTACAAGGTTAATGTAAGAAGCATACTCAAGCCGAATTTATACCTTGGTTGCATCCTTCTGCATTTGTTTCTCACAGCGTCTTTTTCTGGATGGGCCCCAATACAGCAAAGCTCATCCACATCGCACTGCCCATTCCCATAAAATCCTGCTAAGTCAGTGTCTCCAGTTTGCCATAAGCTGTGCTGAAAACTCAGTGGGGAGTAACAGCCAAAGGACGCTCAAACCCAGGATCATACCCTAGATCTTTCCAGGGCCATTTCTTTTCTGGCCTCTGTGTGCCCTTAGACATTTGTTTTTGCCTGACTACATCCAGACCTCTCTCTTCCACGTTGAAAATGAAGCTAGCAAATTAAAAAGTCTGGCAGAAGTCCTCCTGAGTTTAATGTTAGGTACATAGATGGGTTGGTATTCACAGATTTCAGACCTTAATGACAAAGATTTGTTATCTACATTGGGCTTAAACAGGAAGTAATAAATTTTGGTGCTATAGTAAAACTATTCTATTCTAAGTTATGGTTATTTCAGTCCTACAGTATTACATATTTTCTATCTTAAATATTTCACTCCAATTCCAGACTCCTCTGAAACTGATATAGCAAGTGACATTTCATTTCTTGCCATGTTTTATGCAAATTGCCTCATTTGCATCTCTTTAGATGTAAAGACGATAAAAGACAAAGTTCCTGTTTTTTTAATAGCAAATTTTTCTCTGTGTTCCCCATTTCCAGAAAGCATACAACCCCTCTGTCAAAATGAGCTTTTCTTTTGGTTTTTCCGAACTTGTCCAATATAAACAAGCAGTGTGCTATACTGTTAACTTGGCTGCACCAAGAAACTTAAATCTCCTGCTTTTCCTTTCTTATAACGTGAGTGGCCTCTGCCTTCCAACATCCTATTCATGTCCTTGTTTGATTAACTTGAATAAATAAGGGCACAATAGCTCTTTTAAAAAATTGTCCAAGTATGTAACTAAACTGCCAATGTCTTGTTTATCTTTATATATAAAGCTGTATAAGCTAAATGGTAACAGTTGCAGATTTGGGCAATCTCCCAGCTAATGAATGACGTTTTTCAAAAGGTCCCCTCTGCTCATACTCCTCAGTCAGCACATCTACAGGTAGGGCCTGCGGTAGAGCACCCTGTCTCTCCTGTGGCTCCAACACCACAAGGTAACAACCACCTCTGGTCACCTCCTGATCAACTGCAGATGTTCACAGAGAGGGGACAAACAGCAAGGCAGGGAAGCAGGGAGGGAGTTCACAGCTCTGGTTCCTGCTCTGTGCTTAGAAGAGGACTGCTAAGAACATCCCTCCCTGGCAGCTGTCCCCGATGACTGCTGTTACACTTTCACCGCCTCCATTCCCCTGCCATATGACTCAGCACCATGAGCTTCATTCACTGGGCAACCAAACAAAAACCTGTGCTTGGAAGGGTGAGTGCTCTGACTGACACACACACGCACACACTGCACAGATGGTGAAGCTGCCCATGGAGTTCCTTTAAGCATCAGAAGCTGCCTAAAATCACTGAGCTGTACACAACCTGAGAGAGCCAAGTGGACTCCACTCCAGAGTCAGAGCCCTGTGCTTTGACCTGTGTGTGTTTGCAGACAAGTTGTGTTGGCTGTGGCTATTCTGTACCAGTTGGTTTTGAAATATCTCATTAAAATAGACCACTTAAAATAAAAGACACCTCACTTCATTTTTTTTTTAACTGTGATAGTTTACCAGTGCTAAATAAGCCAATTTAGTCAAAGATTTGACTTGTTAGTTGCTTATTTCTTTGACCTGTTAAATATATCATTTAGTTGGGAGAAGAGATTCTTTTGAGTAATGGGGGTGACATTGTTTCATTAAGATGGGCGATAATATATTAATCACTAATTTTTGATTAATCTGTGTCAAATAAACTAATTGTTCCACGACTTCTAGAAGGCTTCAAGGAAAATTATGAGGTTTTGACAAGTTAAGCACCTGACCTGGGCACCTGCCCACCATTATGGGAGGCAGATATTCTTTCAGATACAGACAGTGGAACATGAAATATTCAAATGCTATGAAAGAACAATATTGATGTCTTGTTCTGAATGTCATTAAATCTCATTGTCTGCATAGTTCATGATGTTTCATTGAAATCACACACACAACATAATCAGCTAGCATACCATCTCATTAGTGACCACTGTTTTCTTGAATGTATATATTAAATAAACTCTTTTTAGCCAAGCCACAATTTATTCAGTGATTTCTGGAATGACACACTGTGAAGCCTAAATGTATATGCAAATATGATATAACATATACATTAAAATGAGGAAAAAATTATATCATATTCATTCACATGATAGTTTGAAAAATTTAGATATTTTGGCTCATATAAGTGACCACAGATTTTCTCTATAGCTTTTTGCTTGTCCATGTCTGTCCTATGAACTCTGTGACTTGATAACTACTTGTATTCCAGTATCTTCTGACACAGAAAAGGTAACCAGACTCCTATGCAACTGGGTTTCATGATCTGTTGCCTATGGAAATTAAGTCAGCAACATTCATGCTTCAGCAACAATCACTCCATTTTATCTAAGAAACATTAATATATACAGTGCTTCCAGGTTTCTACTTGGCAGTGAAACTTCTGTTTGCATTTTCTGTATGATGCCTTGAGCTTACAAGAAACTTAGGAGTTTCCATAATCTTTTAAAAGATCTTCACTACAAACAAAACTAAAAGCTGTTACATCTTTATTTTTAAGCAACTTTCTAGAAGCAGTTTTTTTCTTCTCTGACTGGCTTCTCATTTCAAACTGCAGGTCTTGAAAAGCAGTCAAGCCTAAAAAGACATTTCAAATGCTTTCCATTTTCTTCCCATCACTCACTGAGACTTTTGATTAAATAACAATTAGGAAAGAGAAGTGTTAAGCTACTCTAAACCAGCAGGCTGAAATGTGCAACAGGGGAGCCTCTGCTTCCAATAACTGTGGAAAAGAAAGCAAGTTGCTGAAGGAAATCATCACTTGGCTCATGATAATATGGGGGGGGAGTAACCTCAAAGTTGAGAAGGAAAAAAGGAGTATAAGGTGATGTTTATGTAATCAGAATAACACTAGATAGGGAAAGGAAACAGACTGGTTTAGTACAGATGTGTGTGGAGAGAAGAAGGCAGAGAAACCAGAAAGCACAGCATGGAAAAGGAAGAGGGATCTCTGGAGTCAAAGCCAAGCAATGGCTCTGCAGGGTTGCTTCTGGAGCTGATCAGCACAAAAGGAAAAGTAGCACCAGACACCTCTGAAATGAGAAGAAAGGAGGTGTTTTTTTTCCAGTACCTTCCAGAAAATGAATGAACTGTAGAGGAGAAAATATAATGAGAAGAAACACACAATAAAGGGGTCATATCTGGGGCTGAGCAGAGGATTCAATGTGAATACAGCTGCTAGCTACACTATTACACTTGATGAAGAAATAAAAGATTTCGTTTTGTACCAATGCTTTTTACTCCTGAAAATTTTACTGTGTTTACTATATCATTGTTAACAAAGCAGTACCATTTTCTTCTGCTCCTGGCACCCCAGAGTGGTTGTGTTATAGGACAAAAATGTGCTTATACCCATAGATTTATTTATCTTTCTTCTGGGCCCAAGGACGGCTGTAGTTTGTACTACTGTAACTGCTATCTGCATTAATATGGTCATATCAGGGTAAATATTCTGATATGAATATATGCATTGTATTATATGCCATGTAACACACATATACATTAGATCCCCACTGAATAAACACTGCTAGACTAGAAGAAAACACATGAAAAAGAACAGGGCTAAACCACGTCTCTGGAGAAAACTTCCCCTATGTGATCTTAATCAGACTCATGACTCAAATCAGTGGATTTCACTAAGGATTAACATCCCTTTTATGTCACTGTGTTTTAGGAATTTGTTGGTTAACTGAAAGTTGAAATCAGCTGCTTTGCAGTAAAATCTTCCAAATGCACCCTGGCAACTGGAAGTCTCTTCAGGTATTAAAGGAAGAATCTGAATAATGGAGATGAGGAGAAAGAAACAAAAGAAAGTAGCCTTTACAATAATGTTATTTAGTTTGATAATTTATGATAACACTATTCAGTAGAGTATGAAGAAGAAAATAGCTCAAGTCTTAGCAGGACAAGACCTTACTGGGTCTTTGGGTTGTTAAATATCTCCTGAGATTAGCCATGTCCTGTAGTTTTTTGCAAGGAACTTAATCCTGTGGGTCAGAATCTTGTCCTTCAACCTGATTCTTGGCCCTGATTCACTAATGCCTTGAAGTAAATCCAACATGATCAGGATGGCTGAGTTTTATGCTTTCTTCATGTTATTGCAAAGGACTACAAAATATCTCCGAAGTAATTGAGTAGTAGCCACCTGTTTTACAGATCTTAACCGACGCTTGTATGGAGAAATTGAGGCAAGAGGGACACGTGAGTCACAGATACCTGTAGAAGAAATGGCTGTCAAAAACTGTATTAGGGCTGACTCTTGTGCCTGTGCAAACACTATTAGACCACACCTTAATGAGATGAATTATTAATACAAAAGCTGCACGGGAAATTAATTTCTGCTGCCTCTCACTCAAACCAGCTGTTCAGACTTGAACGTGTGTCACAGTTGCACAACACAAATTTTGCCTTAAGGATACAATTACCCAACACGATGGATTTTTCATAATGTCCCTCCCAATAGTATCCTCATCCTTCCCCTGTCCTTCCCACTTCCCCCATCACCAGCATGATTTCAGTTTTTGGTTCAGCCTCATGTAAGGTACTGAATGATAGGAGTTCTGTATGTGTGTGGTGAGCACAGACAGCATTAACAGTTGCAAGGCAGCCTCCTCTGGGCAGCCTTGCCAATCTGCCCTACATAGGAGGGAAAAAAAATACTTTACATATTTATATGACAAGCATCAAAACCCTAGCACATTTCAGATTAAATCAATATTAAGCTCCCCATCTCTGGTAAGATACCCAGATGAAATTAATTCCAATGAGGCCAGGAAATTTTCTGTTTCTTTACAGAGCCTGCTAATGACTACTAGCAGCGGTTAGTTGCTGACCCTTTCTTTGATTATTCTGTGTAAACACCTTATTTTCCTGTGCTGTTCTCCCAGGCTTCCTCCCACTTCTCTACATATTCACTAGACATGGTGTGCCTAAGACCCAGGTAGGTATGAGTTCTTTGGCTTCGAGCTTGTTGTACAATTTTTTACAATGAAGTCCGATTTCCTAACTGGCATCCTTAGGCATTACCGCAATTAAAACAATAAATAGTAATAACAAAAAAATAAGGATGGAAGGTGGGTGAAGACATGACTAATTATCTAGACAATACTTGGACCACAAGCCACAGGCAGCAAGGGAGCTTGGGGAAGAGCAAGTGGGTGGAGAGTCATCTGAACAACAGAGGGCTGGGCGGGTAAAGAATAGGTCTTGCAAGACAAAACTGAGAGTCTGTATTTTGATAGCATCATGGAATTTATAAATTAAGGGATGACAGCTGTAGATTAAATGTGGCACAGGTTGCTTTACACTCTCTGTGTGCAGCCTGGCTTGGCACTGTCACACAGATTCATGAAAAAAGATGGTTAGTTGAAATGGTGATATAACAAGCTGGGAGAACTGAGAAGCAGAAGTTCCCAAACAAGGTTTGCAGAAGGATCATGTGCTGTACCATGGCAGCAGCAGCCAGGGCCGCAGTCCCAAGCTCTGCAGCAGGCTGCAACGTCACCTCCCCTTCCCACAAGAAAACTTCCATCTCTGGGCTTGTCTACATGAAGGTGGAGAAGAAGTGTTCACTTATCCAGGTAGTAGCCATAGTTAAGCAACCATTTCTCACCTTCCCCTGGAAAAATGCAACAGATTGAGCCTTGTTTTCTTTAAAATTTATTTGAATTTGTTTTTGTACCACTTACTCTGTTCATATCACTTGGAAATACTTAGGCTAAAAGATGATACCACGGTGACAGGCTGAATCTTATTTAAATTTATATATATGGACAGGAAGCATACAGTTGCTCCTGAAATGAAAGAGCACTTCTTTGCACAGTGGGTAATGAACTTCCGGAATTCATTGCCACAGGAGGTTGGGAAAGCAGGCTATTAGCAGGCATAAAAAGGGATTAGACAAGATTTGTGAACAATGCCTCTATTAACAGATAATAAAAGGAACAGGCAGTACCAATGTCTGTGAACTTAGGAGACTGGACCGGAGAAAGAGGCCAGGTACACGTGCTCTTCCTAAACAGCATCTCCTGTTGTCACTCCCCAGGCTTTGCTCTCTGGATCTGCCTGCCCTGTCTCAGTCAATGTTTTGCTAGGAATATGGGGGACCTTGAAGGCTCTGCTAGGGTCTTCAAAACCTGTGGCTCAACCAGGGCACATGGTCAGCACCCATGCAGCTACCCCAGTGCCATCATGGGCAAAAATAGCACCTGCAGAACATTTCTTAATGTTCTGATGAGTTAAGCCCTAGGTGGTGCTGCTCTCACCAAAGAGGCTGGCAAACAGCATGGTGGAGTTGGAAAGGAGTTATAAAGAACTGGCTTTAACAAACCATTCACTGAGGCTCAGGAAAATACAGATGGGGGAAGAAAAAAAATTATGTTAATACAGTATGAGTTTGATAATTGTTTGGGATAGCATCAAAGGGGCTCACTCTCCAAAAAGCACATGAAAACATATATTCAGGGGTGACACTGAAAGGAAGAGTGGATGTCAAACTAGCCATGACTTTGCAGCTGTCTCTTTTTCCAGCTGAAGACTAACTCCATTTGATTAATCCTCTTGAGTACTTCTACTGCCTTTCTCTGGATTCTTCCAGCTCTGATACCTCCAGCCTAAAATCAGAAGGCTGGAATGGAGCTACACTCAAGATTATGCTGCCCCATGTATTCTTCCCCTAGCACAAGGATGTGCTCAGCTTTTCCTAGTTCTTTTGCAAGTCTTGAGTTATGTTTGTCTGTTTGACTGGCACTGAGCTGACATTTGTTATCCACCCTCTAACATCTTCTTCCTATATGGTAATAATGACATTTTTTTTGTTTTGTTTACCCTGTAAAATAAAAGACCATTTTCTCCTCTGTTTTTGTGCCCTAATTTAATTTACCACTTGTTATCACTGAGTCATATTAGAAGATTCTTCTAGACCTTTTTGTAACTATTGAAGTTATTTTCCCATTATCTGGCTTTTCATGGAAAATGTAGATCTTAGCAGATATTCTTATGAGGCTCTGCTAATCAAAACCTTGATTAATCTGAGGACGTTTGTAGAAAAATAACAGGAATGAGAAAGACATATAATATGTGATATACTGACACCAGGGAAAAGACTTAAAGTAAATTCCTATGTATGTATGTATATCCCTGGCTAACTAATAGCCACAGAGCACATAGCTAAAGAACAGAAATATATGAAAGGAATGAATGAAGGATGACTTATGGTGGGACACAGGTTGTGACTGAGAATACAAAAGTAAAGGGAACATAGAGGATCTCATGAATAAATTTCATTAAAGTGATCTATGTACATATCCAAGAAAATCTTTTTCGGGAAGCAAGAAATCTCTTACTGCTGGGGCGCTGCAAATAGTACTGGCAAAAAAAGGACCAGGAGCAACAGCAGTGAACACTCTCAGAAATGTACTTCGTGACCTTATTTATGTCTCTAGGCTTATGGATGATGACTAATCAACACAATAAAGGATTCTTATTTGCTTTATCCTTTTGCTTTTGAGTTTTGTGTTCTTTGAGTGAAGTCCTACTGCAAAAAATGGGGCAGTGTCATGAAAAAACTCCACATTTCCCTCACAACAACTGAATAGTGATTTAGTAGAGAAAAGAGCACCACCTAGTGCTAAATGCTATTTGTTAATGCTGAGGTGTCTCCATATATTCTAATCTTCTGGATGTTTGCTTATGTGTTTTCCTGCAGTTTATCCACCAAGAGAGGAATTAATCCTTAGCATCAGTGAGCATCCTGGCTCAATAAGAGTAGCTGGTTCATCAAGAGCTCAACATCCCTCAGAGTTTTGTGCACACTAAGGTAATGCCTTAGGCACCTAGTTAACATAATTATGGTTATTTGTCTGATTAATTCAGGCCAAATTCTACTACCCTTACTCACACAGTGGAGTTATGTGCTCCACAGATAAGTTTCCCTGCTTTCAGTTGAGTGAAAGTTAATCAACACAGGACAGGCTTAAGAAACCAGAAGACCAAACTTCTAATGCTTGCACTTATAAAAAGAGGGGATTCATTGCATTTACTCTCTGATCCTGCATTCATATAAAACTTTCAAGATTTTCTTAGAAATGTGAAAGCTGTACACTTTTTGTTTGTTTGCCTGTTGTGGTTTTGTTTGTTTGTTTTATTTTATTGGGATTTGGTTGGTTGGTTGGTTGAGTTGAAATATCCAGGAGGGAGGTCTGAAAAAAACACATTGCTTTACGTAACTGCTACCTTCATTATCATGATGATAGATCATATGTAACCTTAATTATTTTTTCAGCATTTATGGTTAAAATCCAGTACTGTTGGCTTTGTTTTCTTCTGATTATCAATCTACATTATGTTAGTGTTATTATTTTTGGTCTTCAAGGCCTTCTATTGTGTATCACAGCATTGGGTTTTCTGTCATAATGTAATTAGAATTTCAAAAGAAGGTAAGAAACAGGTAAATCAACTTAGAATGATTCTGCATCAGCTATCGTTATGTATTATTTAAATAGCTCCAGACTTGAAGATACATGTAAGTATCGGTTATGTGGGTAAATTTACATATGGACGTCTATAGTAAAATGCCATTTAAATGTGTTACTCCATCTAAATTTGTGATATTCAGTGACACCATGCTACCATGGCCAGATTAAATTTCTGTAATAATGGAATTATTTCTTCTCTGCTTGAAATGATTCAGCATTCACCACCATTTCAACAGGAAGATGGTGAAACTGAGCTATTCAAATTCTTTCCACGTCCTCTGATTTGCAAAACATGGTTTAGTCCACAGAGCTTTATATTTCTGCCCCTTATAGTCCTTCTAGTACACATATGCACAGGCCATTAAATAAGGGTGGTACAAAGTGTGAGTACTCATGAAACAGCCACGGTGCCTGTGTGTGGTATGTGGCTGGTGTGCATTAATGTTTCAAACACCACGTCTGCAGGGCTCTAGTTCCCCTAAAGCTACAGGGGTGCAGACCATTACCATTGTAGCTGCAAAGGCTGCAGTCTGGGGACTGCTGGTGTCCACCTCTCCTAGAGACATGGCAGAATCATTCCTGGGTCCCGCTGGGCCTCCATGGATACCAACATGGAGTCTGATAGGGAAGCTTGATTCAGGGCATCTGTAGCCATGCTGGTTCCCCTTCCTACTGGGCAGGTCTCAGCTGCTTATTGGCAGAGAAGTAAAACTGCTCTGTGTCTTCTGTTCTCTGGGTCTTGGGATTTAGAGTCTCACCTGCACCATGTACAGATTTCAGCAGACAAAGGGACTTTCTCCTCCCAGTCTTCTGAAAATACTTGTATACTATCATATGAAAGGCCCACTTTTTATATCAACATCCCATGGCTCTGAAGTAAAAACATGATAGTGCATGGATACATGTTCATCTGATCGTGGGTACATAGGACTTACACCTGTAGCTGTTTGCATCAGTTTCTGATTCATGGGAACCACCAGCCTGGTATGTTGTGTCGTATTCCAAGGATGCAGTGCTCCCTCCACAAGCACACACCCAAGATATGCAAAGGGACTTCCAAGAGCTGATCCTGCAATGAGCTGTGCAGAGATGAACATCCACAGCTGGGCTGGGAGGTTGCTGAAGACACCATCCTGTCCTGGCGTGTCCAAGCAACACCAATGTCCATGTCTGTACTGCTTGCTGTGAGTCACCAGTGGGTGTCATTGAGGCTCTTTAAGGGGCGTAATTTTAAAATGAGGTTTGGAAAATACTCAAAAAAATACTTTGGAAAGGGCTGGCATTGGTTTTGCATCTTTTCTGTAGTAACAACTGTGGGGAGCATGGGAGAGTCTCTAGGGAGTGTTATCTCATTGCACGTGGGTTTAATTCTGTCATCATAGTCAGCAATAGAACTTAACATCTATTCATAGCTACACTAGTGATGGGGTAATTAACTAATTAGTGGGGGCTAATTGTTAAAAATATGGTATTGCAACTGCAGTAAATTAAATAGCCTGTGTACTTCTAACGAGCAGAGTTATAAGTTCATGCTTTTTCTCCTCAGGAAACAAACTCCTGAGAAATTAAACCAAACCCACCAATTGAAAGCAAATTTATACTTTGCTATGAGTAAACCAAGAGCAATAAGAGACTGGCAACTGCATAAAGGTTTATGGCCTCATGGGAGGAGAAGAGTGTATAGCCATATGTTAATAACACCCAGAGGTAGGTAAGATCTTGCTGTCACCAAGGGCCTGCTGCTCTGCCCTCCCCAGTCTGGCACCTTGGCTTTTTGTTTTAGAAGGAAGCCAAGGTCACCAATCCTACCCTTCAAACTGAGTGGTGCTGGACTCCCTTTACAGCCATGCAAGGAGAGGGCAAGCCCTGCTGTGCTGTGCCTGGCAGCTGTTCAAGCCTCCTTCCCCCTGCTTGCTTCACACACAAGCCAGACATCTTGCCAGGGTCTAGGGAAGCAAGCCCCCACCTCTTAAAAAAATATACCTGTGTTAATGCAATTTAGGAGGGTAAGTTTTCCTCTGGGAACCTCTGTCTTTTCCCATACCCTGACAGCATGGCCACATGTCCAGGAAAGTTCAGCAAAGGGGAGGCTAGTTGCAGGCAGAAAGCCAGAGTCCAGCTGTGCTATGATGATAGCTTTTGCAGAAGCAAACAAATGGCATCTATTTAAAAATGTTACAGACCAAAGGTTTTTTTCCCAGACTGTCTGTTTGTTCCTAGTTATGGTTTTGTTCTGTGTTTTCAGCGAGCATATAATTACCATGAATTATATAGCAGAACAGGGTGTGTATAAGACACACCTTGAGCAAGCAGGTTCTCATTGGCTTGAGCAATGACTTGAGAGGTGCTGTTTCCCAAGCACAGCTTCCAAACCCACGGTCTGGGAGGCCTCTGCAGAAAACTGTTTTGTTTTAGAACTTTAAAAAGTGACATATTGTACCTCCTGCATTGACAGGGCACTTTGTAGCTCTTGGATTAACTAACCATAGCCCTTCCTTATAGCAAACACGGAAACATTAAAGATCATGGATTAGAATTATATTCATGCAGATACAGATATTAACTGTCAATCATTTTTAGCAGATGTCTAATAAATCCTTCTTTTCATATTTGAGCAGGGCAAAGTACACATCTTGCAAATTGAGAGCCATCACTATATTTCAGTTTAGTCCTAAGACTATTTACAGAATCATAGAATAGTTTGGGTTGGAAGTGACCTTAAAGATTATCTAGTTCCAACCCTCCTGCCATGGACAGGGACACCTTGCACTAGATCAGGTTGCTCAGAGCCCCTTACCTGGTCTTCAACACTACCGGGGCACCAAGTTGAGACTGACTAATCTGTACTTCCTTGGGACTTCCTTTTTTCCCTTTTTAAAAATGATGATTATGTTTCTGCTTTTCCAATCAGTGATAACTTGGCTGGACTGTTACAGCTGCTCAAATATGGTGGATATTGGCTTACCCACTTCCTCCACCAGTTCCCTCAGGACCCACAGATGCATCTCATCAGGTCCCATAGACTTGCGCAGCTTCAGATGACCTTAGATGGTGTCAAACCTGATCTTCTCGTAGTTCTTCGTTCTCCTAGTTCCTCTTACTTCCTCTTTGTTAGGATGCATCACTCCTGAGCTTGGAGGAAGTGACCGTTGAATATTAACCATCTTTCTTGGACCCCTCTTCCCTCCAGGGCTTTATCCTCTGACACTCTACCAAGCAGATCCCTGAATAGACCAGTCTGCTCTGCTGAAGTCCAGGGTATTGAGCTTGCTGTGCATCCTCTTCACTACTCCAAGGATCTCAAACTCCCCATTTCACGGTCACTGCAACCCAGGCTGACCCTGAGGTTCACATGCTCCACCAGCCCCTACTTGTCGGTAAGAACAAGGTCCATCATAGAACCTGTCTTTGTTGTCTTCTCTATCACTTAGAGGAGTTAACATGAAAGTATTCCAGGGATCTCCTGGATTACTTATGCTCTGCTGTGTTGTCTCTCCAATATCAGGGTGGTTGAAGTCCCCCATGAAGTCCCCCATGAAGTCCCCTTTAGTTCTGACCCATGAGCTCTTGGTTGGCTCCACTTTCACCCTCAGACAGAACTCCAGTCACTCCAGTTGGTCATTGACACAGAGGATGACATACCCTCCTTGTTTCCCTGGTTGTTTTTCCTAAAGAATCTGTATCCTTCCATTCCAACACTTTAGCCACAGGAGCCATCCCAGGATGTAAGATCACAACCCTGCAGGCATGTGCTTGTCTCTAATTCCTTCTTGTTTATCCCTGGTGCTCTGTGCACTTGCATAGAGGGGCAGTGAAGTTGGGTCCCCATGAAGCTGCCTCACTGGCTGGAGTGTCTGGAATTTCTTTGTGCTGTTCTCCATGTGCTCTCCTGCTGACCTGTGATTGCCTTCCAGGCTCTGGGCATCTCCTGCTGTCCCCGGTAGGGGACATCAAACTGGTATGACTGGAAAGGACTGAGGTTGCCCTCCCCTGGCACCTTTACTTTAAAGCCCTCTTCACCAGCTGGGCAAGCCCTTGAGCAAAGATGCTTTTTCCCTTCTCTGACAGATCGACCCCATCAGCTCCCAGGTTTCTCAAAGTGGGACCATGGTCTAAGCAGCCAAACCCCTGGCTGTGGCACCAGTCCTGTAACCATTTGTAAAGTCACCAGTTTCGACTGGTCCTTTCAACACCCTTCCCTTTGACCAGGAGAACTGATAAAAAAACCCCTACTCCTGAGTTCCTTACTGCCTCTTCCAGGACTCTGTAATCCTTCTCAATACTCCTGTTATAGTAGTAACTTGATATACATTCTGTTACAGAAGCCTTCGATGAGGGATCCTGGAGGTGATTTTAAAATGATGACACTATTAAAAACTAAAGTGAAGAGCAAATCATTGCCCTACATGCACGTGGATAGATGGAGCTCACCTGCCTGGAAATCAGTGCTGCTGCTCAAGCCAAAAGAAGAGGTAACTATCATTATAGGCACAGGACTAAAATCTATAGGGAATATATGTTGATATTTATCTTTCCTATTTACTTATTTCTACATAGACCTGCTCATTCTAATTCCCCAGTAGGTTGATTGAGCAGTGATTCAGAAATTTTTCTGAGAATTTGTTATGGGTACTATTTGTGGTCCTCACTGACAAAGCAAAATGCAGTAAATCCAACCTGCTACCTAAGCAGTGCTTAGCTCAGGTGGTAGATGGTGGCAGCAGGACACAAAGAAGCCCCAAGGCTATATACAGAGTATTTCTAGTGCTCTGAATTACTCTATTTACCTGGTGAAACAGTGACCACATTTTACTGCTGCGGGACAAAGTCCTACCTTGCTTCTCTTTTTGCTCAAGCATGAAGTACGTGATGTACATGCAGGCCAGGAAACATGTCCAACTGATCTGTGACATCCCTGCCACAAGATACCCAGTTGATACTCAGAAGAGACCAAGATCTTTCTATCCTTGGCAAGGTACTCCTTGATTGTACAGCAGATGAGTGGTGCTGGTGGCCTGTACTTTGCTGTGCACAGTGATAATTACCAGTGATAAATAAACCCTTCACATACCAAAGTCCAAGGCACGTTGTGAATAACTGGGGTTACAGCAAACTACCCCTATAGGCAAATTTTTATATAATTGTCCACTACAGGTATGTGTCCATACAGCTCCTGAACTGTCTTTCAAATTAAGCTAAACCACTCAAACATGGATCAAGTTGAATGTGGCAGCTCATTCACCTCACAAACCCACTAGAGACCCACAGAAAGTTTGGTCTGAAGTTAAATAAAAGCCAAAGGAACAGATGTAATATTACTTTCAAGAGACAATTCCTACCTCCCCTTGGCTCGGCAGTGATGTGTGCAGTCATGCCATTAGAAAGACAAGATTTGTTATTAAAGCCTTTGTGCTGCCTTTTCCCTCTGGCCCCTAAGTTAGAAGGCAACAAGAATAATCAATGAGCTGTGCCTAAAGCCCATAAGCATGGAATCCATCTATCTACTAATAAACTCAATAGTCATCACTATCTAATTCACCATTTAGTCTTTAGTATAACTGCATGTATTTCTGTAGAATGCTCAATCAAGCATCCTTAATTATATAGACTTTTCTGTATATTTTCTAACTGAACTACTACTTGCAGTATTTCTTTTAACCTGTGGGTCATGTTCTTTGAAATGAATCTGAACTTTAACCTATGTCACTGTCATCAACCACATACTGAGCTATCTACTATTACCCAACAAGTTTTTGGGCAGCAAATACTATCATTTATGTACTATGATACAACCCCCTTTTTAGTTACATGTAAAATCTTATGAAATTCTTTTCTGGGAAGACTCAAATTTTCCTGGCTTGCCTCAGTTCAAAGGTATACACATGAAAGAAAAATAAAATAATCTTTTTGTTTTGTTTTGTTTTGTTAGATGACATAAAGATTTTTTTTTATTTTAGAGTTGTGCTATATCTTGTCCTTTTACCAAGAATTTCAAAGCTATGATGTTTTCCATAAAGCCTAAACCACTGCACGCCCACAGTTATGCAAGAGTAAAATCCTTTCAGATTAATAGGAAGGTATCCAGCACTCATATTCACAAAGCAAATAGGAAAATTTAGATTAGCCATATGCTGAAGGCTCAGAAATCAGAATTACTAAGATAACAACAATCCAGTATTTGTTGTTTTGTAAAATTATCACTATTTTTAAACAAAGTTGCTTGAGGTGTGGCATTGGCAAACAAGAAAGCCTTCTCCATTCTTCTTCATGTAAGCATTAGAAATGTTTGAACTCTGCAGTTGGAAACAGATTGTGCAAGCCATCCCTAGCATGTAGAACCTAGTTTTGAAGCATGAAGAAACAGGTTTTGAATCACCAGGGAAATGGTACTGAAATACCTCTAGGTAAGAACAGGCGTGGAAACATTTCACCACATTCCGTAACTCGCAGGTCCAGCTGTTTGTGGCACGTGTGGCAGCGCTCCTCAGAAAACCTATTTTCCACGTTCATTTACACAATACGTGTGGCATGCCTTGACAACCATATCAAAGCAGCATCTGCTGGATACAGGTAAAAACTATACAGAAAAGGCAGAAACACCATAATATTTTGCCCACATATTTCCCAGGCTGAAGCAATCAGCGGGTTAGGAACATTTCAATATTGCCATCATGTTCAGGACACATTTGATAAGCATCAGTAAACATACCTAACAATGTGCATGAGTGTAAGTCAGTGCTGGCAATATTGAGTGCTGCTGCATCTGCATGAGGCATATCAATAGCTTTTATAAATCTTGATTATAGTGGAAATAAAGAGTAATTTCACATCCATGCGAGCTGGTAGGTGATCTACCAACAGCCTTCATGCACTGCTTTGTGTCCTGCCCACAGAACAGTCACCCAGTTCAGCTATTTTCCTACTCTGGGGCCAGAGTCCCCTCCTCAGGGTGATGGAGGAGCTGGCTGCTCTGGGCACTCGTGCCAGCATATGCCACACACAAAGCACTAGGTGGCCCTTGCAGTCTGTCCCTGGGCCCCACATGCTCATCATGCATATCACTGGACCCAGTGAGTGGCCTGGGATGAGTGTCTTCCAGCATGACAGGGGGAGGCTGGAAGTGCTGGTGTTCAGACAGAGAAAATATAGCATGCCAGAAAGGCCTTCCCATGGTCATGGCTGGATGTGGCCAGAGGTTCCTAAAGGCATCTGGTGTCCCATAAGGACCAGGGGCTTAAAGATGTCCTACAAATGGGTTAAAAAAAGCAACATTTAGATTTTCTTGGGCTTATACAATGCTGGCTAGCATCCTGTGGTCCAGGGGTTGAAGGGAGCCTGACTGTAATGATTTGCTAAAGGTGGGCAGCCACTCCCCTGGCTGTGGGCAGGCTCTTCTGGAGTGGGAATGAGGGCTCTCTGCAGTGGGAAGGGTGGTTTTCCAGCTGCTCCACATTACTCTTTGAGATGGTGAGGGATGGGTCCCTGGCTGGCAGTCTCATCCCACTGCTCTAACTGCAGAGTAGCTCCTTCGTGTCATTCTTGGTTGACTTCATGGCAGCCCTTGCACAATCCCTGGAACTACTGCCAGGCATCCCTGTTTTGTGAACACCCCCAGAGCTCTTATGTACTCAGCTTGAAACAGACTTCAAAGATGCACTGCTTCTAGTCTTCAAAAGAAAGTTGCTACTGCCCCCAGAGGGGAAGCATTCCCTGGCTTCCCTCCTCCCTGGCTTTCTCTTTCCTCCACCAAACCGCATGCTTTTCTCTCTTCTGAAACGCAGCTGCCCTTTCAGCCTCCAGCCTATAACCTCACAGCATGAGTTAGGACTAATGTATTCCTCCTTCCCCACTCATTTCCACCACGTCAGGGGCCTCTGGCAGAGAGGCAGGGTGCATTGGCAAGGTATCTTTGCCCAGAAGCCCTGCAGGACACTCTGGTGTTGCTGCTGACTTCTGCCCCACTCGTTCACTGGGGCCAGGAGGACACGGTGTTCGGGGAAGCCAGGCTGACAGCTCTGTTTGCAATACAGAATGAACGCTTAAGCTGGAACAGATGGGAGAACTAAGCTGTTTTCTCAACCTTTTTTATTACAAATCTCCTAACAGTCGGATTTCCCCCTGCCCTGGGAATTCCAGTTCCATGCAGGTAAGTAAGGGAGAAGAACACACAGATTTTTTTTTTTTTAATAGAATAAAAAAAAAAGCAACCTATTTCTAGCTTCAGAGAAAAAAGCCTGAAAATATGAACCACAGACAAAGCCAAATGCAAAGTGGTGCCATGGGTGTATGTGCTGGGTGGGTACTGCCAGTGCTGTGTGGCAGCTCCCTGTCCTGGGGACTTTCACCAGCACCTCCTCTTGAGAAAGCCAGCCCAGGGTGTAAACAGTTATGCTGAAAACTCAGTGAATAAACAGAAGCACAAACACAAGAGGAAAAAACCCTAAAAATACATGACACCCCCTTTATTTTCACCATGGAATGAGAGAATTGGGAGCATGTTCCTCTCCCTGCTGTCTTCAAATTCTGTGTCTGTCTACAGACAGCGTCAGTGATCTCTGCTGTCGAAACCTGTCTGAAAGTAAACTCTGAGAGTCTCAGATCTGCTCTCTCTGCAAGTCTTTCTGGGCTAACCTCTTCAAAGTGCAGGAGGGACACACCATCTGCAGGCAGGATCAGAGGAAGAGTGAATGAGATTTAATTAAGATGATTTTGCCCTCCAGTCAGGTTGTTTAAAAATTTACTTTAGTTCTCCTACCCCTTCCATTAAACTCACAAGCTAGAGGAAGCAATACACCCTGAAATATTGATTCTGTCTCTCAGATGGCAGTGGCCTACATTTGTGGGTGCTCAGCCCATAAGCTGATGCCCAGGACTGTTGCTGTCCCACCACTCTGCATTTGGAGGAATGATTAAGGTGCTGGTTTGGATTAGAGGCAGAGTTTGACATTAATCCTTTAATTTCTTTTAAATGCACTATGATTCATTATCTCAGGCAGGATCCCATATCAGGTGCATTAAAAAAGCTTTGTGAAAGGCAAGCTGAGGTTGTTTGATCAAAGCTATGCCCTAGGCAACATGAGAGCACTTCCCAGCCTACTACAGCTGGTTTCTGTAAAGGCAGACAGCACCAGTTTGAGTGCTTGGACTGACTGGAAGAAAGCTTAGATGTGTTTAATTTTTTTTCTCCAATATTTTTTTGCCCCTCAGCTTATCAGTCATGTCAGCCCTAAACAACAAGGAATAAAACAGCCAAATTCAATTCATCTTTGATTTGCACCTGCAAAGCTTACATCATCTTCACTGAAGGCTTCCTAAGTGTGGCAGATGAGTATTCAGCTAGGAAAACATCAGCCTGGCAGAGACAAAGTCATGAAACTCTTGGGAAATGCTGCGGTTGCTGAGCCCTGCCCATAGCAGTGCTTCTCAGAATGCAGATCTGCTCCAATTAAGTAATGCAGCATGCAAACGATGGGCAGAAGAATTTGGGACAGAATTAAATATTCCACAGTGTATTGCATAGTCAGTCACTCCCAAGGACAGCTGAGAACCTTAAAATCATATTCATATAAAACAGACTTAGGTGCCTTCATACTGTTAAGGGTCATCAGTGTAGTCACTATTTTATGTTATACCCAAAAGTAATGATGATTTCTCAGCCAGTAAATAGCAAAAGGAGTTTCACATGTTATCAGAGGAACTTACTCACTATCGATAATCTTTACAGGAAATTACTGTGAAGGGAGCAAGCCTGGCTCAGGAACAAACTTTGGCAATGCTACGCTGATAGCAGACTGCAAACTCAGCAGTAATGTGGGTTCTTCCAAGTTCCTCTCTAGTAATCTAATCAGCATCATTAATTCAGGAAACCTTTCAAGAACAGCTCAGGATGCCTGGGAACTCTAAGCTTCATGGTCCAAACATTTGTCTTGTTTAGTTTCCCTTACATGCCCTCTGTTTCACCAGCAACAAGTTAGGCTCCGCTGCTCAACATGGTGTTCAAGTCAGCATCATGTTTCTTTCCTGCTAGAAGCCCATGAGACTGGAGTTCCAGCAGCACTTTCAAACAGGATTCCCGAGGCTTAGTATTACACGTGGGACACGAAATTTGACCCTGTAAGCCTGCACACAAAAGCTTCTGTATTTGTGTCTGAATCTGGTGCTCAGCCAACTGCAGGAGAAACCGATTGAGGTAAATGAAGCAAGACATCAGTGATGAAGAGCTCTCCCAGGTCTGGAGTATTCCTAAATGCTTATGGGAGTGGATTTCTAGTGAAACTCTCACCCCTTAAGCTCTCCATGGCAGGCGACAGAGCTCTGTTCTCACACGAGCCATTGTGGGTGAGGACTCATCTTCAAGGGCAACAAAGCAAATAGTTTCTGCTCACACACACCTCATTCTTCAGGAGAGCATGCAGCCATGCCTCTTCTGCCTCCATCCACAAGAAATCCAAAAAAACTTGAAAAGATTTTGACAGTTAGATAGGATTAAAGCAAAAACCCGTATAGATTGTGGCCAGTCTAAGATCTCTTTGACAGCTGGGTGCAGACAGCAGAGGACTTCTGCCCATGCTCTGGGCTGACACGGCAGGATCCTGCTCTGATCCAGAGGCAGCTCAGCACTGCATTTCATGCATCATGTTTTGCCTGGCACTGGGTAATGCAGGACAGCTCCTGTGAGAAGAAGTAAGTGCCTTTCAGGGTGGGCAATGCTAATTAAATGTGCCTTCACGAGTGCCAGGGCAGGGCAGCTCAGGTCTGTCTGTACTTGCTTCCTACAAATGCAGGAAAAGAGCTGGAGAGACTCAGCCTTCATGGCTCCACGTCTTCAGTCCTTTCCTCTCAAGCTCACAGTAGCTTTTCTGTGCAGCAGAGCTCAGCAGGCTGGCTGCGTTGTCCATGAAAGCACAGGGTGTGCAGTCCTGTTGACTCCAACAGCACCGAAGTTCCCACTTTCCTGCTGGCCAGGAGGGACTGGTTTGGCACTGCTTAAAACAAGCCATAGATGCCATCAAACAATGCCCTGTGCCAAACAGGCACTTTCTGCTGCAGTACTCCAGCGCCCATCAGAAGTAAAACCTGCCCTGGCTTCATTAGTCTGAATTTTTCTACTTCCAGCTTCTGTATCTCATTTATGCCTCTTGCAGCAGCATAAGGCTCTGAATTAGCGAAGTAAAAACACATCTTCTTGCACAGCTTTAAACAAACTGAACCAAAAAGCTTGGAACATGGCCTTACACTCACGGCATGCTAGGCAGGTATTTGGTGATACAGCTCTACACCATGTCCTATGTAAGAACATGCTTCAGCACTTCTGATCTGGTTTATCTTTAAGGTGCTGCTGAGAACTCCTGACTCCCTTGGAATCTTTGACAGGCAGAATAGGAGTTAAAGTCAAGAGAGTGAGAAGATTGTTTTTGAGGAAATAATTCTTGGTTGGAGGGGAGGAGTTTGGAACGGTTGGAGCCCATGCCAATGCAATAACCTCAGGTTTCCCAGAGGCACTCAGAGGGGCAGAGAAGCAGGCACCTTGGTGGTGTCCCACACGGAGATGAGGGCCCAGCCCTCAGTGGCACAGCTCTGTCCTTGCCCAGTGTCAGAGCAGGGCGAGTGGGTCACAGAAAATCGACAAAACTAGATCAGATTGAGTAAGGGAACATCCAGCAGGCTCATTATTTAGAAAGAGACATTTTTTAATATCTTTAACACTAATGTTGCCACTGGATTTTTTTTCCTGGTTGTTAATTAAACCCTCTGTCAGACAGAAGCCCATGACTTGAAAGAGGAATTGAACCTTCCTTCAGAAGTCCCTGGAAAGGAAGTGCAGTCGTTCTTCCAGACCGGATTGCCTTGCCTCTACTTTCATCTTGGCATGAAATACATCAATCACTTTTTTTCACCCATAATAATGCAAGCAAGAGTCCAATAAACAGAGTCCTCATCCTCTGATGCTCAGCAATGAGCCATATGGCACATACATAATGGAAAATGAGCAAGGAGTTGAATTTTCTGTAACACGATTACGGTATAAAAGACTGCAACAGCACCTCCTTGTATGCTCATTTTGCACTTTGAAGAAAATAGGGATTTTCAGAATTTTGCTTCTGTGACTGCCATTTCATACTGGCTATAAAGGGATTTTGGTTGAATAGCAGAGCTCAGACAAGGAATGTTATTATTTAAGAATGGATTATACTTATGTGTTACCTAGAAAAACTCCAAAGAACATTATGAAAGTCCTCTGATTAAAACTGTGGGCTAGGATTAAGCGTATTATTTGTTTTTCACAAGTATGAGCTGTGTAACTTTTAAACCACCCTAGCTTTGCAGGTAAAAAGTGATGCTGGGAAGTGTTCACTCAGTGCAAGAATGTCTTATTATTGTGAGCAGACATTTAAGCAGAGCCCAGCTTTACCACTACCTGTTGTTGCACCTTAGTACCTTGGATTAGTACTCTGTCAGCTACTACTTTAGTTGTGCAGATATTATTTCTTAAGACTTTTCCTAAAAGTGTTTGCAGACTATCTATAAAAAAACCCGGACATATTTGACAGCATCCACCACCCCACTCCCTCTCTTCCACCACTTGCCATCAAAGGCACCGGCATGTGGATGGGAAGGAAGACCCAGCGCAACCCATCTAATAAAGATAGAGATCTCCAAACACACCAGCACAGGAAACACCAACTGATAGAGAAATACCTCATAAACTCGATGTATTTATAGCACAGTGTGGCTGTAATTGAGGAGAAGAACATTTTAACTGAGAACAAGAATACTGGAATTATTGAATGCAATTTTTTTGGTTGCTTTAAATATTAAATAGGTTGAGTTTCCTTCAATATCTTATCATTTAAGGCAAGAATAATTTCTAATTCCCAAAGACTCAAATCTTTATGAAAAGCATTATGAATCTGATCTATTTGAAATTCAGCACTAAAAAACAACAAATATGAACTCTTTCAAAGACATTTCAACCTAAATAACTTTTTTGACAATTTTTAATGCTAAAATTGATCAATAAATGAACATTTTTCTTTTGTTGTTTGTGTTATCCTACAAATGGTGTGTCAGAGACAGCTTGTCTCTGTATGTTTGACAACAAGAGAAGTAATGTGCTATTGCACAATTACATTATGTCCAAGACATGTTTCATTATTCTCTTATTCCAACATCTGGCTTCTCCCATGGGCTCTCTTGGACTGGTTTTTCCCAGACTTCATCCCAGCCTAGTTTCTCACTGGGGGCTCAGCCCCAGGACCCAACTGGCTTCTCAGCCCTGCATCAGCCACCATCACAATCACTTTCTCCCTTTCTTAATTACCTGTTTAAAATCAGATTGTTTAGACACATAAAACTTGCATTGAGTGGGTGAAGCATTTTTGAAATGTCACTGTTATCCTCTCATAGATGGTCTCACTTTCATGAGGTTAAAGACACTAATTTAAAAAATACAAAGCAGGTGGTGCAGAATGAACTACAATCAGAAATAAGCCATAGAGACACATGTAAGATGTTCTTCCAGATATTCCCCACTTACTAGAAAATTTCACATGTGGGAAGTCTTTGAACATTTTTGCTCTGAATATTTCCTAAGTCCTTTTTGCTCCCATAATACGAGTCCTGCTGTTCCCTCCCTTCTCAGAATACTTAAACCTTGAGCACACAGGGACTATGGCTCAGGACTGTGGCACTTAAAACACATGGCACCAGTTCTCTGATGGCCTGATCAGAAAGCAGGAATGCTCTACAAGGAGTGAACACCAAAACATTTCTTGTCAAAAAAAGAGAAACTCAAGTGCAACCTGAGCTTTCAGCTCACCTCCCCCACTACAATAAAGCCTGTCTCCTCTTGGTCTAATGTATGTGCCCCAGCGTGGTCTACAGTCCACCCACAGGCCCTCAAAAGTGAATTTCTGATGGCTCATGCCCTGGACATTGCTCTCTGCCAGTCTCTGAGTGGGTGCAGTAGCTGGAAGGGAGGCACAGGGGACTGGCCTTCAGTTACCCTTAAGAATCTAGTTTTCAAGTGACCAGCATCACAATTGGCTCCCCAGCTGCATAATCCAGGTCCTGTGCCACCATGCAGTACCTCACCAACACCTGCCACACAGCTGGGAAGGGGCCAGACACCAGCCAGCTCTGTCAAAGCAGCTAAGGAGTCAACCGACGTCCTCATGCTCTCCAAGAAAAAACCCTCTCCTTCGCTAGGCCATTGTGGTCACTTGCTTGTTAATATTTGTGACATTGGTGCTTTATGCATAACTGTATCTTACAAAGACCACAATACAACCCTTGGGACCAATGCTGCTGAGGACACCTGAAGTCGCACTACTGACACGGTCCTCTGGCTGACTGCTGGGTGCCCAGTCCCCCTGCGAACACACCAGCAAGGGGTGGCAGCTCTTGTCACCTTCCTGTCACAAATCAGGTACACACTGAAGTGGATGGGCATGAGACATGAGAAACCTCATAGCAGCCTTTGACACCAGCCTGATCTAGGAACACCTGTTTTAACTTGAAAACACACAACATCCACCCCAAGCTTTCCTGCTCCATCACAGAAACCAGAGATGGGAAAGGACTTCCAGAGCACATGCAGGCAGGTCCTGACTGCTCTGCGAGTGACTCATAAGGAACACTGCAAATTCAAAGTAAATGCAACGTGTTTTATTTGAGGTTGGAATAAATTACAACTGTAAAGCATATTTTATTGCTTTATAAATTGTCTGCTCTTAAAAGGCATTAATATCAAACATAAACAAAACAAAGACATTCGATTAGCAGTTCAGTTCTCTTAAGCTTCACGAACAGCTCAGTAAGGGGATTTCTTTATACGATTGGCCCATAAATTTGACTTTGACATGCACTGTCACCATTCATTCACCACATATTGAGGGGACTGTAGATGTATTCATTTGCTTTAGGGGATAATTTTTTAATGCAATTTTCTTTAAAATATCCCAGTGAGTCCTTCATTGCCTACTCAAATACAAATCCCATTGCTTTCAAAAAGTCTTTTAAAAGACATGTGGGGTCTTCTGTCCTTGCAGAAGGAGGGCTTCCAAGTCCAAAGTAGGAATGACTCTGGTCCCAAAACTAAGTGAAAAACAAACTCCTCCCACTTTAAAATACTGAAATCCCATGCACAAAAAACGTGTCCTCCCATTCTGAAGATTCTTCCAAAAAATTCCTGCATTACCTGAATGAACTGATGTGGAAAATTCATATTTTTATTGTACAGTTACTCCTTGCCTGAGGCTGGTATGAATTTTGCTCAGCACCTGTACTCCTCTAGGATGCAGACCCAGGCAAGTCCAGTCTGCCCTGAGCCCTGGGGGGTGAGAGGGTGCTTATGGGGGCCAGGTGTGCTCAGCACTGTGCAGTATCCCGCCCTGAATGCACAGATGCTATGACACAATGAGCGGGATCTGGCTAGCTCCAGCTAGATACAACAGGCAGAAAGAAGACCAAAAAGTCACTTCCTCGGCCTCCCAGGGAGTCACAGCTCCTGAATGACAGAAAGGGAATGAACAGTGATAAGCAGCTCTCATTCCACCACGGCTTCCTGTCTCACTCTGACCCTCTTGCACTGCAAGGGTCACGTGTTCCCCGTGCCTCGGCTCCAGAACTGTCTCCCTGAGTTATTCCTGAGCAGGGAGCATGCACCTCTGCTCGGCTGGGTCCGAAGCAGCACAAAATGAGCTGGCCTATGCCCTGTAAAACTCTGAAGAAACAGAAACGGACACTCCAGTCTCAATTAGCCCTTGGAACAACAGAGAAAGTTCGCAGAAAATATCTCCAGGGCAGCTTCTCTTCCTGCCACAAAACTAGCTTTAAAAATAATGAGCCACCAGTACAGAAAATCCTTCTAAAACTGGCTCAGTATCACTCAGAAAGTTCCTATTTAGAGAAGTGTTTCTTCTCATACAATGTTCTTGCCATGCCTACAAGAATGTGAATAGCTGAGCGAGAGTCTAGAATATTTTACATTACATTACTAGATGGGAATGGTTAAGTCTATCTCTGGATTCAAGAAATACATGTCAAACTTCAAAGAAAACACTATTACATTGATCCTGGTATTATTTCAGTTTTCATCAAAATTTCATCAGTAACATATATATCTTTTGTATGTTTTATGCATAATCTCATTAAAAAAAAACAGCAAAAAACTTTCTTCTACTAAACATGGTTTCCTCAGAGGATGTCTGCTTTATGCCATGAGGGATGGCCAGCTTTGATCTCTGCGAGGTGTACAGCAGATTTCAGATGCTGCATTGTCCATAATGGCTCCCAGCAAGTCAAGGGCCAGAGCAGAGCTTTGGTGGGATACCTGGAGCTGTACCAAACTGGATCACTTCTTCATCACCTTTCAGTGTCCTACTCATTCAGGGAGTGGACAACCCTGGTTCAGCTCCTAGCCACATATTAAAGTGCTTAGTGGGGGAGGGGGGGGACAATAATGCCCCTTCCTCCACCTCAGGTCCTCCTGTGGAAAGGTGGCTGGTTTGAGCCAGCAGGATACACAGCAGCTGGGACAAGGGCATGTGTATGATGTGCGCCTGATTCACCACATCTTAGAGAAACATAACTCAAAAACGTGCAAGCTTTTTACACTCATCAGTCATCTCATTCATGCTCACTGAGAACAGATTCTTGGCTGACTTCTTTTTTATCTTTGCAGCTCCAAATTTTACTTTGAAGATGAGAGGGGGGAAAGCTCGCCTTCAGGGAGAGGGACAAGCAGAGACACTTGCAAATTAAAATGTCTGCACATGTCAGCCACCACAGCAGTGACCTCCAGTCTGTTCTTTAGTTTTTTTACACAACTTCCTGAACCTTAATTTTTCAGCCCTTTCAAAAGTTCCCAGGAGCATTCCTTTCTATGTCAGTGGGATGTCTCAGTGGGTGAAAATTACAGCAAAAACTAAAGAAAGGAACACACTGCTGTCACCAGGATAAGTTACAGGGTTACATTCAAGCCACAGATTCTGGAGGGAGCAGACTTATTCCACTTTCTGGTGCAAGTGCCATACCAAACATGAAGCCGAGCACACAGTGAGAAGGAATATGGGCTAATTATTAGTGCACTGGACTAGGATTTGGCAGATGGAATTAATTCACCTTCCCCGTTTTCGTGAAGTAATCAGAAAAAGGAAACAATTTCTATTAACTTCAGGATGCTCAAGCATTTCCATCTCAGCAAATGCCCCTAAAATATTTCTCCTCTCTTTAGCAGTGCTTAACAGCTTACGCACTGCCTTTCTCAGACTGAGAACAACAGATATAAATCTTCTAAGGAATCGCACTTCTGGGAAAAAAAGAACCAACAAATTTCAGGATCGCTACATCTCAGCTAAGGCTCATTTACCCATCTGTAAAGCCTCTTACCACATCTGATCTTCACTCCCAAGCTGCCCTGCATTTGCAGCCAGAGAGAGCAGGAGCTCTTAAATACATTCGCATCTTTATTTCTAATTCTCCAGGTTTTGCCTCCATCAAGGCATGCAGGCCAGTACTGTCTCAGGCCGTTCTATTTAAGCACCTTTTGACTGACTGGGGACCATGTTCCTACTGACTGAAAAGCAGACAGGACAATCAGTGAGTGCATTTGAAAGCAAAGCTGTTAATCAGTGCATTTGCTCACGGTGAGGGCAGTGTTCAGCCACTTCACCAAAATACGGCAGACATATTAATTAGTGGTTACAAAATGTTCTAACTTTTCACAGACCTTTATAAATGCTGAGCATCTTAACAGGCAGGACAGCCGTGCCTGAGAATTCAGTCTATTGTTAGAAACTGACCTTTCTTTCTCCTACAGTCCTTCCTGTCATAAAGTGTCTCATGGAACAAACAAGTGTCTATGTTGTGATTATACCAATGGAGGAACAGAGATGGATGCTGGCTGGATCAGACACATGGATCTAAATGAATGATTTAGTCAAGCAAAAACTAAGTCACTTGATGCCAGGCCCAGTGCTCCATCCACACCACCAGAGGTTACTGAATAAGGGATATAAATAATCCCCCAAAGGAACTGATGTATCATGAAGGGCAAGGAGCCTCTGAAGCTATGCGCAGTGGCATAAAGTACAGCACAAGCACATTACATATTTAGCTCTTCTCTGTCACGGGGGCAGTGGGTTGCTCGGACAGTTGTCTTCTGATCAGCCTATTATGTTATTTCCTATAAAAATGCAGGTAAAGGTGTGTATATGATTCAGTAGTAGAACAGAAGTCTTGTTTCACATGGGCTGAATGTTTCTTATACCCAGATGAGATTTTTGCATGCATCTGCATACTCACCCAGATACTGCCTCTGCCGTGCTCCATGCCTGAGTTTCACGCCCGGTTACTCTGCGTAGCAGGCATATCATATGCACAGTAACCTGGTACAAGAGCACATTCTGCAGGCCAAGTCTCAGGCAAAAATTCACCCACAAAACCTAAGTGTATTGGCCATTTCTTGCAGTGAATCGGGCTTTCACTAGGAATTAACATAAGCTGCAATGACTAATCTTATACTCTGTGCACTTGCTTATTTTCTTTTCACAGTTCAACCTCTTTCTTCCTTAATACTAAAATGCTAAAGTCTTACATAGCATTCAGAGCATTATTTTCTGCTGGCTGTGTTTCGCTATGCTCTAAGCCTCTATCACAATGCATGCAAAGGACAATGGCTGAATTTGTAATGCTTTTAACTAAAAAAATACTTTTAAAAACATAAAACATAAATTATTTATTCCTCTTTGTCCATTGTTTTAAGCACTGAGTCTTCTCCCAGGATTTTACACAGTTCATTCAGTCTCTGCTGCATTTTAGGAATTCCTGCAAGCTGGGATTCCAGTCTCTGTTTTTCCTCACTCAGTGATAAACGGATAGCGGTGTCCAACTGCTCGAAACGCCAGCCACCTTGTCCATCAAACTGCAGCAAGTGAGTGTGGTACTTCCTGCAGTAGAAATTAAAACATTAGTAACGGCTCAGGGAACAGATGGTCCATTTTTGCAAACAAATTTGGATGTCTGTCTCTTCTCAATGGTGCCTCTCAGGAATTTGAGAGGTGTTCAGTCCTGGATCACTGGGCAAGACCTTTTCTTCAATGACTCATCATCCCGGGACAGTCTTGCGTGAGGGATTTGGGTATTTCAAAGTCTGTCACCAGGGCCCCCCTAGGCCATTCAGTGAACTTCAGCGGTGGGTGACCGCTGTAAGCTCTCGGCACCGCTGTGGGCTCCCAGTGGGGCAGACACTGCCCACATGGCCGGGCTCACCCAGGCCCTCACCTGCAGTGGTGGTTCCCTCATCATCTGCTGTCTCTGGCCTAGGTGGTGGCCTCCCTCCTGGAAACACTGTCTGTGGCTACAGTTGCCTTCACTTCAACTCCATCAGATGCCTTTTTCTCCAGGGCCTTGAACAGCAGCGACAGACACGGTTTGCTTCTCCTCAGGAATGCTAGTCCCAGTTTATTTTATTTACCCTGCTTCCTGAGAGATGTCTTACCTCCTTAGTGGAAAATACAGTGAGGCAGGCACAGTGCACCTGCTGCTACTGATAAAACTTGAGTTTGTTCAAATTACACTTCAGTTTGTTCCCTGCATCTTATAAGGCTGGCTAAAGGCACCTTCAGTCCTAAAACATGGTTTGATTTGCAAGGGGCCAAAATAAAAAAGTCTGTGTAGGAGTCACAGATCTTTCAGTGAGTATCAGGGTGTGTGCACTGAAAATATTCAAAGGTGTATATGTGGAGTTTGTCAAGACCTGACAAGACATTTTTCAGGAGGTACAAGACCAAGAGCAGAGAGTTCCCTCAGAGCTGCTGGTATGACTGTGTAATTTATCACTATAAATTACAGAAGATGAGATGCATCATAAAACACTGATTATAAATCCCATCCAGGGAATGTGACAGTTTAATAAACTCAATGGTTTATGACGTGGGACTCAAAAAAGATTCATCTCCAGACTTACACTGAGCACTTCCTGCATATTATTCTTTGTGACCCCATCTATCCCTCTATTTTTGCCCCACCAAAACCCAAAAAATCAAGAAGCTAAGAGCTGACTGAGATGTCCAGTGTCTGTGGTCTAGGAAAGTTTTAATAAACATTTAGATTAAAAGAGCAAATATTTCCTGGTATAATCTTGAAGAGGAGAAAATAGCATGTGAACATGTTTTTTTTTACTCTGCAGTGCAGTCCCCGTGAAAGCATACATAAGTTAAAGGTGCGCTTATTTCTAAATACTCAGCATTTCTGTTTACTTCTCCAGAACCACACAAATCACCAGATTTCTGATCATTTCAGTAATACTGTGGAGATTACAAGAGCAATCCCAAGCCTTCCTGAATAGCACTAATACTAGGAAACAAGAAATATTGGTAAGAAACTGAACTCAAAAGGTCTTTCTCAAAAGGTCTTTTGAATAACTTCCCTCTTATAATCATTTATGGTGAGATGCTCTCAAATAGCTGTTTTCTTGAGCAGTGGTTTTAAAAAACCTCCAAACCTAAACAAAATGAAATATTTCTTTTCTTTATAAGTGTAATTTAAATTATTTTAAAACCAAAAGTCTATGTGAACTTTTTTTTTCTATCAGAATACTCATTTTTTCTTAACATTTAGGTCTTGATTCAACAAAAACCATTTCCACTGTCATCACCTACATAGAGGAAGGAGGAATGCTAGGGAAACCATTCCTTTTCAGAGAAGCAAACACTGATACAATTTCTTTCCTTTGAGGCAACATACTAATAATGGATTTTTTTGTCATCAGTTTAAAAAAAGCAAACAGCAGGATCTAGGAGTTCAGAACAAACAGTCTCTGCTAAAGTTATCTTACACCTCCTTGGTCTCATTTTGCCCTTGGTCTCATTTATACATTAACTACATTTATTTCCTTGCAGGGACTCTTCTATACTTAGTACTCCCTCCTAGAATGATGCTTCTCAGAATTCCAATATTTCTTATTTTAACAGATAATCATATTTGAAAGCTCACAAATGCTGCAGATAGAGAACATACAATTGAAGTTAAAAAGCCAGATGTATTACTCCTATGGAAGAACAAGGAATAATTTAACCACTTGGCAAGTTTCCCATCTTCTCCCCGCACTGCTAAACTTCCCCAGGACACCTCATGTATCTTGTCACCTTTACAGAACAACCTGGTTATATCTGTTGTGGCTGTGGTGTAGACTTATTAATTGCATCTCAGACACTTGCATGCTAATAAAAAAATAAGAGGGAGGAATAAACAAGTTTCAAAGAATTAAAAAAATCAATGCTAAATTAATTTAAATCACTATAGCTGTAGACAAGTTATCTTAGAAAGTGCAGTAGATACTGATTAAACAACTGCCCTAGTAGAAAGAGTAAAGGCCAATCCACTGCCTGTCAGAAAGCTAAAAGCAAGGACCATGATAAAGCCCCAAACATACTTACCAAAGAGAAGGTCTGTGTGTTATGGAAAGTAGGGATATCCCAGCAGCTTTTGCAGCTTGGAATATCTTTCCTTCGACGTCAATGCTTACAGCACTCGTACATTCATCCAGCAATGCATATTTCGGCCTTTCAAAAGCAGATGAAGAACATTCTAGGTTTTGGACAGTATTCCCATGCATGATGTTTCATTGCAACAACAACAGAAAGGAGAGAGCTATTTTTGCCAGACAGCTGTCTCTCATTTACAGCTGGAAGCTGGCTAGCAACAACATAAACTTTCCATGCATTATTCAGGTGCAGAGACAACTTCCAGGAAAAATGGGGTTTATTTCCTGGTCCATCTGAGTACACAGTGATCTAAATATTATGTCCTAGTTTGACCTAGGGTTATTTTGTCCTATCAGCAAGTTGGGCAGTAGATACAGCTGACTCAGCAGCTTTCTGTGGACTGCCATGTGTGGACTGGGCTGTCTTTGTGTGCTTGCAGTCTCCAAAAACAAAAGGTTTTGGAGCTTGGCTATCAAACTCCAAGAGCTTCTGCAACAGTCCATCAGATTTCTGCCACAATTGTAGGAGGGAAGGTGTTTGTGCCTGAGATGTTAAAGAAGTTAATATCTCGAACAGGTAATGTTATGTTGCCAAAAGCAAAGCTTAAGAAACATTGCTCAAACTAAAGGCAAAGCTTGTATGAATAACAACAAGGTTTATGCAGGTCCTATGCAGCTGTCTGGCAGCGTTGCATATTGCAGATTATAGCCTACTACAGCTCAAATTGTAACAGGAAACCTGCAAAACCCTTCCTCATTTTCAAACGCTACTTAAGGAATGAATCTTAACACTTACCTGTGGTAAAACATCCGAGCCATGCCCATCCTTTGTTTTTCTCCTCCTGATAAGACATCTTTCCAATCCATGATGGCATCCCAGCCTTTTAAAAGAAATGCAAATAAAATGAGTCAGGACAATGTAAGTTTATGAAGGAAATTTAGCTTCACTTGCAATATCTCATAAAGAGCAATTCCACTGCAGAAGAGATAGCTCAGGGTTCTGGATCACATCTTCTGAAATACCTCAATGCTTTTCCACTGGCCATCAACTGGAAAAATGTCCCTCGTATCATGTAAATTTCGAAAGTGGAGTTTAACCTTTTGGTCATGTAGATATTGTCAAAAAACTTCACTTACCGTCTCTTTGAAAAAACTCTTTGACCTGTAACTAATAATTTTATTCTGTCATGTTTGTTTCTTGAAACAATTTGCTATTTTTTCTTTAAAGTTATCAGTGGAAATTTAAAAACAAATTAAAATAAATTAAAAAAAACCCAAAGAGCAGTGCTGGACTGCATTCACCACAGTAGGCAAAGAAAACTGTCAGCAAACTCAACAGAAACACAGCTGCAGACACGGACAAGCAGCAAAACTGCACAGAGACAGGAGGATCTTCTATACAAATTTCCCACTACCTTGTATTTAGAAATAACCCACAACTGCTATAACAGGGGGTATCCTTATTTAATATTCTGCATGGCCTCTAACTGATGTATTTCTTTATCACTTTCAGATACATGCAATGGGAGCATGAGGCATTTTATCTGCAATTCTAGGGCAGACTGGTGTTCTGTGAGTACTCTGGCATGATTCATTCCCACTAATGAAAAACTTCAAATAGAAACTACCCTACTGAAAATAAGTCTTCAGTCAAACAATCCAGATGTATAGAGTAGCAAAATAAATGAGTTTTGAAAAGGGAGAGTGTGGATGTAGCGAAAATCTGATAAGACATTTCTCTCAACAGATCATCTCATGAGACAAGCAGCTGAAGCAGGGCCGAGAAAGAGAACATTTTCCAAATCAGCCCAGAAACACTGTAACTAAAAAGTTAAAACCCCTTTTCTGCCACTGCCAAACCGAAAATAAACATTTGCCAGAAAAGACTATAAATAAGATAAAGCAAGGAGGATGGGCTGTGTCATTTCTGGTAACTGAATAAAAGTGAGGCAAAAGGGGCTTGTGAAGGTGTAACAGGCTGGGGATTGTTCTGCCTGTGCTTGGGCTTGACAGGACTGAAAAAACCCTCAGTAAAGCAGGGGGCCTGTGTGACCAAAACCAGGAATTGATAACTTCAGACTAAATTTCAAGAATTTTCTCTATGTCAAATTGGAAAATATAATGGAATGATTTTTAAATAAATATGTATATAGTTAGATTTTAAAGCCAGGCATGCACACAGAAGAAAGACATCACCTGTAGTGATCCTATAGTTTTTCCCTATTTTCCTTCCATTCTTGTTTCAGGATCCCAGTGGATATCCTCCCAGGGGCACATCCAGTGCTTTCTATGAGCAGGCTACAAGCAAAGATGGAGTTGTGTAGTGTAGTGAATAACTGAATCACCATTTGGATATACTCTGGTAAAGGGAACAGATATACAGAGGCTGCTATTGCTGAGCAGTCCCGGTGCTGGGACACTTTGAGCTTCCAAAAAACACTGTAAAACACCTTTTGGCAAAGGGTTCTAGGAAGGGATGGGAACAGTCCTTCATGAAAGCCATAAAAACAACTATGCTTCTAAATACAACATTCAAGCTGCTGCTTATGTTCTGTTATTTTTAAGCTGAGAATACAGACGAGCTCCAGGGACCAGGATCTGAGCTAGGGTGTGGGTGGGTGTGCATGTGTGCACATGTGCCTGGGGAAGCAGTGCCTGTGTTCATACAGTTTCTTCCTGATCAGCTGGTTTTTAAAGGCTTATTAAAAGACAAAAAGGGAATGAAGTTCAAGAAGAATCACAGAATATGTTGAGTTGGAAGGGATGCATAAGGATCATTGAGTCCAACTCTCAGCCCTGCACACGACAATTCCCAGGAGTCACACCACGTGCCTTAGAGTACGTGGTGCGGCATGAAGAAGCATCCTCTTGTCAGCGAAATCATTCTATTATTTTCTCTAAAGGTGTAAGATTTACCCTCTTTTTACCAGGATACAATGGTCATCTCTGTGGTCACTTCAACTGAACATGAGAGGTGCATCTTGTCTCTTCCTGCCTAGCTCCCTCCCTGAACTTTTCCATTTCCCACTTGGAATGCCTCAAACAACAGATAAGGAAGTGTGCATTTTTATATTACCCCTTTTGAAAATTGTTTTCTAATGTCTGAACAATTTCCTCTGAACACTTAGGCATTGTAACTCACACTAAACAGACTCCCCACTGTGCACGAACAATAGTGCACCTACTTGTCTCCCGTTTCTTCCTGCTGACGTGGCATAGGTCAGTGAAGGTCATTAGCATTCTGGAAATATCAGCCAAGTCAGCAGCTTAGGTCACCCACGGCTAGATCCACTTCCCAAAGGAAGAAATGAAATGGCTTGCCCATGAACCCAGCACAAACCTCTCAGTAGGTGCAAACACAGTCCCAGCTTTCGGAGTCCAAATTCCTTGCCCAGCTTCTTGTTACACACAGCCTTGATGTAGATGTGATGAACACTGGATGTCACAGAAATGCCTTTTGCAGCCAGTAAGAGCACATATAATGTGCTGGGGCACACTAACAGCAAGAGAAATACATACAGCTGTCTGCAGAAACCACTGATAGCCTCATGATAGCAGCATCTTGCATGGTTTCTTTTATAATTCCTTTAATCTCAGTTTTCTGAAGGAAAACACAAGCTATATTTCACAACAAAAAAATGGTTACACCTGGGATCTGTAGCCCTCTGTATCTTTCATCCTTCTGAATACAAGGATTTCATGCAAGACAGAGCATTCAGCTGCCATGAAAAGATATGCTTAAAGTTTCCTTTTTCCAGATTTCCATTCCAATGTGCCTTATCAGACATGGACTGGAGCATTATCTGACAGAAGAAAGGCTAACACAGCCAGAGAGTCCACCCCTGGTGAATTTTTGGGCATGGAAGCCTCTTGCACAGCATATGTTCTGAGCACTTGTCCAAATGGAAGAGAGCCCGGGTGCTGTGCAGGATGAATATGCAAGGGCAACCCAGAGCTGAGGAAGGAACAAAGAGACCATCAATTGTATGAACCCCAGCTCAGCGTGACACTGCAAGGATTTGTGTCTCTGAATTGCAGAGCCACTGGAAAAACTGGCAGAGCTCTTCCAGAGTTCCTGTTGGTACCAGTAACAAAAGTAAATCCAGGGCTAAAACTATCAGATGAAAAAATGTCAAAGAGAGGAAATGGGCTTGTCTGTGTGTTTATATGTGGCCTAGCACAAAGGTTCCCTGGACAAGACCCAAAGATATGACAAATGTGCAAAATAATGAGGAATAATTATAATCTGGGGTGCTGAGAAACCATAAACAGGTTGAACTTGCTCAGTAATGTCATCAGCCCTAGCCAGACAGGCCCGGTCATGCGTTCACTGTGCTGCTACACGTACTCATGGCTCCGCTTGTGTCACAGGCTGTTGGCAGCCTAAGGCTGCATCACAGCTGACACTTGCTAAATGTACACGAATTTTCAAAGCAGGCCAAAAGGAACCACCTTAGATATATCTACAGCACATCTCCATGATATTACCCCCGATTTCTGAACATGCTTTTTCACCACCCACGCTGAATACAACCTTCTTTGCTACCCACATTTTGTATGAAATTATGGTTCTGGTAGAGCTAGCAACTTTGCAAGTGTTGAGGGGGCACCTTACTGACAATATAAAGGTAAGTAACAAAACAGCATTCCTCTAATATCCAGCAAGTGAGAAAAACATTAGTGTGGGCCTCAGGAGAAAAGGAACTCTGCCTCCAGCAGCAAGGGGGGGTACTGTCAACAGCCACTGCACTGGGTTCTTCGAGGGCTTGGGCTCAGTGACATCCACAACAGTGGTGGTGGAGAAGGAGACTGTTGTTTAGGTGGATTTGATGTATTCTGTTGATACTAACTGAAAAAAGTTTCATGAGGGTAACACAGAAGCTAAATGCCAAAAACTGGGCTATTAATTCTTGTAACCATTCTATTTATTTCTAACCGGGTCAAACAGTATTGGTAGAAAAAGCAGAATTTCTGTCCTTGGCTGCAACAAGGACAACGTCAGGCTCTTGTTGGCTACTTTATACTTGGAATGTGGTGACCCTTGTACTGTGCAATGTGGAAGTAATTCAGCTAAAGACAATTAAGTCACGCCAGAACAAATAATTTGAGTCAGAGTTGTGTACTTCTGGCTCCATTTGGCTTTTTCATAACTGCCCACAAAGAGCAGAACATAAAACTGCAAAGCATCAGATTATACACACATGACTTTCGTGGTCAATTAAAGTACAAGAGAGTCATGCCCTAAGGAGCCTGTTGCCTGGTTGAGCTTAATGCTGCAGGGGATAGGAGAAAAGGGGAGAGACAGAGGTAAGGCTCTGAGGGAGAAGAGAAATAAATATTGAAGAATTATATTAGATTTCTATAACTTAATGATTGACAGATAGTTCACTCCATTTTTAGAACAGTTAAGGAAATGGTTCAAAATAGCATTGACATATCCCATATATCCACATGGATCTGAGTAACTAAGAATGATTTCTTTTTTTTTTTTTTCAGATGTAGTACATTTTCCAAAAGTGTATATAATATATAAATAGAAATTTGCTGGGAATTTTTCAGCAAAAGGTTTTTCTATTGTAAAATGCCAGTGTCTGTCAAGCATCAAAGCAGTTTGCTGAAAGGACAAAGGTGGTTTGGGGCAAATCCTTTGTTCTACAAGCTTTATATGGGATTTTTCACTATTTCACAAAGAATAAAGCTCCATTTTTAATAAAGATAATTCTGGTTTAAAAGTAATATTTTAAGTAAAAGAATAAAATAAAAACTGGCACTAGAAATATTAATCTGTGTATAAACAAAAAATTTCAATTGTTCACTTTCAACAAGTATTTCTCAGTCCTGCTAGTTCAAAAAAACCAGAATATGAGTCTTTGTTCCAGACCAGGACAGCTTTAAAAAATATGTGAGCATATGAAACCTGAGTAATGTGTCAAATCATATGTCAAGGCTTTCCTCTCTGCTCCTACCTTGGCACTTGTCTCCTGCAAATGCTCAAGGAGAAGAGGGAACAAGTAAGTATATTATGGTCCTAAAAACTTCTGGTATGTGGTAATCTCCCTTCTTGTTTTCCGGCTTTGCCCCTTTCTGTCACTTTAGATCACAAAGTATCTAAGACATGTTTTTTTCCAATGTCTGTTTGTGTGAACTTTTGCACAGTGTGCCCCTACCCCGAGCTTCAGTAGAGCACCAGTGAACATTAACAGTGTCCTCCAGACTTTTTAATAGATTGTGTGTGTTGTGCATGTGCAGTCAGACAGACAGAAGAGCAAAAATGGGGTCAGCAATAAGTACTTTCTTTGGCAGAGAAAGCAGAGCGAGACTGATCCAAACCTGGGGTTTCAGCTTGGCAATACAGAACAGTGACTCTGGCCAAGGCTCTTGTACAGAGCACAGTAACTGCCCCACCATCAGTTACATGCTCCAGCTGCAGAGTCAGAAACCACAATGATGAACATTCAGAGACTGCTGGGGGGATGGTTTTGGCTGCTGAGGGTTATGTGTTGTTCAGTGCATCTACAAGTACCAACACACAATGAATGCACACTCCACAGTAACTTCTTGCCACTGGCAGTTTAATTGCTCCTCCTTTTCCAGTTCCCTAACACTTCCGCTTGTTCTTCTGCAATCTGGGCACTTCATCGACTGAAGCAAATGGCTCAGGAATACTAACAGGAATAATGTCAGTGCAGGGAGTAGAGGCCTTATCTGCAATTATTCCGATCACTGAGTTTAGCTCTCTGCCCACTTTTTCAATTCTTGTGTCATAGGATCAGATCTGAACAAAAATATGAATCAGAATGATGGCAGATTCTTATTTTCTATTGCAACTCAAGGGCCAACAGTCATTATCACATTCTTAATAAAAAAGCATTAACCTATGGAAAGATGAGAGTCTAACAAAAGGATTGCAAGGTGAAGTATACAATTGCTGCTATAAACAATTACAACCTCCCACTCTAAAATGTGCAGAAAGACACTGCAGTGTCCATTGCATACTTCAAAAATAAAAGACACCTTCTGCCTTTTGAACAGAGCAACAGGTTGCAATCCAGAAATGGGAATTTAGACATTGCCTTGGGATTCCCAGTGGCTGAAGCACTACTCTCTATTGTCAGAAAGATCCTGAGAGTAATCAAGCACATACATTACAAGGCAATGCACCCAAAGTACCTGCTCAAAAAGGAGTCTTGACAGCTGGCAGAGAGAAGCAGGGTACATTCAGCACTCGCAAATCAGCCCCTTAGAGTGGTTTAAAGATCTTTTTTCTTTTCTCTAAATGTTACCAACTTTGTCCTGTGTCTGTTTTAAAAGCATAATGAAGGGGAGGACATTGAAACTAGAGATTAGTGGCTGGTAGGAACAGAAGGACAGAAATTATTGCTATGCTTGGGGGAAAAAAGCCATGAAATGCTCCAGTTACTTAGACACAAAAGAAAACTTTAACATCTTGATATTTATAGTGCCATTGTATTTACATTGTCCCCTACTCTGAGAACAAACAATGCTGAGAACACATGGCAACTTAAATAGCAAGCAGTAGATGGCAACACTCTACTGCCAGCCAGTGTTGTTTGGTTATTTTTAACTTGCTCACTCTGCTGGGGTGGTATCTGACACTTCTCATGGCACATACTCCTGGTGATCTCACAAACCAAGGAGGTGAAAGCAGATCTGACTCTCTCTTCATTCACATGCTTTAAAGTTTATGTAGTCAGTGACATTACAAGATATTAAGACAGGTTACATTTTCTAAGAAAATGATGGAAGGCCAGTGATCTCACAATACCAGGAAAAGACTGGCCATTACAAGAGAACAAGGATGTGATGTTCAGCTTGGGCATGGATTTACTGAGGAGGGGAGGAGAGGAGCACTCAGCTCTTCTACCTCCCTTAGCATAAGTTAGCAACAACCACGTGGCTGTGCAGCTCCCAAAACCACAAAAGGCCTGGATCCAGTTTTGCCAGTTCAGTTAGTGAAGGTCAGTCACACTAAGATACACATGCGAGAAAAGGATTTTGTAAAGCTTTTTACAAATATATGCAATTTACCTCCTTCTCTTTGAACTATGTGGTAGAGATGAACCATCTGCAGAATAGACTCCAGATCTTGGTCTTGGTAGCCTTTCTCATGCATGTCATCCACTGAGTCTGGATAGATGACCTGATCACGTAGCGTTCCAATGGACATGTAGGGCCTGAGTAAAAATACAGAGAAACTGGTAATATGAGGTTGGCTTCCAGGAAGCACATCTTGCTGATGCTCTATGAGCAGAGTATAATGCTTTAAACACCACGTTGCTAAAACTGGATTTATCCAGTGGATGCATTGTGCTTGAACACTTTTCTAACCTTACCCTAGGGACAATGTATTGTTTCCACAATAGTTGATTACTGGGTAGCAACAGGGGTAGTGCTAGCATGGAAACACAATGACAGATCAAGCAGAATAAATATCCACTTTATAGTCCATTCTGGAATCAGTGAAATTATGCTGTATTCAAGGTTTGATACTCTAAGAGATTTAGAAATTGATTTAAACACTCACATGTTAAGAACAAGTTGTAACAAAAACATTGCATCTCAAACTGGGAAAGAATTCCATGGTGCAGGAGACACCTGAGTCAGGCACTGAAAGCTTCCTTTGCACATTACTATTCCAAAGTGCAGAATTGTGACCAGGCATAACTTAGCTGGCTCTAGAAGCCTGTGTAACACTTCTGAATTGCAAAATAGCATACATTAGAGAGGCTGATCACATTAAACCTCCCAGAACCAGCCTCCCTTTGCCAAGCACAAGGCTGTGCTGTATGTGAAGCAGCTTCTGAATCACCATGTTTCCAGACCAGGTAATACCATCTGTCTTACTAAAACAAGCTGTCTCCAATTTGAAGCCAGAGTTCTCAGTCATGGTTGTGTCTCCGGAATGGCTATGGACAGTTTCCACAGTGACATGAGCTGTGCCCAGCCCAGGCCCCAAAAATCCTCCTCATCTCAAATAAAGTAAGCTGAAAGAACAGCTTCACAGCTTTCTGAAAGATACCAGGCCATTCAGGCTAGGATAGCAAAGGCAAGCTAAGATACATCTATTTGACCATTTCTTTTTTTGCTCCTTTTCTAAGGATTTCTTGTGAAGGACAGATCTCCATCCTGTCCCACAGATACTGCTGATAGCTCTTGGAAGCTAGAAACACTCCAGGGACAGTCTGTGAGATTCTGAGTTTGGAAGGGAAGGCCAGAGCCAAAGAACAGAGCCTCCAGACTCTGTCTTGCTTTCTCTGCCAAGAGTTCCACTAACTCCCTCTGGGTTCATCTGCTAAAACAATGCTGGTCTTATTAAAGCTGTGGTGTCAGGGGATGATAGAGAAGAGCAAACAAAACTGGGCCAGCAATGAGGAGGCTTTAAGGCAGCTTGCTCTTGACACCAAGAACTGCTTCCAACAACTTCACAGTGGACTGACAAGAGGCCACTTTTCTTCCCTAAAGTGCTCTGGACCTGTGTGGTGGGAAGGTCTCAGCCATGCAGAGGCTTTGCCTGGCAGAGATGTGTAATACCAGGGCAGATTTATTCCCTTCCCTTGGAGGGGTCTGCAGAAGGGGCAGATTTACCCGTTGTTATTCTGAAGTCTCTACAATACACCACAGAGTAAGGTGAAGGAATTAACAACGCAACAAACGAAGAATTACGGAACTAAAGCTGCAATATGAACTAAAAGTCAAATGCAAGCTGGTATCAACTGCAGTGGTTTTAGTGCTGCAAACATCCATGGTGAACTGTCTGTACCTGCCCATAGTTCAACTACTTTCACGACTAGCTGGGTGAGGGTGGGAAGGGCAGGGGTTCTGAACTGCTTGCAAATATTTGGTCATCTCCCTGTTGTGGCAAGCACCCACATGGAGCAAAACCAGAACCACAAGTCAAACACAAGCACTGCTGCTCCTCTTTGCTCACTGTTCTGCCTTCTGCTTATTGTGGGAAGAGTGTCGCTCTGGGCTGCTGCATGAATACTAGCACCAAGTGCAGTGAACCACTTACATTTATTGGGATATTGCAAAATTTCAACTCTAAATATTAAGTAACTTCATGAAGTAACAATATATTACATTTCTGTAGTGCTCTCCATCTATAATCCCAAAGGGCTTTACTTGTTGCATATGTAGAAATCACTTCACTTGCTCCAGACTGCTGCCACCTCTGGGACAGAAGACAGCAGCTCCACCTGTACTCAGAAAGGTTTAAATCAAGGTTGTGGATAACACCATGTAATTTAGGTGAAGCTGCAGGTAAGGGCAAGCAGGACAGAGTTATCATGTAATTTGTCTGGGGTTTTAATACCTTACTCTTGTGAAGTAGGATCTTGTAATGACTAGCAGCTCTGAGATTTAACCTACAGCACAATCAGGAAGGCAATGCTCAAAAGCACTGTGCCAGGACACTTGGTGCCATGCTGTTTACTGAGTCACCAGCACTGCTTCCTGGTACAGCTGGATTTTCCTTGTGGCCTCCCATCTAAACACGCCAGCACTACCAAGCATGCCTCTCCCCACCTAGTTTGTGAAAATTAAAGAAAAGCCCAGCCTGCAGTGGAGTAACAAATCCCATCAATTACTAACTAGCAGAGAAAACAATGGCTTATGATTACAGGTCTGCCCTGGGAGGTGGGGGAGTATGTTCTCCTTCCCCCATCCCATAGGAAGCCACTCATGTCCCTGAGGGGACACTTCACCTTTCTTGGCATGAGATTTCTCATTTTGTGCTCCAAGCCTTGACAACAAAGAGAAGCACCTCTGTAGTTGGTTTATGTCATTCATTTAAGGGTGGGGATGGATTGCTACCTTCTTGAGGGGTCTTCTCCCTCAATGGGGGGTCACAGCCCAGACAACTTAGATAATTAACTTCTAAACTGCTAAAGTTAGATGAGATCTCAACTAACTCATACTTTCATAATCTCAGACTAAACCAGAATTCTCTAGCTGTAGCTTGAAGACAATAACCTCCTTACGTACCATGGGTGCCACAAAGTTAAATGCACTAAAACCTGTTAAACATCAGATGTTATTGTAATTGAGGTTACATGTGTATGATAGACATTAAACAGTAAGAAGTACGGGTAACTGGATACAGCAACAGTGAAATTTTGGCTTTGCCAGTAAGCTCCTTGTTAAAATACTGTTTTCATTAATTTTTTAGCAGTTCAAGCAACAAAAACAGTCTTTTTGTCCTAAAGTAATACTCGAGTTTAACTGAACTGAATTGATTTCTGATGGAGTTTTTCCTTTCAGCCACAATGTCTGGGTTCCAGTTTCAAAGAAAGCACTCTTAAAAAGCAACTCCTCTGCCATGCTGAGGTCATGTCTTTGACGGTAATAGCTCTGCAATGGTTTTCTTTCTTTCTTTGCTTTCTGAAAAAAGATTTCTATGCTGCTTTTGAGATACAGGATTTAAGATCAGTAATCCTTTTTTAAAGCTTTGGTATCAAACCTCCAGAAAGTTAAGAAAACTTACTCGTTCTTGCCCAGTTTTCTGGAATATCAAGGCATTTATTGGAAGAGACACTTTCAGTTCTCATAAACTGATGCCTTTTCAGTCAGTTTGATGGCTTTATTACATCACTAATTTTAGTTTGGTGCACTTAGCACTTCACCTTGTAGCATTGTAACTTCTTGTAATACTGCTAGAACTTGTAGTTCTCCTAGAAACAAGGAATCATTACTAGGGTTTACAGCTTACCCCTTGCAGTGCAAGGGGGGAAGAAAGATGATATCAAGACATGCTGCAACCTGTAGTATGGACAATTCCCCAGGGCCCTACTGACACATGACATTGTGTACAATGCTGGCAAAATAATAGAAAAATCATATGGGAGGAAGAGCAAGTGCTGCCAATGATATGGTCTCTTTGTTGCAATTGCTTTGGGAAGGAAGAAGGGGGCATGTGCTACAAAACCTAGTACAGTACATACCAGTCACTTATCTTTCCAAACAGAGGACTTGCATGCTGGAGCTGTTAGGCACAGAGAAAAAGGTATAATGCAAATTCAAAGGACCTGTAGATACACAGGCACACTGTAGCCAGGCTCTACTAACATCTAGTAATGCTCTGATGTCTTGAAGAGCAGAGGACTTCACACTTTTGGGTAGCAAGTTAAGGAAGACGACTTGCTTAGATGCCAAGAAATTTCTGCTCCAAAATCAGAACAAGCCATATCCACTTGAAATATTTACAAATACTTCCTGAATGTATTCAAAGGTGTTTTCATCTTCCATGCAAATAAACTGCGCTGACAGAAATTATAATCTGTTCTGACATCCACAATCTTATTTTAAAGAATTACAGCAACTAATCAATATGGATTTTAAGAGTTTCTAAAGCAACCTGAATGGTCAGAGTCTTAACTCCAAGCATCGTGGAATACGAAAGGGACCAAAAATAAACCTTAATTAAGTGTCTGGCATCAGACGTTAAAGGATATTAGTCCAATGTAACTGCCCTAGGAACTGCTTCCAGGTACAGTCTAAAGCTCATCTCACCTTCCTTGGCACAGGCTGTAATTAACACTTCCTCCATGGAAGGTGAAGTCTAAAAACATGTGGCTTGTGATTCTGAGACCCATTTGCATGGCCCCAACTGCACAACTCATACCCCATTTGCCATTCACTGTCCAAGTGTGTTTGCAGTAATGATCGCACTATTATTCTCATAGATATGCAAATTTATGTGGGAAAATTATGTGCAATGCAACTATAAACACTTGACTGACCTATTTTATAAGCTTCTGTTTCTGGCTGACAAGGTGCCTGTCTGATACATCCAAGTGGGAGAGAAAAAGGGGAACACTACACCTGGGATTCTCCTTTTCAGATAAATTGCAGCTTGGATTTTCAAAGGAGATTGGGATGGCTTCGGAGTGCAATTCAGAGTGCTTGCTTTGACAACTAAAATAAAATGTATTCCAAATTTAGGCACCTCTATTTAAGAAGATGATACTGGAGTCCAAACCCCAACCAGGGAAGTATCTTCCTCAGAAACCTGGAAGATCTTTAGAAGTCAGGCCTTGCACTGAAGAATCGCCAGTCCAGAAAACCAAATGTTGTCTAATCCCCTGAAGGTCCAGCACAGCATGGAATATGAGAGCAACAGTTTTAAGTCCAGCACAAAACACCGCAGCTACTAGAGATGCAAGAGGAGGGGCTGTATGACAAGTTTACTGTTAGCAAATCTCTTCCAAGAACTGGTTTCAGGCTGAGTTCTTCTCAGCTTGCAGGACATCAGATTGCTATTTTTCTAGGCTACCATCCTGGCTAAAGAGGAGTCAAAGGGAAGGCACCTTCTAATCTTCCCACTGAAGCAAGGAAACTACTGTTAAGAGGCAGGAACCACATGTCCAAAGAGAGAGTTATTGGAAAGAGCCTAATTATATACTATACCAGTCAGAGTCCTCAGCTGGAAGGAAGGAGATTTTAGTACCAATTTCTTTCTCCCAATGTTCTTTAATATAAAATGCAGCAACTATAGTAATCCTTCAGTAGCATTGTAAAAACATATTAAAGGAGATTCTAATCTTATTTTGGTGCCTGCTCTCAGGAGAGGACTTGTTAGAGATAAATGGGTTTAACGTTTAGCTCTCTGTTTGGCACCTAAACTGCAGTAAGAGGCAGAAGATCAGACATACATTTATATCTAGAGATTCCTATAGGTTAACTCTAGGTGGCTCCCTTTACCTACTACATACATATTTTGGATCATTTTCCAAAAGCTCGAAATCTCTCCCTGATCATCTTGGGAATCCACACATTTTGAACATTCCACCTTGCTTGCCAAGATCCTAATTTTTAGGAGCTGTTATACTTTGTCTGCAATCACCTCAACAAAACTCCAGTTCTTGCAATGCTCCTGACTTAGATCAATGGTAAAAACTCCAGTTTTCAACAACAGCAAAGCTTGATCAACAGTGATCAACAAATACCCTCCACTAATTAAAATGGACTGAATTCTTAATAGTTCTTGGATGACATTAATAAAATAAACAGCAAAAAATATAATTGATGGCACCACCACTACAACTTAGAGAAAATAAAATGCCTTGAATGAATGTGAATTAAGTTCTTTTTAAGTATTCACTACTCTCAAACAGAAGATGGTATCACCAAAAAGTTAAAAAATAATAAACAATATTTATCAAAATTTAAAAAACCACAACAGGGTGAGTTTATTGCACTGTGTCTAGTTCAAGGGATTTTAGGGCCAGCTAAATTTTCAGCAACCCTTCTAAATATATAAATAGTTGATCTTTCTTTAAAATAGCCTACACTGAACTTTGCTCTCCACTCATACAGAACTAGCCATGAACAGTATTGATGATAAAAGGATTATATGGATTAATGATCATAAAGACCAATGATTTGAAGAAAGAACAGTGAGCTGTTCTGGACAAGATTCTAGCCTGCCAGTCCCACCAGGCACACCCCAGCGTAAGAGGTGCTTCTGATTTTTATCACAGCAATGTAACACAATGACCAGGGCAGTTTCCCTCTTTTGGGAAGATCCCAAATTATTCATGGTTTTGTAGATGAGAAGTGACACCTTATTTCACAGAGAAGAGGAAGTGCAGACAGTGAAACCTCTGGAGCAGAGGGTGCTTTTGCTCTGGGTTTCTACAATGCTTAGTTTCCCATGGCATAATTTTTCCATGCACTGCAATATGAATACACAAGTCGTACTAGAGCAATAGTATGTCTGCAGTGAAACACCCTGCCAACAAATGAGAAGTCACACACTGCACTGACTTTCTTCTCTTAGCTGCTGTGAAACACTGCATTACACAGGACAGAACATGACAGAGACACACCATGTATATGGATACATGGTTATAAGCATTATTGGTATCAGACATGGCTCCACAAGGGAGCCATAGTAATCTCTAGCTGAAACTAAAATTGATAGAATATAATTAATGCAAAATGTTAGGCAGATAAACAAGCCTGAAAAAGTCTTCCCTCTTGGGAAAGACACACTTCCATCTAAGCTAGGCAGGTGTGCACATGCTGAACTGCAGAAAAAAACCCACCTGCTATCTGTTCCCATGAGACCGTGACATAATTAATGACTCAAGAACAATGAACTGAAAACCCAGAGTTCTGGGGACTACTCAGTATTGTTCGCAGAAGAGACTCATCTCACCTAGAAGTTACTCATACAAGTCTGAGTTAGTCCCAGGATCTCTTGGTAGTCAACGGTGTCCTCTAGTGAACTGGTCCTAGAACACAGGACGAACAGCTGCAGTGATCCGAATGGGAAGGCTGTGGTGTAGCTGTGGTGTATTAAGGAGTCAGTGATCTACAGAACAGTTGACCTGAGTGGCCGTAGGCTTGTGCTATACTTAGCTGCACTGTGCTGGGTTGTGCTGCACATACAGCTTGGTCTTCATGTCTGTGCTATGCTGCACTTATCTCCTGGGTGCAGGATAAACTTTGTCAGCTAATCACCATGGAGGAGCAGGCAAGCAGCTCCCACTTGGCACGAGCAATTACACCACCCATGCATCCTTGTCTTTATCTCAAAGCGAAGCAGCCATGTTCTCATGGTGACATCCTTTGGTTTGACAGCAGAAGTGACAAATGGCTTTGTTTACCTCTAAGAAAATCCCACCAGAGTGCTAAAGACCATAATGCTAAGGAACCTTAGCATGGATGGGGCCAAGTGTAGCATGCTATGCTGTGACTAGAGGTCTGTCTGATGCTGCAAAATGCTGGGTTTTTAGCATCTGATGGGATGCAAGTAGCACAGAGGCTGATGAAAGGACTGGAGCATCCCTCCTGTGAGGAAAGACTGGGAGATCTAGGACTCTTCAGTGTGGAGAAGAGAAGGCTCAAGGGGATCTTAGCATGTATATAAATACCTGAAGGGAGGGTGCAAAGAGGACAGAGCTGGGCTCTTCTCAGTGGTGCCCAGTGATAGCATCAGAGCTAATGGGCACAAACTGAAATAGGAGATGCCATATGAGCATCTGGAGACAATTCTTCACTGTGAGTGTGATCAAGCACCAGAGCAAGTTTCCCAGAGAGGCTGGAGGGTCTCTATTCTTGAAGATATTAAAAAACCATCTGACATGGTCTTAGGCAAAGAGCTTTAGGTGGCCCTGTTTGAGTACAGGGGTAGATCAGATGACCTTCAGAGGTCCCTCCCGACCTCAATATTCTGTGATTTTGTGATTATCTATGCTATCAACTTATTCCTTATCTCTAATAAAAGCTATTTTAATTAATGCCTTAGAGTATGTATACCTTTCTCACTGGCATGAACAATGGACGCTTTCATTGGTGCACTGCAACAGCAAATCACCTTCCAGAGGTAGACAGTTCACTCATGATAAAGCTCACACAAGAATGTCTAACTTTTAGCTGCCTAAATGAACAAAGACAAATTCTACCTTTGGTGTATGAGTTCATAGTTTATTGCTTTAACTTGCTGGGGGTAGGGGTTGAAGACCTCTATAAAAAAAAAATACTAATGGCCTTTTCTCTGGAGGGTGGGAAGCTAGTAGTGAAAATGGATTTGTCTCCAAGAAATGCAGAACAGAATCACTGTGCTGAATTGAACTCATATTTACCTTGGAAACCACAGTGAGTTGGAGGAGGGACAGAGGGTGAAATGGTCAGCCTGAAGGCAGGCAAACACAGAACTAGAACCTAAGAATGTGTCTGAGCGAGCAGACCATGGAGAGGCTGGGAGAAGGCTGAATTACCTTGGAGCTGGGACACAGTTCTGGAGCCTAGGACACAGGGGCAGGCAAAAGGCAAAGCCTGTAGAGCATGAGAAGAACTACTATCTTCTCTTCAAGAGGAAGGTGTTGGCTATGTCTACTATCTGGACTTTTAAAAGCATAGGGCACTGTAACTGAGTTTCTGGTTGAAAACTATAGTACAAAAGAGGAGAAAATACTTCTTCTCAGGGAACTTGATACACTTGTTATTAGAGCTTTCAGCTGTCTTTCACAAAAACCAACATCCTTTCAGTCTTTTCATATCAAGCTTTTTATGTCAGGCAGATTTTGTAGTTTGTGTTCCCCAGTGTTTCCCAGTATTATGTAACTAAATTGCTTCTCATAATTTGATATGCATAAGGCATTTGAAGCATGTTTTCTGACATTCCTGGGTAAAGTATTATTGAAACAGTGAACACTTGCCATTCTGTACATCTGTCAAAGATCCTTTGTTATACAGTTGCAACGTAGGGTAGTTAAGGTGGAGGTAACTGCTCAAGCCAGACACAGTAATGCCATTTCTCTGCAAAAACTAGGTCATGTAAATGCAACCCCCAGATTACTCCCTAACACTGCTAAATTACACAGAGTTCTCAGTTAACGTGTAGGTGAATTCGTTCCCCAGACACTGCTATCAAAACTAAATTTTAAAGGCAAAGGAAGTTGTGGATGCCCCATCCCTGTAAATGTCCAGGGCCAGGCTCGATGGATCTTTGAGCAACCTGGTTTAATGGAAGGTGTCCCTACCCATGGCAGGGGGGTGGAACTACATGACCTTTAAGGTCCCTTCCAACCCAAGGCATGCTATGATTCTCTGAACTGTTTGCATCAGCAAAATTATCCTAACACAGATTAAATAGATTGCAATTGTTTTGCGGGATAGGTCCTATAAATACCAGCCATGTAGTCAGTTCCTATAATCTATTGATGCCTTTGTATTTATAAAATGCTTGTCAAGACTAATCTGACAATCTACTTTACAAAAAGTTCAAAGTTTACTTTTCCCAGTTTTTAAATGAAGTTCCATAAACAGTCTGGCACATACATGGATACCTCGAAAGGTTGTACAGGTAACATGTAACTATTGGTGCTGAATGAGGACTTTTCATACTCAATATTCTATCAAAAGGACCAAGTGGGGGTGGAAGCATTGCAAGCTCATGCTGGCAAGAACACGGTGTCCAAAATACATTATGAAACACAGAGCAGCTGATAGTAGAAAAATTCCTGCAACTTGTGTCCTCGCAGACAAAAATTCAGCTCTTCTGTAACATTGAGGAAAACATTTCAAAAGAACCTAAATGGAGGAAGGTCTACATATTAGTGACATCCACTCTTGTGCAGGAGCCAAAACAAGATATATGTGCTTAGTACTGAAGCAATACTCAAAATGGGAGGGATAGTGCCTTATTTACAAAAATGGATTTCACCTTTTAGTTGCATGCACATTATGGTATTTAGTCAGACTTGCAGCTGACAACATTTTACATCACACCTCTGTGTATCTGTCACTTGGAAGGAATGCAATGAGTTTCTGAGTGGATCTTAATCTTCTGAATTATCAGGTTGTATGGATCACAAATAAAAGGGATTTGGCTTGCATCAAGTTAAATGATCATATTGTGCTTTAAGTGAGACATCTCCATGAGTCTGGCATATGAAATCTATCCATCCATACAGAAGGTAGTAATAATAGCCCCTGCTTCAACTAAAAAAACCACCAGCAGTTAAGAGATAATACTGAAATCTCTGCATCTCATCAAGCCTGGACTTTCATGGTGAGTCAAACTTGTCACAAGAGTCTTCATTTGTAGCAAACAATGGTACTGGCTTCTGTGCTTCAGACAACTGCCCACTCAGAAATGCACTAGTCTCCATATGGAATAAAAGTTGAGTATGTATCAACACATCTCAATTTCTCACCCATGTTTAGTCCTCTTGGTACTTCCCATAGCCACAGCTTGCTCCAGACATGCCCCCAGTCTGAAGGGACTGAGGGACCAAAACCCCAGAGCATGCTGAAGTCCTTCACAAACATGAGTTTAGCAGTAGCCCTTAAGATCAGTGCTGAATTGATGTAAATACGTTTTAAATCTAAACTAAACCCCAATGCAGCAAGTTGACTTCAGTCTGGGATTTATGCAAGACTTTCCTTAATAAAAGAAAAGACTTGTAAACTGTTTTTTAATTAGCTAACTCTTGTGTCTGACCAGTAAAGAAGACACTTGGCATTGCTCAAGAGGGAGTAGTAGCTAATCCATAAAATCTTTTCCCACCTCTGACTGTTAGCGCTGGTGAATTTTGTTAGTAATGTCCTACCAAGAAGTACTGTCATTACTTGTGACAGTCAGCACACAGACCTAACAATAAATGTTCAAACTTCACAGCTGTGAGTGAGCCTTCAGTGGAAATGGAGAGGTTTTGCAGTGATCCTGGCAGGCAAAGCTTCAGCCAACCTACAGGGCAGCAAGGCAAGAACTTTACTGTTCCAGAGGAGGCAAGACAGGAATTCCTTCAATCAGAAAGGAGAAGTGCAAGCATTTCTATATGAATGCCAGAAAGATGAAATGGGAAAAGCTGTGCCCTGGCTGAGGGGAGAGCCTAACAGCCCTCTCAGATGCAAGGCCACAAGCTGTCTTGAAATGATTTATCTCAAAAAAGAAAAAAGAAGATAAAAAGTAGCAAGCAATTTGTTAAAGCAAATCTGTCAATAGTATGCAAACTGAAGTGTGCTGTGTTATGTTTTGTGTTAACTCTTCTCTACCACAGACCTTTTTCTCATCTGTCAGATAAGTGGTGAACTTTGGAAATAAACACATTGAAAAGGAGCACCATGAACTTGATAATAGCAAGTATTACAGATAGATCCAGTGTGCCAGGGAACGGGTATCTATACAGCATAACATGAACTGATGGAAAAGTATCAAAAGACCGGGTCGATGTGGTGGTGTAGTGTCAGCAAAATGCTGAAGGACAATGACAATCTCTAGTGCAGCGTTGGAATGTGTAGCCAAAGTACAGTTTAACTCCAGCTGACTCAATTAAAAGGATCATAGCTAAATGCAGAGCAGTATGAGTTGACAAGAAATTAGAATGTGCAAAATACAGCATAACATAGAGAAATCTGAGCCAATCTACATGAGATGAGGCAACAGAACTCCCACAGGCATATTTGCACAGCACTTCACTCAGGCCACTTCTGTAACATGCTAACGAGAAAGCAGTTTGATACAGAAGAACCATATATACATGTATTCCATATGCACAAGCTCTCTCATATAGGGTATCTGAAAGTGAAACACAACAATTTTGCAAGATTTAATTGTTTACATAATCAAGAACTGTCTTAAGATGACAGCGCCACTACTACCTACCTCCATGATAAGATAACATTTGAATCATACTATAATCTTCACATTTTCATGTGCTTATAATGTCAAAATTACTTTTATTTTATCACTTTGCTATTTACATCACTTAGAACTGAAACATTCTTGCTTGGTTTTATCCACGTGATGAATATCCTTGGACTACCTCAGGCAAATCACATCAGACATTTGGATTACTCATGAGAGCTAAGGAGAGGAAATACATCTCTGTAGCTGATGCAATTTTGTTTAGTAGCCAAGGATATTTTTAGAATACAGAAGGAAAAACACCAGACAAGAAAAGACTTGTAAAGGAACCCCAGACAAACACACCAGAAATAGAGCAGATAGATGTATGCAAAACCAAACAGTTTCCGAGGGCCAGATAAATCTTTAAATTGTTACCTTCCATACTGTCCTAGCATTAATGAGAAGGCAGAAAGATATCGGTATATAAATTTTAAATGACAAGAACAAACTACATTTGATACTACTTTGTCTTTGGTTGCCTCCATTTTAACATCTGATAAGCCTGGTGTTGAAAGAAAGAAATGTTAAGAGACCTACTTGAATGAGCAATAGAAGAGAGAGAATACAGAATTGGACCATCACTGTGACCGCTGACAAAGTGGGTTGGTCTTCTACTAGAATGGCACACAGAACAATAGAGAAACTACACATGCTACTGAAGAAACACATCTCTCACAAAAATACCCAAATTACAGCAGAAGCAAAGTGGAGAGAAAAAACAGTGACAATAGATGAGGAGAAAGAAGTATGGATTAAGAATTAGTCCAGGCTCTACAAATGTGAAACAGTCCTCAAGAAAGACAGAAAAAAATGCTGATGGACATTTTAGATATGTGCTGTGCTAGGAAGACTTGAGAGTTGTGATCGAAGGTTATGGAACAAAGAGAGACTGCATGAGACATTCCTCCATGCAAATAAGACAATAAGACACAGCGGGCAGAAAATGATTAACAATTTATATCAATAACCCAGTGGTAATTAGAGCTTTACTGCAGCTTTACAGTGCAGAGATAGTGAGGAATATTCCTGTGGTGTTGTCAAGGTAACCTGCAAGTATGTAGGTGTGCAATTCTGCTGGTGTTTGTATCAAATGATGGAGAACTAAGGAAATGAGAGCCAACATGTGCAGAATCTGCATTTCCTTAAACTGAAAAAGCTGAGGCTTTAATTTGGAGAGCAAGTAACACTGGAGTAAATGCTAGGAGGAATTGTGTGCTAGAGCACACTAATTCCATGGAGATGGAGTCTCCTCCTATGTTTAAGACCAACAGAGTAGAAACATGGCACAGTCTGGAGAAATAAGCTACTTTCAGATACACTGCTGATATGCTGTGAAAGGCTTGACTGCTTCATTAATTCCCTGAGTGCTACAGATACATCTTATGGTTTATATCTTTAGCATCAGCACCCATGTTAACCACTACATACTTTTGCTAATTATGCATTATTTAAAATTATGTTTCTGAATTTTGATTTGAATCATGATTCCTTACCAGCTAGAGTGCCACAAGCATTTCTTTTTTGATTCATGCTACCTTCTTGGCCAGTTTATTAAAAGAGAAACAAAAAGAGGCAGTTAACACAAACAAATTTTACTTTGCAAAAAAAGGGAGACACAAGTAAAAGAAGGGATAAGAAAACACACTCTGCCAGTTACTGAGGCTCCAATGAGATCTGACAACTTGTTGAGCTCTGACCAGTTCCTAGCACTGATCCAACAAGCTTATTCTGGCACCAAATGATGCTGGACTGCTTAAAGGCCCATCAAACCTCGCTCCCCTCTGGTCTCCCTCTCTTCTGCCCATCCTCCTCTTGTACAGGTCTGTCACAGACAGTGGCAGAACTGCTGAAATCCCTGGGCTTCTCTCACCCTGCCCCCCAAAAAGGGCAGTTTGTGCCATCAGCCTCCTCCAGAACTGTGACTGATTAAAGACAAATTCTGCAAGGCCTATATAAGGGGAGGAAAAAAAACTCTCACAGTGATTCACAGTAAAATGTAAAAAAAGCACTGTAATGATGCTAAGCAATCTAAAAAAAACCAAAAAGATAGGAACTCTTAAGGCTCTGTTTTAAAGTGTACATGCCACTAAGTAATGCTAACTACAAAGTCCTTGAAGCGCTGATGAAATTTCGAGTATACAATGAGCTAATTCACTTCTTAATAAATCATACTTTTGTGCGTAGCTTTTGATCTCAGCAAAGACACGTGATTTCCCACATACTTCTGGAATACTATGCTGGAACATTACAAACATAGACGAAAAAATAATCTTTTCAGTGAGCTCCTATTTACTATGGAGTATTTTGTTACTCAGTAGTCACTGTATTCTCCACTATTCACATGAGCAGATGAGGCTTCCCACGCTTGACTCAAAAAGGGCTGATGCAGAATTAAACTCAGCCACAGGCATGCAGAAGTGAGCTCTTACCAGGCTCAGTGCTAGCTGTCCACTCATGGAAAGCCACCTGCCATGCTCTCAGACCAGAGACATAATGTATACACTTAAACACAGTGATGTCATCCTAACTTGCTGCTCTGATGGACATCCACCAATTCAAAAGCTTTCTGCTACACCACAGTTTTCACCTACTCCCCAAACGAAAGAGTGAGGTGGGCTGAAGCCAGGTTGACATCAACTACCAACTCCTAGATCCTGTCAGTCCAGAACATCTGCCAGACTGATAGGAACAATTTTCCCTGAAGTTATGCTGAAATATATACATCATGAAATGTAGGCAGGGCACTATATTTTTAATCTAGAATTCATAGGATTATGTCGAGAAAAAAATAAACAGAAGAGAATCCTGATCAAGCAGCAATTTGCACAGGGTTAATAAGCAAAATGGTTGCACAAAACAAGCCTCTTTAATTTGTGGACTTCAGAACAGTTCACAAACCACTACAGAAATTCTAAGTGTATACTAGAGCCAGGGACAGACAGAAAACTCCAACTGAATGTGTAATTTATTTAGGTCATAACTAAATGAACTGTTAAAACACTCAGAAGTAGATTAAAGGCAGAAAAAAATATGCTCCAAGTAATTCTTAGTGTCTCAGATATTCATCGAAGACTCTGTATGCCCAAAGAACAAATACAATGGGCAAAAAATCAACTTGGGATCCTCAAGGACATCAAACAAACTGCTGTCATTTATCATTCCCTTCAGCCACATTCACCCACAAACCCCTACAAAACTCAGTTTCAGTCCCTTTCCAAATACAAGACATTGATGAGTGACAGGCCATCAGAACCCACAGCAACACAGCTGAACTCCCCCAAAGTAGACTTCAGAATCTTCAGCAACAGTCAAGGCATAGCACTTCTGCAGAAGAGCCTTCTCTGTCACTCATTGTTGCCCCATTTCCCAGACACTGTTCTGCTCCCTGGGAAGGGAATATCTCTGTACTTGCCTAAAAATACTCCCAGAAGCACAGAGCTCACAAAGAGCGACAGAGCTGAGCTATGGCAATATCCCTTAGATGTCCCAAAGACACCACAGCAGCACCTTTCCCCCTGGAGGATGCTACTAGGATGGACTGTATGTGATACTTATGCCAATCCCTACATAGCTTAGGTAACAAGGGGCTGCAAAGATGTTGGGTGAATTCTGGCCAAAACTTTGGAAGTTTCAAAGAAGAGGTCTGCTGGACGAATTCCCCCAGCACTGCAAAGTTAGGGAAGCAGCTAACAAAGGAACATGCTTATGGAAATGAAAACCCAGCAGATGTGATTCAAGCCCCTCAAACAGCACTTTGCCAAATCTGCCTGAATGCAAGATGAGTTTGTTTGCATTCACAAAATAAATGGAACATAAGTAAAGAGGAAGGGCTGTAGGCAAGCCAGCCATAGGTGTTGATATGAGTAGGGGCTGGGATCACACAGAGGATGGAAGTGGCTGAAACTCAAAATCTTCTGCAAGAAAAAAATTCAGAATAGCTTTTCTTCTGTACGAGAATAAAACTGGTTTTAAGAATGTCCTGCACAATGGGTATTCTGAAATATTGTTTTGAAAAACATTTAATAAAGTATTTTGTTCCAAGTTCCTGATTAAAACCCTTGAGTGGATCAGAAAAATGACAATGACTAGTGATAAATTATAGAGATATTTGAAAAAATTATAGAGCAGTGTTCTTTGCTACCTTCACCTGCAGCAAGGAAAATCTACTAATCAGTTAATATTTTCCATTCAGCTTAGTAGCTTGTACTTTTTAAACAAGACTACAAACTGTACCATGAATACTTCTTTTGCCCACGGGAAGAAACGAACTACAAAAGTAAGAGATTCTGTGTTTGATTTTGCTTTTGCAAAACAATGTAGTTAGAAGTCTCTAAGGAGATATTCTAGAATCAATTGCATTAAAATATGCACTGAGAGTCAAACAGCATATCAGAATACAAAAGAAGCACAAAAAAGGCACACTCCTTAGTGAAATGAGCACATATTATTAAAAAGGTAATCTGCAGTTACTATTGGATTGGATTCTGGTCTTGTGGTGTGAAAGTTCTGAATATTATTTCAACATTTAGGAACCAAAATACTCATTTGTTTTGATCTTTGGTTTTAAAGTGAAATCAGAATTGAGATATGTGAGGTCTATTTCAAATTTCTTTCAGACTCTAGTCTGCTCCCACGATTCCAAACGTCCAGAACATTAGCCATCAGTGAACATAGACTCTAACACAAATGTATGTGAGCTCTTTGCAGTGACTAACAATGCTGCATCACCAACAAGAAGGGATCTCTTTTCTTTTAAGCACACTCCACAGAGCTGAGGTTGTGCTTACAACCTTTTAACTTGGCTGTACAGATCACAGATTAAAAGTAAGAGAAGCAGGGTCAAAACTCATGTAACTAGATAAAAGGCTTCACCCTGAACAAGACACATACCTTTGTGGTATATAAAACATGTGCTGCGGAGGGGGTTTGTAGAGAACTCCTTCATACACAGGCCACAAACCACTTAAAATTCTGAAGAGCGAACTCTTTCCACAGCCATTGGGTCCAGTGATTAAAAGATTCATCCCCTCCTCGACCTGTAAAGAGGAGGAAAACACAAAGATGTTACTATGCAATGTATGTGGCACAAGACAGTCTAAGAGCCCTAAGAGGGAGTTACATGAGCATTTATATCAAATTATCAACCCATTTCATTGATTACCTGCACATATTCATGCAACTATACTGGAAACAGTGGCTTTATATATAATATGTGGGCTGAGATAATGAAAATAATTTCTATTATGTCTGAGTGTCTCTATAAACTACTGATTATTACAGTGTCAATTATTATTAATATTACAGTGTCAATACACCACAATCAGAATCAATTATTCTAATGCAGATTAGGTCCAAGGGTGTTAACGGAGCACTGAGCAGCACTGTGCCTACCTCTGATATTAACTGCAGAAATGGGAGGCCTATCAAATTATTCAGAAAATTTAATTCATATTGCCTTTTCCCACTTAATTACCTGTGTTAGTTTGGCTATAATCCACTTTTTTTTACTCATTTGAATATTACCCTGAGTATATATGAGTGTATATTTATGCATAATCACAATGCTATTGTCTGTGCTTTACAGAAATATATTGACTGTTATATTTTCTTTGTTTCTGTCTCTTGAGCCAAATGAATAAATATAAATGTCTGCTTGACCATAAAGTTATGATTTTACAAATCTGAAATTCCTACACTGAAGTTATTGCAGGTTTTGCTATAGCTAGGACCCTTTTCACCTAGTTCCTAATTCCTACACCACAGAGGTGGCAAAAGGAACACTGCTTTAGCTAAATTAGAAGACCTGCTGGAATTGTTCATGTTAGTGTTCTGATAACTTCAGCTCTTTTTAAAAGTAGTAACACCTGCAATGGAATATCAGATCAGGATACATATGGGAGTAATTCAGTAAAGGTCATTCATTAAAATTGTGAGCAGGTAGCAAGAAGTATCTGAAATAGGTTTTTAAAAACAATAAAGTTTGTACTGAGTAAATACTCCCCAGCTGGGCTTGTGAACAATGCTGTCAGCTGTTAGCCAGCACTGCTCTTTGTGGTGATCAAGTGAAACTACAGACTTGATTTTTTCACTGTTGCTGTGAGCTCAGACTTTTAAAGGAGCCTGTGTGAGTAAAGCATCCCAATTCCATTGAAGTTAACTAAAGATGGATGCATACTGCCATATTCACCTTTGAAAATCTCAGTTTGGTTTTTCACCTGGCAAAAGCACCAGAAATCCTCCCTTCTCTTTCTTTGAGCAGGATAAACTACATATGTCTGCCTCTATCAAGCTACTATGCCTACCTTTCTGGACTTTCCCTTTTATCCATATGCTCCTCCAAGTACTTAACATAAGGTATATGAATTCTGTGCTGTTTATGTTAATGTGATGGCAACAATCAGAAGATTCTTGCATATCATCTTACTTTGAAGTTTAGTCTGGAAACCACCACATCGCCATTCGGAGTAATAATAGGAACATTTTCACAAATAATTCCTTGATCAACATCAATTACTTTCCCTAGAAAGAAAAAAAATAAAAATTAACAGTTTGCAAAGCCTTCCACTAAGCAATGATTTGTGACAGTCTCTGTGCACGGCTGAGAAGTACAGACTGGTGTTTGAAACAGCTCTCTTATGTGCTCCAGTGGAAAATCTGAATAATAAATCTTAGCTAGTCAGAAAGACACTGTCAGTAGTAGCAAAGAATGTGCAATGAATCCTAAATTTGATCCTAAACATAATGCACAGTATGCATCACAAATACATGATGCACTGTAACGATGTGTTCATTTAAATTCTACCTGTATTTACTATATTTTATTTGAAATAGCTGTTTAATACCAATCAATAAAAAAGTTCAAGGACAGCCTTAGCCACGGGCAGACCAGTGAACCTTCTTTTGAGGATTTAATTAGAAATCACTACCAGCCCTGAAAGTTGGAGCACATTTCAGTCTCCTCCAGCAACAAAAGCAAAAGAAAAAAAGGTTTAATGGCTTGCTTCCATCTCTTTTTGATGCCACAGACACTGCAAACGTGTCTTGTAAGTATTTGCAGAAGATCATGTAACATTTCCATCAGGTACATACACTTAGTATTTCGATTTCTGGCAAATTTAAATATGCAATCTCTATCAGACATTTGGATACACTGTAACACAAGGACTTCAAAATGAATTCTCCTGGAATCAGTAAAAAAATGAAACTAATTCTAACTTCTCAGTCGCCTGTTAACAGACTTCTCTAACAGAACCTGACCCCTTGGGTTCCTAGACAAATATCAGAAATTACCTTTACAGAAAAGATGCAAAGGAAAGAGATTTCTCTTTGTATTAGAAAGCTGTTTATTTACAACTTAGACTACTCTGAACAAAGAAAATGTAAGTAATGCAAAGCTGAGTTCATTATAAAAGGCTCTGGTAGCGTTTCCTTCAGTTAAGGTTAGTTTTACATTTTCCATATAGAGGCTCTTTTTTCAATTGCTTGCAACTTTGTCAAACTATAACAACCTGGGCAAAAATTTCTGTGCCATGCAGCAGTCCCAGAATTCTTTTTTTCCCATAATAAGTTTTACTTAAAACAGTTCTGTGGTGTCCAGTATGAGATTATGGGGAAAAAAAGTGTTTTGCTGTTAAAAGAAATTACTTGGATACAGTGGAGACACTGTAGTTAAAATAAATCTAGGATAAAATACAGTAAGCTAGTAAGCATTAAGTATACTTAATTCTCATTTCCTAATCCCAACTTCACAGCATTTGATTGCAACTTTAGTATGCTTTTAAAATATATTTATGTGTAATCAGAAATACAATTTGATAGTATTTGTACAAGATGTACAAAATCCTATTTAATTTTTTAAATTATGAATTATTAGTTACACTATAAAGCAGAATTATTATCATGTTCATATTTTCACATTCTTACTGACAACAGTAAATACAAGGCACAAAACAGACATCGGTTAGTTACACAGACTTATATTGGATGATCCAAAAGGAAATAAGTATTATATTTTCAGAGTCACTGGGGAAGCTGAATACTAAGATTTTTCTTTTCTAACAATGCAGACATGTGTACTTTTATCCACACACAAATCCACTATTCAGGGATTTCTGAAGTATCAAGACCAAAACAAAGGAGGAAAAACACTATTACAACAGGACTTGTCATAAAAAGTGTGGAGCCTGTGGCCTAGATTCATCTGGCCTAAATTCTTTTTAAATCCTTGTGCACAATGCTTGGTCTTGGCTAGCTGCCTCTGAGAGCTACAACCACTCAAGAACAAATGCTAGTCACCATGGCTTAGGAGGAATTCAGACTGGATGAAATGTAGTGGAATGAAATCTTGGGAAAAGGTTGCAGAGAAAAAAGGAGGGGGGTTTATGTATACTAGACCAAAAGGGAACATAAACAACATGCCTGCATATCTGAATTGTATTTGGGATTCGTTTTATAAAAAGAGTCCCCAAATTACTTTGTTGCTTCAGGAACTACAAACCTTTTCTCATGTACATGACAAAATGCAACAATTATAAAATGCTATTTCTTTTAATGTCAGCCAAATATTACCAAGATCTACAAAATTAAGACATCAGCTATTTCCACACCTACCCACCATGCTGCATCAGACTGTTGTGAAGGACCTTGTCAGAGGACCTTTGAGAAATCTAAGCTGAAGGGCAGCACTGTTGAAATTACTGCAAGAAGTTATTTCATAAAGAGCCCTTTGAGGTCCTTAACTCTACTGAGGCTTAAGTTTCCAAAAGCCAAAGGGAGGGAATGAGGCTTTTCAACATCACAGAGAGGAGCAGCAGAAATGGTCTGTTGGGAAAGTGAGGATAAAGCCATTGCAAAAGCTGCCTTTAAGTACAACAGACAGAAGCTGGATGCAAGAGGCAGAGAGAGGCATCACATAATGGAGCACGGCAAGAAACAGATGTACACAGTAAATGCTCCAGGGACAGTGGAGACAGAAAGATAGTGGCACCAGAAAGATACAGGATAAGGACAGGAGGGAAAAAGTTTATGCTGATCATTTGAGAGGTGAGGACAAGGGTGAAGTTGTTTTTTCAGTTGAAGATTCCCACTAAATTATGAAAAAATGAGCACAGGCTGAACTTTAATCATTGAAAACATAGTATTTTTGTCAAAAACTACTGAACCAATCTGTTCTTCCCTTCTGCCTCAAACAAAATAATGTGATGTTTGAAGATGAAAATGTTAGTCCCAGCTTTCTGAAAAAATGAAGTGTCCGAGGAAAACAGGCACTGTCTGTGTAAGAATAATAATATCACCACCATCAATAATAATGTAGTTGAAATGCCTTTTTCATTTGAAGTTTTCACAGAAAAAAATTGAGTCATTTTGTGTATAAGAAAAGCATACCTTAAGGACAGAATTACAAGACAGCAGGAGGTTAAAATGAAAGGTAACATGGCCTCTGTGGCATTTAGGCTGAGAGGTAAATTAGTTGTAGAAAAAACCTCTCTGTTCACTCCTGTCCCACTGCACCATGCCTCCCTCCCATCCCCTGGGAAACAGACACAAATATGAATTAATTACCTTTGATTTCTAAGGGCCCATCAATGTGTAACTCTGCTTTGTCTTCATTCTTGCTGTTGTTTACAGACCCTTGAATAACAGCAGTTCTTTTGTAGATGCCTCTCTTCACCTCATCAAAGACTGAAAACATGTTGTAGACACGGGCAGTGTATCCTGCTAGCTCAGTGACCTGAGAAACAATAAATGCCTCATTTCAGTGATACTCCACAAATTCTACTAACCAAATGTTTGGTCAACGATCAACAGGATCAACAAAGCGTCCTTCAACACCAATCCATTTTCATTCCTCAAGATTCTGTGCTAATCCATATGCCACTCATAGCTGCTACCAGCCAGCAGAAAGGACAGTTTGATTTCAGCCAATGTAAGCTATGATAACTCCAATAAATGAAGAGGTTGCAGAGACTGATCTTTTTTGTGGATCAGGAGTCTTCAAGCAGCAGAGAATAGCTACTAACATATCTGAAAACAGATAGCCTGTCATACAAGAGATAAACAAAATTTCTGAATTTTCCAGAAAAAATAAAGGTCCACAGAAGTGAGAAGAATGGCATCTATAATTATTTATGTTTATTTCCGTTTTTTCCTGAAACCTCCTGTGGGAAAAGTGTGCTTTTCTGTGTACAAGAGAAGCACTAGGGCATCCTAATTTAAAATACAGTACAAACCAGAAATTATTCTTCTGGCAACTGCATGCTGCAGCACCAGAACTAAATCTGAGACCTTGGATTAGAACTGGGAGTTTCTAAGATGGTAAGGTCTCTTAAAAGGCTTTCTCAATTTTTTTTGGTCCTTTTGTCACAATTTACACCTGGTAAAGACAGAAACAACAGATCCCTGGACCTAGTAACTTACTATTCTTGAGCAGCAACACCACCAAGAGCTCATAAAGAACTGCCTCCATCTGCTGGCAGCGAAGAATTAAACCCAGGCCTCTTATTATAAATTAGATGGATTTAAAAGGATTAATTTTATACTAAATGCATAGAGAAAAAGAAGAATAGCAACAAAATTAGATAAAGATTATAAAATCTTTAGCTTGCTGTGGTTAAATACATACACTCCATGACTGAGATCACCTGTTACAGCATACATAATTCCAACTGTAAGCTTCACTATTTGTGCCAGACTCAGAAGTGAGTGTTAGTTCTGGCCACATGGCCATCACTCCATTGGAGGGTGATGGAAAGAATCCTGCATGTTACAAACGAAACTTGTACCAGCTGTTCTCCACAAGAAACATAACTTGTAGTAAGTTTCTAGACAATGACCCTACAGACTCACTTTGTCAAAACTCTAAATACTCCCACCTGAACAGCTGACTGCAAAGAAAAGTCGAGTCCTCCTCTGCATACTGAATTACATTGTCTTGAAGAAGGCTGCCTTGGTGGATCAGGTGGGCAAGAACTGGAACTGCACTACCACTTGAAGTGGGTTGAAGTACACTGTCCTGTGGAAACTGCCCGAGTCATGAAACGGGAATGACAATGTGGTTAAAGCACTGCCACATCTCTTGAAGAGAAGTGTAAATGTAAAATTAAGATGGAAATTCATAGAATTGGTCTTGTTATAAAAAAGTGAGTTTGTTCAGTTCTTCTACTACATGGTGGATATTTTTGTTTCCAAAAAACAAACCCCCAGAGTTTCTAAGTCCTCATGTACATTATATAAATGACTTAAATGTTGAAAATACAATAGAAATTACATCAGTGTATAATAGGTTATCTGGTAGTATCTTTAGAGCAGAGGCCAAGCAGGGAAACAGCTAAAGGAGCATAGGTCAAAATCATAGCCCATTAGAAGGATTCCTTCTGAAAACAGCACAGACTCTGGCTTTGTCAAAGTCTGTATCTGAAGGCACCAAACTACCCCACCTCTGCCAATTTACAAAGCTGTAGCTATTATGGCTGGATTCCAAGTAACAGAATCCATAGTCTTTGATTAGCTGCCTAGTTAATGCATGCCTCCTCACACTGCACTGGGAAAAGGGGTTCCCACCAAAGGGCCAAGCAAACACCAATTAACAAATGCAGAATCAACATTGAGAAGGAAATGTTGAGGAGAATAACAGCACCGTCTCACTTTTCTTTGGCTTAACAGCTGGCACCTAGAGAAATCCCCAAGAGACCACAGATGAAAGCCCAACTTTACTGGAATTTGGGTAAGGATCTGAAACAATATCTCTAATCTTTCAGATGAACATCCTGTACTTCTAGAATATTTGCTGTCCCAAAGTGGATTTTTTCCTGCTAAAATTTCTCTACTTTGCAAAATTACTTACCACTTAACAGGTTCACAAGATACTGAAAACAGCCTCAGCATTTATGCAGACAGGAAATAACTATTCAATTCTCCCTGTGTTTCATACAAAACATGATTGGAATAGGCTGCCTAGAGGTGGAGATGCCCCATCCCTGGAAGTACTCAAAGTCAGGTTGGACAGGGCTCTGAGCAACCTGACATAATTGAAGATGTCCCTGCTCATGGTGGGGGAGTTGGACTAGAAGACCTTTAAAGACCCTTCCAATCAAACTATTCTATGATTTTATGACACTTCCAAGAGAAGTGGAGGCAGACAGCCTGAACTCAGGTCTGTGCTCCAAACAGAAGAGGAATTTGAACCTTTATCACTCACATTCCAGGAACTTCTATCACTCTCTAATGGCACCTGAACACAAGTATTAAAACTTACAACCACGTGTTACACCATACAAGCAGCTGTGCACTTTAGACTCTTCGTTGACTTAACTCTAAAGATCAAACTACCAGTTCAAAGATCTCCATGGATTTCTTTGCAACAGAATCTGCCTTTTTTTTTTATATATTTTTTAATAAAAAACTTTACAATTTTTTTTATATTTTAAATTAAATGTAAAATCTGTTTTACTTTTTTCTCTACTGTTTCACGTATGACAGATGTACAGCACCTCTTTGTATGAAGACATAATCCTTTCAATAGCATCTGCTCCAGAGATCAGCAAGTTTCGTGATGTAGTAAAAGCTTCTGTTCTTTCACTAACCATTGCCTGTTTCTGGCCATCTTCCAACTCTAAAAGTAAAAAAAAAAAGTTTTCTGTTAAAATATTCTGCTTAAAATTATCTCTACAAATTAAATTACTATTAGAATGTGAGCTACTATAGAACAGCTTTTAAATTAAGAAAACCTTAGCTCTATAAAGACAATCTTTCAAAAAGAACTGGTGAATGTAACTACTGAAGATAATTTGGTAACAAAGAATAAGTGGGAGCATATGGAATTCATCTTGTTATGCAAAACATCCTATTCTCTTATACTATGCACCAGGCATGGTTTAACTACACTGATGCAGCATTCCTCCTTAAGGTAAATGCAGAATTTACTCACGGCTGATTCCAGCACCCAGGCCAGCTCATCGAGCAGGAGTTGAGAGACCTCTACAAACCACTGCAACAGCTAATTTAGGGGTATTTGAAAAACTAAAATTATATAGAATTTGTGAACATTTCACAGTGCCAAAACACAAGCTTTTATATCATATATGATGTTACTTGAACTTTTTGTCCAAAATATTTTCCATATGGCTGGCCTGCTGCATTTGAAAGAACTGTGTTTTAACAAAGCAGACAGACTGTCTCTGTTTCATACAGAAACTAACATTTCCATTTTCATCTTAATTTATGTAACTGATATATATATATATACTCATTTTATAAACAAAGATAAATGTTTACTGTGCCTAGAGAAATCAAAGTCTTGCTTCCAAAAACAGTTACTCTGCAAAAACTGATGAGAGACTCAACATTTGGAACACCAATGATTTAACACAAGAAGAATGAGAAGTGTTATCAAGTGGGAATCTTGGCGTTACCAGCTGATTTCTTCCCTGAAATATGTAACAAAAATAAAAATTTCAGTCAGAAATATTACTGTTAAAAAAGATCCTTTTTTCTTATTATTGAAGAATATTTTTTTTTTACTTTTTTTTCCCCTTGAAGAAGTGGACAAAATCTATTGCTTTACAACTGTAGTCTCAAGTCTGGCCATGGTACCAGTTTTGTGCATATCCCTGACTCTGCTGATACATCCCAAAGTACTAAGTCCACTACCTCTTCCTTCAGATGTGAACGAACTTGTATCTGATCTGCTGAGGCACAAAGAACTGTTTTCCCAAGCAGGTCAATGGTAATTTCAGGTATGCCTGATTCTTTGAATACCTGTAATACCTCAAACTGGTCTTGACAGTGTTGTCAGTATTATGTCTGCCACCCACCAATATGTTATGCCTCAGGACTCCACAATAAAACCCATGTTTTATCAGTTTAGGTTGCTGGTAGCAAATATTCTGCTTTACAACACAAGCCGCTGCTGCGTCTTTCTTTTCTCCCACATTTGAAATGCATTTATCAAAAGAACAGTCATGGGTAACAGGAATGTTATTTAGTTTAGCATGAATACAAGTCCTTTTTTATTCATGCTCTAATACCAAGGAGATATTTACAACATGTGGTTAAACGCTCTTTTTCTCGATTGTACTCATTCCCATTCTAGCAGAAAGACTCTTATCACTTTTTCTGTTGTGCTGATAACCTTCACTGTGAGGTGAAATGCCTTTGTACAACCTCTTCTGTTTGGAACAAGACATCCTGATATTTTTGAAGCTGTTCCCAGGATGTCAGCCAGGGTCCTGATATAGTGCCCTCCTGAGCCATGTGATGGGCAGCAGCTCAGACAGCTGAACACCCAGCCATGTATCAACACAACTGCCAGTGAGCTAAACCATGTGGGCACCGCCTAAAGTCATCCCACAGGTCACATCAAGCCTGTCCAGTTGGACAGTCCTGATTTGGAATATAACTACCAAGAAAAAAATATAACTACTGCACAGAAAAGAATTCACTCCTTTCTGATTAAATGTATCCAACTTGGAACTGATCCTTCCACAGACATCGTAGGATCTGTGTTTAAGGAATCCTGTGGAATTCCAATACATTCTGTGGTACTAATTGTGCACAAGGAAGCCTGTTGAACCAAATTACCCACTTGTCTTTCACTACTCTTCCTTAATTACCTTTCTTTCTGTTCTCTCTCTCTTTTTTTAATTTATTTATCTTTTAAAAGCATCTGCAATAAAAACACTACTTGAGTCTTGTTTCACTTCCAGGAAAGTTGTGACAGGACGTCAAAAATTATACCATCCTAGTCTGGAATTTGAATTTCACCTTCTCTTTGCCCATGGAGTCAGGGAAAACCAGCGGTTCCTAACAGGTCAACAGTAAGAGAAAAATGGCCTATAATTACCTTTGATTACACTGTGGTTTATGGAAGGAGGAGATAAGCACTCTACGAAAGTTCATAGTATCATTTTGTAAATGGAGATGCTGCAAACATCAGCCTACCATCCCAAGAGTAGCTAGTGAAAAAGGATGGCAATTAACATTGTAATCTTGTGTGACACAAGGATCCTCTAAGTCCTGACTTCATACTGTTTATCAGGCTTACGCTCAAAGTTGAATCATTTGTGTTGCTCTTTCCTCAGCTGACTTGCTATGCTTGAAAGTTACACACAGGATAGGGATGTTGTAATAAAGTCTGTGAAAAATAAATCAATATGAGCGGCATTCAGGGGAAGTACAGTCTTTTGAGGACATAACTTTAAAGAAACATTTAGAAATTAAGAAAAAAATGTATTACCGCCATCTGCAAATCCCGTTGCAGTAATGATGGGCACAGCGACCATAATCATACCACAGCTACTCCAGACATACTTCATCAGGAACTGCTCTATCATGATGTACCATAAACGTTTGGACAAAATGAGATTCATTTGATCTGTCAAAGCTTTGTAGCTTTTTTGCAGCTGTTTCAATTCTACCTACAGTTAAAAAAATAAAACATTTATACAATGCAACAAAGATGCACATGTCATACAAGATACATTCACATATGCACCTGAAATAATCCAGCACCCAGAGCTGTGGCTTCTGAATCACATCTGCTACGTGGTACTTTATTTTCACTCTACTGCAGTCTCACAGCTTTACAGAAGTCAGTGCACCTGCTTCTTATTTACACCATCTTATTACACTATCTATCGTCCCTCGATAGAACATTGGCAGGTTTTCAACTCTTTTAAGATCTCTGATATATACAAGAACAACATAGAAGGCAGTCACAACAGCAGCTGATTCTAACAACCATAATAAGATTGATGCCACATCCTTCTAAAAAAGCTGCAGCTGTAGAGTTTCACAGCAACTGAAACTCATATTGGGCAGCGTTTGGGGATCAATTATCTCCAGTGACTTAAAGTTGCAGAGCTGATCCCTGAAATGCAAAGCTGCTTGTTTTTGCAAGAAGTCTGGGAGAAGAGAGAACTATCCCAAGAGGTTTAACAAGTCAAAGAGAGTTGCAAGTCAATACAGTATGTATTCAGCTCAAGCCCGGATATGTGGGAATTGAGAAAATGTTTAATTTAGCTACACTTAAAACATTACTATAGGCAGCTTTTGAGAATAACTGTGTCTACAAAAATAAACCATTTACCTTATATAATCATTGCTTGGACTCAGAGAGTAATACTTCAGGCTGGTTTCCAGCTTTCATTTTCACCTTACATGAAACAAGTTTTTTTTCCAATTGTGTTTGAAAGCTATTACAGCCAAAATCCACTTCTAATAAAAATATGAAGAGTTTCTTAATCAGGTGGCTTTAAAACAAGCTACTAGTTTATGTAACTATGATTGCAGAAGTACTGTACTTAAGCTATTTTAAGACTCTGATGACTACATCTTTGCTTAGCTATGTAAAAGAGTGTCAGAGGTTGTAGTGCGCTCTGAGCTATCACAGAGTTTTCCCCTAAACTTTCTGGTGTACCCTGTGTGCTATTTCTGCAGTATTAAATCTGGCAGTTCATACAAATGGGTGGAAAAAAAAAAAGCCTAGGAAAGTTAATCAGAATGGACTGGGTGGGGGAAAAACAATAATGGAGATAAATTTTCTAGAAAAGCATAAGATCCAGCTGCAAAACCGGAAGATTGTCAGAGCTCAAGGGAACTTGTGATCTGCTCCCCCCAGATACCGCTTGTGTGATGGCATTTTCCTAAGAAATGGGAAGTGCTAAGCTGTAAACAGGTTTAAATGTCAGAGGGACCCAAAGTGCTCAGGGAGGGCAGCAGGGAAAGCGTGGGTCTGCTCCGGCACTGTGAAAGTGACCACAACACCCTCCAATTTCTCTCCTACTTACCTTGTGCCCTCGGTAAAAAGCGATCTCTTCCACGTTGGCAATGATGCGTGAATGTATGAAGCGCAGGTAGCCCTTCCTGTGAGCCTCCTCGGCCACCAGCTTGCCAAACTTGGGCGAGCAGGCTTTGAGCACACGGGCCGTAGCGTAGACGACGAGCCCAGCCAGGACCGTGGGCCCAATGGGGTTGGCCCCCCGGGACCGCGCTGTGCGGATGAGGGTGTAGGAGGTGAGCACAACATCCAGGATGGGCTTGGTGAGGTTGGAGTAGAGGTGTGCCACAGACTGTGAGAACATCATGATGTCCTCGGTGAGAGACTGGTCGGGGTTGGCCAGCCGCCCGTCCATGCTGATCACTTTGTAGTAAGTCTGGTTGGCAAAGTAGGTCTCATAGGCGTGATCCACCAGGCGCGTGCGGAAGGCGAGGGCCAGCTTGCACTCCAGGTACCGTATGGTGCTGTTCACGAAAGTGGCTGGGATCGCAATCATCAGCCATTTGATTAACTTGAAGATAAAGCTCCTGGGCTGTTTTTCCACGATGCTCTTCACAATTTTCCCATCGAGGGCGGCCACATAGATAGAGAGGAAAGTCCTGGACACCAGAGCGAACGAGTGGAGGCAAAGCAAGCCCAGCTCGGCACTCACCAGCTTCGGGAAGAACAGCTTGCGGAGTTCCAGCAGCTGCCTGAAGAATTCCGCGTCCACGGCCGGGGAGGCTCTGCCCCGGCCGCTGGCGCGGTGCGGCGCCGCCTGGCCCCCCTCATCCTGGGAGCCGCCTCTGCCGCCCGCTCGCTTCACGCGCCCGCGGATGATGGGGTAGAGGATCTTGAGCCCGTACGCCGCGGCCAGCAGGCACGCCGCCCTCTTCGCGGCGCCCGTCCTGCTCCACTGAACCCGCCGGGCCGCCGCATGCAGCATGTGGGCCATCCTGCCCGCCGGGGCACCGCTACGCGCCGCTCCTACCGCGGGCGGATCATGCCCAACGCGAAGGCCGGTCCCGCCGGGTCTTCATTGGGGCGCTGGGCCCGGCCCGCCGCCGGCCGCCCTGCCGTGACAGATGCCGAGTGAGCGCTGCCTCCCAGGGGCGATGGTGCCTTCAAAGCGCGGCGCGTTGCACAACGCAGCCCTGCGCGGCGCAGCCCGCCCCGCCGACCACCATTGGCTGCGCCGCGCGGGGCGGCACCGGCCCGGCTGTCCCGCACGGCCGCCGCGGCCGCACCGCTATAGCTCGGGGCGCGGCCGCACCAGCGCCGGTAGCGGCAGCAGCTTGAGTGCCCCGGAGCTCCGCCCTGCCCCGCGTTCGCGGCGGGTCTCCCGGCGCTTGGCTCCAGCCGCACCTCTGGTCCCCCGGCGCTCGGCCCTGCAGCGCTCCGGTTCGCCCCCGGCTGCGTCCGCCCTTTCCTTCCGCCTGCCCTGCAGAGCAGGCGCCGCCTCCGCCCCCGGCCCCGGCCGCGGCCTCGCCAGCGGCACGGGGGGAGGAGGGGACGGCGGCAGCGGGGAGAGCGCGGTCCCCGCGGCAGCCCCGGCGGACAGCGCGTCACCCCCGGCGACCCCGAGCCTTCCCGGGGCGGGGAAGCTGAAGCGCCGTCGCGGGGGGGGCGCCCGGTGCGGGACTGACGCGGGCGAGGGCGGGCACAGCCGGAGCCGGTGGCCTCGGGCGGCCCCGGGTCGGAAATTGGTCGGGCGGCCCCGGGTCGGAAATTGGTCGGGCGGCCGCGGGAAGGACTCGGGCGGCTCGGCGTCTCCGGGGCAGCGCCTGCACAATTCGCGTAATTTGTTTCCTGTCCGCTCGCCGAAAGGAAACCGGTATTGTGTTCTGGCAGCCCAAAACAACCCCGACCGAGTCGCACGGCCTCTACAGCAAAATCCGGCTAATTTCGCACAAAGGAATCAACCGTAAAGGCAGTTGTCTTGATGCTTTATTTTTTCTCTTTTCCTAATTTCTTATTTATACTTCTTACCTTGTTTGGAAAAGGTACTGTATTTGAAACTGCAGGGGGAGAATCAGAGTACTTAAAAAATACTTCAGGTTCTTTTACACCTTGAAAATGTAGTAGTAAGGGAGCTGTATAAGATGGTATATGATAAAGCATTAGTTTAGGGTGTGTATATAAAAGCAGGATTTAAGAATGTGCTGAGCATATAGGAGTGCTGAGCAGCCCGGCCTTTCCCTAGAAATGGAGAGTAAGGCCACCAGTCCCTCGGTAACTCAGCAAATGCTAAGTCACTTTACTGTTATAAAGCAGCCCCGTTTACTGGGAGCAGGGTGCAGTGATGATGTTTAGAGAGCAACAGAAGCTTCAGGATGAAGGAATGATATCTTTGATTTGAGAGCGAGCAAGCTTTGCTTTTAAAAATCAGACATCATTTATCTAAACATCCAGGTGCCTTCCAAAAAGTCCAATAAGCCAAGACCAGCAGGAAAAGACCAAGAAACATCTATTTCTCATTTCTTCCTAGGAGATTGCACAAATTCTGTCCACAATGGGCTGGACAGTTACTTAGAGAAGATGTGGGGTAATTTTGGAGTTTATTGTATTTTTACCAGTGAGGACAGGCTAGAGATCTAGACAGAGACCTTTCTAGCCTTTTTTTTTTTTTTTTTTTAATAACTCAAATAAAGCTAGAAAAATGTCAAAATCTGACCTAGTGCAGTTCAGCTAACTTTCAGTTAGTTAGGTAGGCCTGATTTCACTACAGGTTGTTTTGTCAGTAAAATAGGAAGGTTTTTCAGTGCACAGACACAAGATACACTGGCTAAGAAATTGCTTTACTTAGGCTTTGTTGTTTTTTTAATCATGATCTCCAACTGCATACTTCCCTTTCTGGCTTGTGTGTACCAGAGCATACTCTAAGATTTTGCCAAACCACAGCTATTTGCAATATTCCATTACTCTAGCATTTTCTTACAAAGGGGAAAGTTCACAGATCTCTTTTGGTTCTGCATGTCTGCTGACCTTTCGCTTTGCAAGATCCTGGACGACTGAAATTTCTGGTGGCTTGGTGGTTAGTGCAGACGTACACCCCACAGTCAGATCTGTGGGAACATTTAAGTGAAGCAAATCTGACCGTGCAGTGTTTCAGTCAATAAAAGGAATGTATTTCCTCCTTTTGAAAGCATGAAGAAAAGCCTAAACTGTTGTTTTAAATACTCTCTTTCTTCTGTTCTTGCTGCCTCAAGAGCTTTGCTCTGCCACAGTCCTGCTCAGTAGTCCGTGCACAAACTCCTCTTTGTGAAGCATGGCCTTAGGTGTTAGATTTTTATATTTTTTTAATGCTGAAGGCAGCAATTTTACTACATTTAGTCATAATAAAAGTTCACAATATTACTCGAAAAATATTTAATAAAGCTGCAGTAATTTTGGTGCAGTGTTCAGTGAAGTTTGAGTAATTGAAGCTGTGAGATTGGAGGGATGTTGATATTAGAACCAGAATGTTTGGAGGTTTATCCTCTCTAAAGGAAAAACACATTTGTTAGTGTCAAATGATTGTTTTTTAGTCATATGGTTAGTTTTCACCAAATGCATTAAAATAACTTGTGTGCAGGAACCAATAACTGAGGAGGAAAAAGAAATGGCAATAATGAGTATTAGGGTGACTAACGTCCATGAATGTTTGAATATGTAGGAACTAGAGTGTAATCATGGCAACTGATGCTTCTTTTTTCTCTTCTGTTTTATGCCCACTGGCTCCCACCCCAGCACTTGGTCCTTGCACAACTCTATGGTTGCAGTGGAGGTAGTGGAATTGGAATGTGAAGGCTATTATGCAAGAGATATCAATCAGTCCTACTCCATGATCATTTTTTGTATCTTTTGATTCAGTGTTTGAAAAAACAAAGCGTGCAACTTTTTAAGCAAAAGGCCATTTACCTGATGTTTTATATGATCCTAACAGAAGGTCCCATAGCCGTTATGTCAGTGTCCAGTAAACTGGAATTTCCTCACTGCTTATGGAGTTATCCACTGTGCCATAAAGACAAACAAAATAAAAAATAAAGATACTGAAAAATAGATATAAATTATGCATTTTGAATCATTACTATTCATGATCTTTAACATTTAGATATGCATAGGTCATGTATACAGTACATAGCAGCTTCTATGTGGATGAGTATGTGTAAAACATGTCATGAATCCACACAGTGCTTGTTGTTTTCAAATACTAATACTGAACTGTAAATAATGTCTAAAATATGATGTACTGTAAGACGGTGAGCTGGGAACGTCTGTTATTTTCTTTAATTTTGAGCTGTATATTTTATCATAGTGGTGTGGGAATAGTAGGACTCAACTTGAGCCAGATTCGAGAGGATGAACATACAAGCCATTAATCAAGTAAATACCTTACTCTGAAGTACTTCCAGATTTTCTGTTTGCTTTAATGTCATCACTTACATAAGTACAGAAATACACCCACAGAAAGAGTTTGCAATGTCAAGGCACACCAATGACAGATTTGATGTTTTTATCAGAAAAGGGTGATAAGATACCCTGACCTTTGATTTCAAGTCTGTATCAGCAGAAATTATCTGCTTATTCAGCCTAGTTTAGAGAAGCTATTGACTATATTCATATACCTCAGTAGAATATCCAGACACTGTAATTCCTTTAGGATATGAAGATCTAAGCCAAGCAAGGAGCTTCAGGTTTAAAATCACAGACGTAGAAGCTTGTCGAAAAAGTGTCACTGTGGTGAGACTGGCCTGATCCTATCAAGCAGTTGATTCCAACTCTTTTAGTCCTAATGGGGCTGTAGGGTACCCAGAGTAGCCAGAGGTGTGTTATGGCAAGAGAGGAGAGAGGAAATAGGGAGATCCTGCTCTGTTGTTTGGCTCCTGAGTGTAGACATCACAGAGATGGTGTAAATGGGGGGCATTCCCACACCAGGAGTCCTCTTTCCCTTACTCTGTCTTTAGGGAGATGCATACTTGCTGCTGTAAATTTGAACCCTGTATGACTTGTGGGTGTGAACCCTGTATGACCCTGATAATTTATCCATAAGGGATTTGAGTAATCTGACTGATGGGACAGTCAATAGCAGACCAATCACAAACAATTCTGACTTCTGAGAACAGTGAGATTCTAGATAGAATACAGCTCTAGAAAGAAGTGTAAACAAGTTGTTTTCCCTTTACGAAGAGAGAGGGACAGGGAAAAGGCCAAGGATGGAGAAGATCAATGCCAGCTGTTCCAACCACAGTAAACTGCCAAGTTAGGATCTCAGACAAAGAATTACCATTTCAGTATTTACACTTAAATACTTAAAAACTTAAATATCTGTATTTTTTAGACATATTTCTCTTTCTTGTTAAGCTTATTTCTTATTTCATACAGGTAATTCAGCTGAATCAGCGTGTGTCTTTTTTATGCTTTCAGAAGTCTTGAATATGTTACATATGTTTTTCAGGTTTTGCTTTGAGTTTCTGTTTAAGGTTTCTATTCTCAGATCATCTGAAGAAAATGCTAATGCTACCTTATTAAACCTTTTCTCAAGTGCATTGTGAACACTTTAAATAAGCTATATGCCAGGTGCAATAGTACAGGTAGAAGTGGTAAAATCATGTAGCTGGTATCAGTTAGCAATGGTGCTCCTGGCTCTGCCCTCAGCAGAGCCAGTGTTCTACTCTGCAAAAGTGTAGGCAGGAATAAATCCAGGAAAATAATCTCTTCTACTCATACACCCCAAACACGGGATCTGCTGCCATCCTTTTGTCATGCCTCAAGAATTTGTGAGAGTTTGCAGCTGGTATGACAACACAAATATCATCTACTGTAGTTTATTTATTAACTCTTATTTGGGAGACTTCTAAATATTAAGAAGAAGCAAACTGGTTCAGACCAGTGCTCCATCGAGCACAGGAATCTGCCTCTAACAATAGCTCTAAGCAGATAGCCAAGGAAGAAAAAGAATTGCAATTACATGTGATGCTGCCTCCCCTGCTACAGCTTCATACTCTCCCAACCTCTGACCGGTTTTAAATGTGCGAATTTTGTGAGCGAGAGGTTTTTCTGTTAAATATTCTACTCTTAAAAGTACTTGTCCAGTCTCTCTTGAAATAATGTAAACTCTTATACAAATAATAACCTCTATGGCAAGCAATTCCTCAGATCTACCATATCATATATGAAGAATCCCTCCTTTCATCTTGATTTGACCCTGACTCCCACAGGCTCCACTTTATGGCCACCTATGCCTGTTCTGGAAGAGGCATTCAACAGTGGAGCTCACTCTTCCTCACTCTCTCCCACTCTCCTCTCACCCAGCAACTTTCCCATCTCAGGAGTTTGTCAACCTCTATTCCATATCAGCCCCCAGCCATTGACTACAGCGATACCAGAACTAAATGTTCTCCCTTTCTTTTGCATTTTAATAAATGGCAGGACTTTCCCTTTTATTTCTTAAAACCTTAAGTAACAGATGTTGTCAGCAGCCTTAATTAAATCCATCAAGACTACAGCAATCGCTCTTTTCTACATGTTTATGAGGCAGCAAATTCTGTCTGCAGAAGGTACACTATAGGTCAGCTTTTCACATGCTGACCTATATTATAGTTCCTGCAAATTTTTAAGCAGAAGTAAGCTTTCTGGATTGCCACAGAATTATTATTTCTCAAAATTGTCACGTTTGCTACCCTCTAGTCTCTAAAACTACTCCAAAATCAAGTTATACATGGTCATAGTGCTTCATTATAGAACTCTTCAGTGAATACCATTTAGTCCTGGTGCTTTGCTAGTCTTTGTTCTGTCTTGGTTAAGATGATTTTGACTATCTGTTGTTATTTTTACTTTGGACTGGTCCTCACTGAGTTCTCCAGAAAGGATTCCTGCATAAAGTTCTCCCCAGTTTCCTTATCAATGAATACCGATGCAAGAAGACTAACTTATCTTTTCTGTAACATCCATGTCTCCTCTGAGCACTTATGTTTTACCTTGGCCCTCAACTGGCCCTCTAGCAAGCTTTTGCTCCTAGTTGATGTGAAGAAGAGTGATTTAGTAGTTTGGTTCCTTTGCCTAGTTGTTTCCCAAATTCTTTTTGGCCTATCTAATTGTATTTTTGTGTTTCTCAGAGTTCATGTTCCTTACTGTTATCTTCTTTTGAATGCAGTATAGCTATTTGCTGTGGTTCAGACTGTTTCTTTTTTTCAAGTCTGGTATCCTTCAGCTTTTTCCTAGCACATGTAAAGATTTAATTCTTTTAGCTCCCTCTCCTAATTTGTTCTTAACAAGACTGACATTGTTCCCTTACTGGAGTTTAGCACATCTGCAGAGGATTCTTTGGTCTTTTTTAATCTTTATAGAAATACTGTTTTCATAAAATGGGGTTTTCAGCATTCTGAAAACAGATGTCGTGCGTTGTTCTCCATCAAGCCAAGGACTGCACCTAGTCTTGAGGGTTCATTCAGTGAAAAATTATTCCATCTAAATAACACCAGCTAAGAATGGCATCTGCTTCATATAGCAATGTGTCAACCTACTGTTGTCAGTGGTACTGTCCTGGCTGGTGGTTTGCCATGTAGATCGAATCCCATGTTCTTCCCAGATGGGCATTGGATTTTGACCCAGGCAGATTAAGTGCTTCTCTCTGAGCTGACCAGTTTGCTATGTTTGGAAACTGTTTAGTCTCTCTACTATCTACTGTCTCTATACCCTTTTAAGGTGAATAGAGGAAGGGCCTGTCATTAAATTAATTGAAAGAGAGATCTGTCTTTCAAGAGGATCTACTTTTAAAAGGAGCAACTTTGTTTTTAAATCAAGTTTTGTCCTCTGTTTTAAACCTCCTCAGACTCTTATCATGACTTTGCAATATCACAGCCATCTTTTAAAAAGAACTTTCTAGGGCAGAACAATCAACCAGGTTAGTGTAAAACACCACAGATAGTGTTGCTTTATTTCTTTATAAACTGATCTCTCAAGGAGGAAATGAACATAGATCACTGACTGGAAGAAGACCATGCAACTCTGTAAACAAAGATTAAGCACTGCATTTGCCAAAGGAAAGCTTCCACTTGGAACAGTCAGGCTTCTTTTAGTTGTGCATTCCTAGTATTAGCTAATTAGGCTGATATTTAGGGACCTAAATAAGTGCATACTGATATTTAAAAGTACCAAAAATTCCTACCCTGGATAGAGATTCAAAAGCATTTCAGTTACTCTGCATCTTGCTTATTAAACTTACTTACTTAAAGCTGGATGCTTTGAGTTGCACAGTCAACACTTCAACACCAGCCTTCTGTAGAAATGCATTCTTACATCAGATAAATGGTACACTACTTTGAACTGCTTTGCTATGTCACTTGTATCTAGAGCTGATCTGATAATGAAGAAGCATATCAGAGAGGAAAACTCCAGGGATGGAGGTTGGAAAGCTGTTCTGAAGAAGATCCTGTGTAATACTTTCTTAACAAAACAACATGAGAGGCAGTTATTCTGAAGGGTGGCTGTAAAAGTTAGAAAAAGGGGAAATATTTAAACTTCAGTTTTTGACACATAGAGAAAGTCTCTTTCTTCTATACTTCACTTCCCAGAAAATCAACTAAGCTCCATGAAACTCATTCTCATGACCTTTTAAAAATTAACAATAATGACCTGCAATTCTTGAAAATTAAGATGTCACTCAGACATCCAAAACAATTATTTCAAACTTTTCAAATGTTGACAGTCAAGGCACAATATGCAGATACTGGAAATATAGTCATATACATCTCAGTCTTATTTAATTGTTTACTTTGCCTTCCTCAAAAAAGAACCAATTCTTTATTTTATGAATGTTTGAAAGGTCTTTATGTGCAGAAAATAATTTGAGGAGAAGATTTCTTATGTTGAAAAATAATTAATTGAAGCTGCTGTGTCACTTTTCCAGGATTCTACAAATAACTGCTAACTACCAGACTAAATAAATCAAATATAAAGAAAAGTGCACTTTTTTCTTTAAATCTAGACAATACTATAGAAAAGTAAGGGTAATGGTGATACAGAAAACATGATATATTAGAAAAACAAAAGTAAAAGGTACTTGAATATGTTAGGCATGAAACTTCGTCTTAGACATAGTATTAACATGTGAAACATTTACATTAAATGGAATTGAAAATAGAAATTAATGTTTGAAGTGATGAAATCAGTTAAATTAACTTTCATTCTGTCATCTATCATATGAGCTGCAGAGGCACATAGACGTAAAATATAGATATTACTTATTGTGATGATTTTAATCTAGTGTTGTTACAATAAACAATTATGCATACTATTCAGATTCTATAAACACCCTAATCAAATTGGAAGTATTACAAAGAAAAAAATCTTGGGTCATTTTTAATATTAGGCTCCTAATATCTACTCTGAGCATCCTTCCCACTGATGTACTAATGCTAAGCAAACTTTAGTACCCTGAGTACATTAGGCTAAAGATAACTCAGTAAAGAAATGCCACAGGAAAAGATTCATGTAAAATTTGATGATTGTTTTGTAAATGGGTGCCTTCACTTGCTGAAACAATGGCAGGGAGTCACAGGGAAGGGAGCGAGCGGAGCTGTGTTGCTGCTAAGATGCCCTGGGAGCACAGGCAGCACCTGCAGCTCTGCATCTCTCCTGGAGGGTTTGTCACATTTGCACACAAAAGGGCATCAGACAGACCCAAGGGCAACAACACTTGCTAGTAGAAAATGCTCATTGATTCCCTTGTTGCCCCTAAGTTACCTGAGGAAGAGCGGGATGGGAAGGAAGGTGCTTCTCTCTTGCCTTAAAAGTATGGTGGTTGTAGCAAAGACAAGCTGGCCCTGAAAGACAAATCAATTCACTTGGGACAGCAAGAGGTTTTTGCTAGGACACCCCCTTGCAAAAGAGCAATGGCTTCTGGCAGCAGCCTGTATGGAAACATGGTGGGTAGAGGAGGAGCGGCAGCAACCACAGTATCACTTCCTCCCCATCAGCTGCTTTTCTTGGTTTTCTGCATTCTTCCCCTTTGGCTGTCTGTCCCTGCACCACCCTTTCCTTCTTCTCTGCTAGCCTGGGGACATGGAGAGCAGCTGCCCTGGTGCTCCCAGGGAGGAGGAGGCCCTGCAGGAGGGCGCTGTGGCCCTGCTGGGGGGCTGCAAACCATCTCTGTCGTGGCCATCGCCCCCACCTCCAGCCCTCCCTCCCTCCCTCCTCAGCAGCAGAAAATGAACTGGGTTGGTGGCAGTCGGTGAGTGAAACTCTTCAAAGGCTGACAGAAACAGCTCCATGCTGTGTCGGTGTCCCCTCACAGGCTGGGCGCGCTGTGGTTTGTGTGGTGACACAGCCATCCCGCCCCAAGCAGGGCTGTCATATTTAGGCCCAGTGTTTCTCCACAGGCAGGGGCTGGGTGAGGCCTTTCCTCACACCCTCAACAAACAGCAGTGGTTGCCATTTAGACAAAAAGATGTATAGGTATTGAGATGCACTGAAATAGTAAAATACCACAAACTGAGTTGTAATGTTAAAAAAAAAAATAAATAAGATAACACTCAGTTTCTTTAGGTGCTGTGCCATCTGCCCATCTACTAGAAATGTAAACCCCACAGATTTTGCCAGCCACTGGGAAGCAGTGTTGCTAAACACAGCTTTGTAATCTTCCTGACTCTATGCAGAATCAAACTAAAAGAATGGCTTACTCATCTGGAAGTCTTCCCAGCAAAATGGGGTTTCTGAATATTGCCTCTGTGAAGCAGGGGGAAGGGAGAGCTTCAGTTTGAAAAAAAAAAACCAAAACCCCAAACCCAATGTTGTCCTAAATGTCTGTCTGTCATACCCTCTCTAAGAAAACACAGTGTGTAGGAGTATTTCATGCACTTAGCAAATACAAATCAACCTGCTGCTTGCTGCTGCTGGTAGTATCTGTCAGGGTTCCTTAAGTGAGCCTGGGATTTGCATTTGAGGTGCCAGAAAAACTACCTGTTACTGAGGCTTCTCCCCACCGCAAGGGCAAATGTTATGTGCACATGTTTAGAAAGTTTGTTCTAACCTTAAGAACAGAAAAAGAAAAAAAAGTCATTCCAAGGGGATATTCGATATTTCTAACCCTCACGAATGTCCTAATCTTACCGACCCAAGGAATGCAGCCGTGCTCACCCTGCTCACAGCAGTGACCATGACGTCCAATTCTGTGCACTATGTCCTGTAGGCAATCCACTTCAGTGCATTTAAGGCTAAGTTTTACAAGTGAGATACATAGTTTAAGGTATAACCGTCTCCCAGGGTGCACAAACAACAGCACCTTGTAGTGACAAACTATTGTTCTTACCTTTTTTGTGGAAGGTTCACAATATTCTGTACCAAAAAGGTAAAAGCTTGTATAGTGCTCCCTTGGGTTTTTTGCTGATATATTTTGGAACTATATTGCAGCATGACAAAGAAAATTAGGAGAAAATAATATATTGACAAATATTTCTTAAGTTTTAAGAAATTATAAATTGATGAAATGTTGCATTACAGGTCAAATGACTAAAAGCTTCTTCTGTTTTCCTTTTTCATGTTCAGTGTAGTAGCCTAATAGACAATGTGGTCTTGTCCTTAACTGAGTAAACCAAGATCAGTCAAGGTGACTTCAACAGAGATATATTGACTTAACTACCTGAATATCCATTATAACATAACATGTAACATAACATAACATTAGCATAGCATAACAGAACACAGCACAACACAACATAGCATAGCGTAACACAACATAGCATAGCGTAACACAACATAACATAACATATTTGTGTCCTAAATTCTCAATAACATTGATGAGCAATTCAAGTCGTGACTCAAGATTATACTTTTGCAATTAAAATAATAATTATTTGCATTTTTAGGAGCAGAATCATATTAAAGCAGGAAAGGAGAAAACAAAAGGTAAACAGTTTTAGCTACCTTGGATTTTATATTGTTATATAAATGCTTTAGTGGATTCACTTAGATAATACTTTCAAAGCATCTAGAGTGAGATTCAAAACAGTAACTTAACAGTTGAGATGTTTTTACCTGACTTTTAGAGCAAAAGTCTTGTGCTAGGTTTACTACACTGAATTCCAGCAGGAAGAGGAGGCAGCCGGAGAAGGGCATGAATGAATGAATGAATGAATGAATGAATGTGCCCAATTTAAGTTTTACTGAATTACTGCTGTTACCATATTACATTGGTATGTGCTGACACATGGGATTGCTTGAAGCCTCACAGTGACAACCACATGGTCAGCTGGCCTAACACATGCATACACAGCTATTCTTCTGGGCTGTATTAAAGGGTGTTAGGCTCATTGAAGTACTTTATTTGGCATTTGGAAAAGTAGGCCAGCTTATTTGTATTTTGAATCTGAAAGTGAAATAAGAGAATCAAACTTATCCCTGGCAGAAGATGTTTCAAACAGCAAAGAGGAAGAAAACAGTAAGAGAAAATGGCTATAACCGCAGTAAGTGAAGTCAGTGTCCTAAGCAGGGAAGAAAGAGGCAGTACAAGGAAGCTCCACCACTGAAGCTGGTATCCCCAGTGCCCAGAGCAGGTGCATAGGCATTCAGAGAAGTAGGAGAAACAGGCTGACTGTATGGAGACAATCACTGAAATAAAAATGTTTACATAAGGGAATGCAGGACCAATCAGCAGCTTGTTGTCTTCATCACTTTCCCAGTCTCCTGGAGGCCTACGAGTTCTCAAAATATCTGTTTTCTCAGGGATTACTAGTCTAAACCACATAATTATTGTTAAAACTATGTAATTTGCTTCAGTGGAGGAGGGAAATAAGGAAAGGATCCAAGTCAGGATTGTTTTTAATAATGTAGCACTAAATTACTAAACAGAGTGGTAATTTTGTAATTGCTATTACACAATTATTAGTAATTTGGTAATTTAGAGGTGATGGGAAGAAAATATCTGGGACACTGAAGGGAAGTGGATACATCTTAGGGGTGTGGACCCCAAAGTAATATAAATTTTGAAGTGTTGATTTGTACACAGGTTGATTTTACTTCTTAACTGAAAAACAGATATTTTCCACAGATGAAATCAGCTAGAAAGCTAAAGATAATAATAAATTATACTGAAAATTAGTTACCAATGAACATGTTGGGTATATTGGTTACATGTAACCTGCATTCAGGAGAGAAATTACATTTCAGAAGAAAAGCCAGTGCTATTTTTTTTTCTTTTTGGAATAGCCTTCAATTTTCAATATCTGTCTTTCAGTTAGAAAAAATAAATCTTACTTGTTTTATTTTATTAATCTGCTATACTTGATGCTAATGATTTTAGGATTGTTATTAAGTCTCTACAAAATGACGGTTTTTATTTCCTAAATTTTCCAGAATTATCTGCTTGATATATTCAAAGTGTCAGTTGTATCTCTTTTTATTCCTTGCAACAAAAAGTCTTTCTGAAGTCCCAGTCATAGAGATTTGTCTTTTTTTTTTTTTGTCACAAGACTATTTTCTTTGTCAAGAAAGACAAATTTGGAGAACAATAAACTCTTTGTGTCATTATGGATGGCACATCTGGTGTATGTAATCTTGCTAGTTTATTTGCCTACTATCTTATAAGTTGCCTAAAAAGCCCAAGTTTAAATTTTTAAAGACTTCTTTCTTGCCACATTTGTTATCTTTTATTTGAAAGAAATAGTTTTTAGTGATTATACACGAAGTATGAGAAATGAGTGTTTAAGGACTAAATTTTTGGCATCAAGATAATGGTGACTTATTCTGAATATGACCAAATTATACTTGCAGTCTTTTTCAAGGCCATAAAAAATAAATTGACTGCTAACAGGGTGTGAGAATTCAGAGGTACTTAATCATGTGCTTTTATTATTAGGAATTGTTCACTAAGTCTTGCTTGCTAATCTCAAAAGAAATATCTATCTATACTTCTAGTCTGTTGTTGAAGCTTTTGTCAAAAACTTATTATCTCCTTTAAAAATTTAAGGAATACTTTGAAAAAAAGAAACTTAAATCAAAAATGAAGCTTCTGGAAGTATCATCTCCTAAAAGTTCAGCAGTCAGTTTAGATCTTCTTAATCTCTATGTGGTTAACCAGATATCAACCAAAAAAGACAACACCGGTGAGTTTTGAGTAACAGTGTTCTGACTTCTCAGAATCAGTTATTCTTAGCTATTACTGCTGTTATTTTCGTTCTTGTTCTTCCACTTGTAACTTAATACTCAGTGTTGTTTTATTTTTAAAATAAAAAAATTGTAACTAAATACAAAAATTATGACTGAATAAAAAGTCAGGGCATAAGACGAATCAAATAACCTTGGCTACAGCCTATGTCACCTTTAAAGTCTTGTACACTGTCCTGGTTCTGGCCAGGAAGGGGTTAATGTTTGCAACATACACTTATGCACCTTCCTCATTTTCTATTCATTAATTTTATCTTATATCCATTTCTTTTTCCCTTTGCCATTGAATGGGTCCATTTGTAATCCACTTCCTTTTTCATTTGGGCATTTGCAATAATCTTGTCAGTTCTACCCAAATTATCTTTCTTAAAATCCATTATTAAACTTCTAAAGAAACGTCACTGCAACTTCAGTCCTACTCTTTACCTGCAGATGGGGTACTGAGAGACATTGTTTAGTGGTGGACTTGGCAGTGCAGGGTTAATGGCTGGACTCAGTGATCTTAAGGTCTTCTCAAACCTAAACAATTCTATGACTCTATGACTCTTATTTTCTGTGACATATTCATAAACCAGATTGTGGAAAATTTGTTGTCCTATGCTGAGGAAAAGTAGAAGATGACTGAGGAGGGCAACAGAGCCTGTCCACACACAGCAGCTGACTGAATAATTTTATACTATCATTCCATTTAGAATAGAGTTTTTGCATTGTTAGTAAAAAAGAAAGAAAAACTATGGCTTTAAATGGATTAAGAAGTCTAAAACAACAGCTTTTGCACTCAAGTGAAAATTCAGGAACCTCAAAAGTTTCTCCAAGCCCAGCTCTGACATACCGAATAATTTCATTGCAGAGAATGTGAGGAAGCCAGTCCATGTGGATATCATTGAAGATGTAAAAAAACTTCCTGGGAGACACAACTTAGAGCTTCCCACGTCACCACTACATACACAACATAAGTCAAACCTAGATGATCTCCAGAACAGGTACTTGTATAAAATAGGCAATAGTTATGCTAAAATGAAGTTCTGGAAAAGGTATTTCATGATGGTTTTATATTTGGAGTATTAAGAAACCATATACATACCGTAGTAAACAGGGAGTTTCACAATCACTCCTGGCATTCCAGTGATACTCTTACTGTGAGAGAGTAAATAAATAGATTCTGAATAAAAGACTGCACATGAGGCTGAGAGATTTTTTAAAAAAAGGTGGTGTGTTTTTACTCATGTCAGGTACATACACTAGTTTTATCTTGAGAAGCGGGCTATTCAAACAGCATTACCCACTTACACTGCTTTCCCGTCCAGCTTCAGACCCTGACCTGACCAAATCACACACAGGCTGCTCACAACTGCTTAAGAATCAGGCCTTTGTAAGATGTGTGGAAAAATATTCCTAAATTATTTTGAAATTAATACTCAGAATATTTTAATCTTACAGATCTTGTATTTCATAGGCTGTTTTTGTTCATTTTACAAGGTTACAAAAGCAAGTACTGGACAGCAGAAGGCAGCATCTGTCAGAGAAAGTAAAATACCAGCATAATGTAGGTTTATTTTTCCTATGATATAAAACTAAAATTGTTCAGCAATTGCTGTATTTTTAAGTGATTTTTAAAAGAGTGACCAAATCTCATTTGACACTGAAATATATGAAGTCTTCCTCTGTAAGACTATTTTGATATATTATTTTGCGATTGCTTACATATTTCTGGAAGGCTCATCTTGTTTTAGGCATTTTGCAAATTATTTCAGAATATCTGTGCTCTAAGCTAGTCATGAAGAACAGAGCTTATAGGAAAGGAACAGAGGCCAACAACAGGTAAATTAAAAAAAGAACAGAAATGTGAAATGATGGAATGTGAGAAGCATAAACAAAAGTGAGTCTTTAAGAGGAACTTAAGTGCAAGTCGCAGAACCAATTCAGCAGATCATTTACCTATATACCTAGTGGTAAAAATGTATTTATGTCCATGTCTCCCCAGGAAAACATTTGTGTGCATGCTTCAAATTAAATAGGTACTTATGTATTTCCCTGAAATAAGCCCTTATAGCCTTATGTTTTTCGTGAAAAAGTCGTATCATGACATTCAAATACACAAAAATTTTCTCTTCCTTGTGGCATATGTGTGGAGATGTAAAAGATATAGAAAGGCTTGATTACCTTGCACTTTATGCTTAAATCAAAACAGTTTCTGAGAAAATTCTCTTTGCCATGTTTTGTCTAGTTTTCACAAGTAACTGAATTACTGTATGTTAGCTCTAGTATGGAACAAGAAGACAACTGAGCAAGAGCTTTTATTGCTTGTTCATTGTCTTAGGGTTTTCAGTCCTCTAGCTGTACACAGCTTCCAGAAGAAAAGTTCAACACAAACCTAATGGGCGACATTTGGGAACAGACCTATGAAGAGAAGCTGCAAAAGCAGGTTTGGTTAACATTTTACTTCCACAGAATTATTTTAAACTAACTTTCTTTTGTTTTGTGTATAGATAGAGTGTAATTGTGAAGATAATTGTAAATGATCAACATCTCTCGTAGGCTGGTGGCAACGAATAGTCCATATATACAAATATATTTGTTTTATTGTTCTGACATAAGCTTAACTTGAGCTTAACACTGAGCTCTCAGCATTGCTGATATCTGCAGAAAGTCACATGTTGCTGGCTTTCTTTTGTTTCTGGCTTGTAAAATTGGTTAAAGAAAGCTGAAGTGTATTATAGTTGTAGATACAGCTTTCTTAAACATACAGTTGGTGTAACTGGGTGTCGTATGATCCCAGTTGATCCCATAACCTAATTTTTAATCTTGTAGTGTGAGTAACATACTTCTTACAGTATTCTCAGTGCTCTAAAAGGATCAAGAAAAGCCTGCTCTTTAACTCATTCATTACCTTTAAGTAACAATTGAGTTTTTTGTTCTGATGCATGTTACTATTTTTTTTTTTTGTTAACTTCAGGATTCTTGAAACAGTCATCCTTAGAAAAGTAATAGCAAATACAATATGCTTTATTTTTTAGAAAATATATTATTAGTTGGAAATAATAAAACAAATTCTATGTGTATCATCAGTGGTATTATAAAGTCTTGAGGTAAGTGAGGAAGAAGTGCTTCAAAGGCTTCAGAAAGGAAGATGTTGGGTTGTTCAGAAAATGAGTAGGCAGAAACCCAGAGGAACCTGACCTGAAGAAAAAAGGAGCCCAAGAAAGATGCTTTCAAAACACAAGGACAGTCTACCTCAATGTGCAAGAGAATGTGTAGGTCCCAGAGGCCAGTTTGGCTGAATCAGGGAACTCCTGACTGAGCTTAAATGCAAAGAAGTGTAGAAGGAGGGATGGGCAACCTAGGAAGAACACAGAAGCATGCCTTGATCTTGGAGGCGTGCCATTAGGATGGTCAGAGCTGAAAATCACAATGGGTGAGAAGGGCAGTAAGGAGGAATTCTCTAGATGTTTCATCAAAGCAAGAAAATGAAGGAAAGTGCTAAATAGAGTTGAGACGTAGTGACAAAGGACATTGAAAAGTCTGAAGCTCTCAAAGCCTACTTTGCTTCAGGTTTTTCAGACAGATTCTGCTCTCTGGCTGTTCTTCAAACTCAGTCGGGAGTTGGGGGAGAGTGGTGCAAAATGGTAGTGAAGGAACAGGTTAGAGAATCCATAGTAACCTGGACATAAAGAAATACATGAGACTGGACAGAGTCCATCCAAGTATATGGAGGGAGTTGGATGACATCACTGCAGGGCAGATATTTATCGTCTTTGTAAGACTGTGGTGATCAGGAAAGCTTCCCCGCGACAAGAAATGTGTTATGTTCATCTGCAAAAATGTAAGCATGATCTGGGGAAGTATCATCTCACCTTTGTCTCTGGAAGGATTAGGGAGCTAAGCTTCCAGAGGCAATTCCAAGGTACATTAAAAATAAGAAGGTGTCTGGGAACAGCCATCAGTTTTTCCAAGGTCATACTGTGCCTGGTGGACTCAATTGCTTTCTGTGCCAAAATTAGTAGCTCAGTAAATTTGGGAGAACAGCAGGCATTATTTACCTACACTTGAGGAAGGCTTTTGACAAGGTTTCCCATTGGATCCTGGTAGCCAAAATGGGGAGGTATGAATCAGATAAATGGACAGTAAGATGAATAAAAAACTGTCTGTTGCTATCATACTCAGAATAGTTGTCTGTTGGCTAAAGTCTACATGGCAACAAGTCAATAATCAGAGAATGGTTTGGGTTGGAAGGGACGTTAAAAATCACCCATTTCCAACCCCTCTGCCATGGGCAGGGATACCTTCCACTAGACCAGGTTGCTCAAAGACCCATCCTGGCCTTGAACACTTCCAGGGGTGGGCCATCCACAGCTTCTCTGGGCAACTTGTTTCTCATGACCTCACAGTAAAGAATTCTTTCTTAATATCTCATCTAAAACTACAGTCTTTCAGTTCGAAGACGTTACACTTTGTTCTATCACTACATGCCCTCGTAAAAAGTCCGTCCCTGGCCCTCTTGTATTCCCTTTAGGTAGTGGAAAGTTGCTGTAAGTTCTCCCTAGAGACTTCTCCAGGCTGAACAACCCCAACTGTCTCAGTCTGTCTTCATAGGAGAGGTTCTGCAGCCCTTTAATCATCTCTCTGGCCCTCCTCTGGACCCACTCCAACAGGTTCACGTCCTTCTTCTGTTGGAGGCCCCAGGTCTGGATACAGTACTTCAAGTGGAGTCTCACGGGGGCAGAGTAGAGGGGCAGAATCACCTCCCTTGACGTGCTGCTACAATGAGCACACCCAGTAGTCAAAGGCAAGCGATTTCGCTCTGAGCAGCATATGTGAGAACACGTCTGAGATACTGTGTCCAGTTTTGGGACCCCCCCAGTACAAGAGAGAAATGAGCAAAGTGTTGCAAGACCAGTGAAGGGCCACATAAATTGTTAGGGGATTGGAGCAGGTAGTGATTATGAAGAGAGTGAGCAAAGAGGGCTTTCATTGCCTGGGAAAGACTCGGATGTGGGGTGAACTAACCAGTGTCTTCTACAGTCTAAACAGAGCTACAGACAGGACAGAGCCAGAGGTACACAGAGAAATGGCAAGAGGTAGAAGGCACAAGTTTCAACAATGGAAATTCTGTTTGTACAGGATAAAAAATAGCCACGAAACTGGCTAAGCACAAGAAGAGGCCATGCAGCAGGTGGTTGTCCTGAACATTACTGAGCAATCTGGCCTTAGCTTGAAGCTGGTCCTGTTATAAGCAAGTTGGACTAGATGACTCTTGAGGTCCCTTCCAGACGAGGTTTTTTGATTCTGTCATCTTCAGTGGAATTTCAGCTTGTTACAGTCTATCAAGCTTGTTCATACTATGGGAGGATGGGGTGCTAAAAGGACATTTTGCATATTAACATTGATATGCAAAGGTGGAAAAGTATGAGTTATATAGAACTCGGGCTGTTAGCAGGTTTGGGCTTCCACTGTAAAGATAAAAAGAAGTAAAAATGGTGGGAAAACATGTATATTATTTGCAAACCCAAGTTTAAAGTTTTAAAGACTATAGCCATTATGTGTATTCAGAGTTTGATAGCTTCTACTGTTTTCTCAGCCAGGAAATATTCCCAATCAAGACTCATGGAATACTAAACCTCCAAGCCAGTGCATTTTCAGGAAGTCTGATACAGTGCTTCAGGAACTGTTTGAACCATTTCATAGGTAGGCAGTGATTTTACACTAAAGAGGGAAATAACAGTCAAGTTTAATTAAGAAAAATATAAGATTATCTGAAGCTTATTGCTACTTGTCTTTTTCACTGATTTTTGATGCTTTTCAAATAGAAATTGAAATCAAATGGAAAGACTAAACATACAAAGCTATTCCAATTTGCTGAAAGGCAGCAAAAGCTGAATTTGGGGTAGGCATTTGGAACCATGATCTGTTTTTTCAATATCACAAACATGATAGTGTTACTGAATTCACCTTGAACGATAGCTCAGATTTACTAAGCCACAAGGAGAGTGAAGCTGCCTCAGGTCTTATTAGTTCTGGTCACTGTTACAAGTGCTTTTCTGATGACCTTGATGCAGTAGCAGTTGAGCAACTCCACCTAGTTGTTTATACTTGGGATTCCATGAACAAAGCATTTTCTTTCCTGCTCTTTCATATGTGATCCTACTATAGCTCTTTTCCCCTATATTTTTTTCAATAATACTTTTAAGGGAATATGCACTTTGTTTTTTAAAGAATGGTTAGAACTCAAGAATATATTTCTTTTTGTATGTGCTGATTAAAAATATTTCTAATCATAGATGGTTTAGGGCCAGACTCATTTGTACTGAACATTTTATATAATTTTCTTTCCAGGGACTCTTCCCTTGGATCTAGGGGTTGTACACAGCTAATCTTTCTTTACTCATTTTATTCTATGAGTCTGCCATCTGGTTGAAAGTTCCTGTCAGTGTCTAGCTTTGGCTGGATAGAGCCATAAAAAGACCATATAATATTTTGCTGTTCCTGAAGTACCTACAGCCTGTTTGCTTGGGGACTTAAGTGACTGATAATCTCACTGGTCACACGATAACCAGGCACATTAGCTTCCTCTCAGCCACCTTATCTTTCACTCTTCTTGTAGCTTCTCCTGGTTTTCTCCAGCAAAACATAAAATGAGGATAGCATTCACCTTGCTGTATATCTGGGACAATTCCTCATTAATATCTTTACATTAAAGCCCTACATAACCTTATTGCACCTACACCTCCCCTTTCATTTCTCCCCCGGCTGTCAGGCCTGCACTCATCTGCTTATGGCACCTCCTGTTGTCTTCTACCCATTTATGGCTCACTAAAAACATCTCCTTTCCAACTGTTCTTCAAATCCATTTCTTTATATTGTCCTTGTTTTGTTTTCATCCATTGTAGTCATAAATTCTTATACCTCAAGAGATGGCAGTTCTTTTGTGAAGGGAGTTTCTTTCACTGTGAAAAGTAGAGTGTAAATTTATACAATTGTTTAATGTAACATACTGATGATGTAATCAATGTGCGTAATTCTTAGAGGTGTGGCATTAAATATTAACTAAAAATTTTGTATGTCTTATTTTCTCATCTACTCTTAACTTTTACTTTGCATTAAAAAATGTTCAGCTGGAATTAAGAAGAACCCTCTGAATTGGTTCACAAAACAGTTTTACCTTCCTCACATATATCTGTCCAAATTTCTCCAGGAACAAAGTCTAGTGTGGTTAGCCTTTTAAAACTGTTCTGAGGAGGCTTCTGTAAGCAGAGGAAACTACTTCATTGAAGTACTGTAGAATCTTTATCCAGTTCCAAGTATTTGCTGAACAGAACACCACAGAAGTTTTCTGTACTACATTTCAGTTTTCAAGTTCCATTGACAGCATTGCTCAAAACATTTTAAAGAAAGGTCATTTTTTGAATGTCCTTCTTTGCCAATTCTCTGTGCTTCTGAAGACTCTTAACTTTTTGCTCAGAGTTTCTGAAAGGTCAGATCAGCAGATCCGGCCTGGAAAAAATACAGTGAAAATGTTAGATTAAGAGCTAAGTAAGTGAAAGCATGATAACCTTCAAGCCCCTGATGTTTGCATGATAACATCTTCAAAATCACTACTCTCAGAAGTGGGGTAGGGAAGTCTGGGCAAAATAAAATGTCTGACTGGCCACCTGACAGTGCAACAGAGGAGTTCTGTGCTGAATCAGGATTACTGATCTCAAGTACAAATGGAAGTCACTTGCTAGAGAGACCAGGAATAAAGCAGTATACAGAGCTTATTAGGCTTTTCAGTACCCAAGAGAACTGTAATCTTGAGGAACAAACTACTTTTATGAATAGAGGAAACTATCTTCCTCGTTTTTTCTTTTTTTTAATCCCCTCCCCAAAGTTGCTGCCTTTGGTCAGCTGGTGGAGCAGCAGTGACATACTGTGGCTGCTTTTATAAATCACACCCTGGAGGATGTGCTCCATGGCTTGGTATATTTGGAGATATTATGAAACAGACCCCCTTTTAAACCAATCTTACTATAAAGTAAAAAACTAAATACAATAGAATACATAATTTTTCAGGTGAAATAATGCTCATTTAGGACAAAAACAAGTGTGATGAGTAGTGAAGTCTTTGAGATTTTTATCATCAAGTTATAAGGTGTTGTGTTAGCAGTCAGTATTTTGCTTCTTTGCATACTAAGCAAAATGTTTTTTTTTCTTTTCTACCCCCACTCCTCTTCACCCCCCACCCCCAGGCTAGACCCTATGAATTCTGCCAGGAAAAATCCAGTCATAATGACCAGTAACGAATCAGAAAACTGTGAGGGAATAAAAGCACCGCTATTTGATTTTGTGAAAGAAGCTGCAGAACTGAAAGCTCCCCAAGTTGGAAGTGGTTGTTCCTTTCTGGCACTGTTTGAAGATGAGAGCCAACCAATCTACAATAATCCTTCCACAAAGCATTTTAATCTTTTTGTTAACCAAAGCAGTACTGACATTTTTTTCATCCATTCTGACGTTAGAAATCAAATGACTGACAGAAATTATCCTTACAACACTAGAAAGGCTTATCCTGCAATCAATAAAAAAAAAAGTTCTGTAGACAGACACCTTGAAGGCATTTTCACAACTCCAGAACTCGTTTTTCTTAAAAGTAACAATGACTCAAGTGCAAGCTACAAGGAAACCAGTGGACTTCATAAAACCAACCTGCAGAACTTTAATGAGGGACAGCACTACTTCATACCCTGTGAAAAGAAAGAAAAACATGCAAACCTTGAAAAAATTGGTGCGTATCAAGATTTAAAGGACATGTATTCTGGGTTTTATTCTCCTTTTAAAGACATATATTCTTATAACCAGAAATGTATCTGCCCTGACTGAAAACATGCCATGAATTTTCTGATTGCGATCACTTAATTTTAAATCCAATTATTTATTTTAAAAACTTGACAGAAAGCTTTGTTTTCAAATTGCATTTATTGTATTACATTTTAAAATCAAGGTTTACTTTTTTTTAATTTAGAGACATTTGCTTATCACCATGATCAGCAGATTAACTTAAAGGAGAATGTGCAGAATTATTCAAGAAAAAAAAGGTGAGTGCCATGGAAATTATCAAACTATTAACTATTGATTACTGCAGAGACCTTGCTGAATTGGAGAAATCCTGCCAAGAGGACGGGAAGGTAAAATTCTAAACAGTATTACCGAGGAGTCAAGTTTTCCCAGTGAAAATAGTAGTGTATAATGTGAATAAACTTATGCACAGGTGAGCCCCTTATACCTTTGCTCATCTGCCTATAATAAGTACAGAGAAATACTGCTTCATGGGACAGTTTTAAGTTCCTGAAATTAAGATCTTGCTTTGGCTTTCCCCCCTAAAAGACTCTGCCACATTCCACTGGCTGCAGGGGAAATTAGTATCTTCCCTGGGCTAAAGTAAGCACATGTGAATGCCCCATATTTTACAAAAGACATGTTTTTCAAAACCTCTGATCCATAATATCTTCCATTTTACAAAACAGCACTATCTTCTTCCATCTCTCCAATTCCATTTTGCATTTCAACAGAAATGAAGTTTATGAAAAACAGATTCTTGGTGTAAAATCTCAGTTCAAAAATAAGTTCAGTCATATCAATAGTGGAAAGCATTTTATGGTTACTGAAGACAAAATAAAAGTTGAAGACAGAAAAGTCACAAGTGAGGACTTTAACTCAGAAAGAAAATAAAAATACAAATAAGGGAAAAATCACTTACAAAGAACTTTGTGTTTGCATTACTCAGGGATGACGAGTCCATGAAAGAAACAGCCTGGAGACAGAACCAGCTCTTTGGATTTGAAGAGGTAACTTTTTAAAGAGACATATTTTTTGTCAAAGCTACTGTTTGCAACGTTCGTTTGAGGCAGAGAAGGAATATCCACAACAGTTAGAAACTGAATATAGCTTCACTGAATTAACTTCTGTGGAAGCTTCTTTGCCATCATTGTTTATAAAAGGAGTTCAGAAAGAACTGCTTCTAGTGAAGTGGTTCAGATAGACAGCCCTTTCAGGTCCACAGTTCACGTGCTTTGATTCACACCTCAGCTGATGGCTGAAATACATTGTGTAAGTTACCCATCAACTCTTAGGATCAAATTCTGCAGGCAGTGCCCAGACATTATATGCAGGATGCTTCAGTATTGTAAAGGATACATATACTGGCACATAGCCTGTTAGATGTTTTGCCTGTAGAAGTCACCCAGGTACATATGGTTCTGCTCAGGGTACAAATACCTCTTAAAATAATTTGTGGTACAGTGCAGTGGCTCCTTTATGTAATATAGAAACTGAATGTTCCTCTTAACCCGAGGTGCTGATCCAGCTGAACCCTCACTATTAACACTTCATTATTTTTTACAGTTTACAATAGCACGAGAGAAAGAGTCTAAGTTTGGGGCAAGTTCAAATCTTCATGAGATGGAGAAAAGTTAGTACCATTTATATATTATTACTTTTTTTTTCTCCACATGTGAAATTGAAACAGTTACTTTTAAAGCCAGGGAGAATGATCTTTTGAGGATGTTACATTTGTTGAGGGCTTGTTTTTCTGATTCATACAGCACTGTAAAAAGACAAGTAGCATTACCAGGTAGCTAAGAACCATCTGTGTTTGCTTTTCCTTGAAGAGACATTCTCTTCCATTAGACTATATGCTGTCATTCCACATGTGGACAGAGGGAGGGGAGTCAGCTCCCTCAGTAGCTGTAGCTGTAGGGTCAGCTGTGCTGGCTGCATTTCAGAGCAGAAGATCTCTCATGGGCCTCCAAGAAAAAAGCATGTAACTTGTATGGCAGCCACTGTGCACATGGAGTCTGCTGTGTTCTCTCACAGCCCTTGCTCTGCAGAGTCCTTCTTGCTTTGGGTAGCACAGTTCTGCTGCTGGTGCAGCTGCTGATTAACAGCACAGCTGAAGCTTTGGGGCACCTGTCTCACAACTTCTGCTAAGATACGTTTTCCTGAGAGGAGAAGAACTGGCTAGTGCCTTAGATTGCCTAGATTGAACTTGCTAACATTTTATTCTTTAAACAGTATCTTAAAACTGCATCAGAAATAATGTTTAATTCTACATGCTGTACTTGAGAATTGGATCTTTGAGGAGTTTCTGGTGAGTAGCCTTTCTTTTTCATCTATTTTTCAAGTTATGGAGTCACCACTCAGCAGCCAGTCTTACAGTTACTCTCCAAGGCAGACCGAGAGCTATTTGAGCTGTAGTCCTGACACAGTGAGTACACCCCACAACCTTTGAGGGTTGGCAGGGCTTCATTCAAATCACATCTCCATGCCTGAGGGCATCTAAGGGTGGATGTAGCTGGAATCTTACTTATGGTTTTGCCTTGTACAAGGCAAATTCATGTGTGAGGAGGACAAGAAATTATTAGCTGTAAATTTTCCTAAGTAGTTTAACAGAGATGTGGTCTGTTCTGTTGATAGTGCTTGGCCATGTGGAATTACAGTAGCATGACTGTAGGAAGATGCTCTTCCTTTGTGTATAGCTGCCTTACATTACATGCCTGTAAAGCAGAAGGATTTGACACACGGTGTTTTCAGCCATTCTTGAACACAAAAACATCATGGCGTGTGAGTATAAATTGCACGTGAGCGTGAAGGTCTGCATTGGCACCGAAAGCCAGGAGTACATCCTTGGGAAAAGAATGAAAAAAAACACAAACAACCTAAACCAGACAGCTCTGGCCTTTCTGTTTATTTGACTAACTTAGTTATTAGTTAGTCATTAACTTAGTCCTTAGTTATTGAACTATTTAAACAGTTGCAATTGCACAATTCTATTCAAACAGTGTGAAGAGGAAGACACAGCCAAAAAGACAGAATATCTGAATGAACAGTCCTTGAAGACACATGATGCCAACCTCTCAGCAAGCAGAGAGGCCCCCAAGAGCTTCCACACCAGAACTGTGCCTCTCCAGCCCAGCAGTAATTTGTCTAGAGAAGAAGCAAACATTCTTCAGGATAAAGGCTTAATGTTTTGCACCATAGAGGACAAAAATAAAAACCACGCTGCTCCATCCGAGGGCAGCTCATCACACCGAGCCCTTAAGAGAGAGCACGTCACTCGCAGCACCAGGTGTGATGTTTGGTCGCAGACTGAGCGCTCTGTGACAGAAGTAGAGAAGGCGGATGTGGCCACTCAGTGTGGCACCCTGCGGGTGTGCAGCTGTGGGGGCTCCCTGCCCGCAGCCCGCAGCCCAGTCGGGGTCCCTCCTCCCCGCACCGCCGGCACCGCGGGAGAAGACGAACTGCCAGCGCAGGAGATACCGCAGCCCGCGGGCGCCGGCAGCGCGGCCGGGACTGCTGCCCTTCCTTCTGAAGCCGAGTACCTGAGTTTGGCTGGCAAAAGGACTCTGGAGGTGCTGAACTACATTGATAAAATGAAGGAGAGAGATAAGCAGTGACCAACTAGAATGGCATGGGGGGAACACAGAAGTTTTGTTCTGTTCTCAGTGTGTTTCATTCACTTGGCATGTTTTGATTTTTCTAGCCTGGTTGGACAAAAAATATTTTTGCTGTTTGTTTGCTTTAAACTATTAATACCTATGGATTTCTGTCTAACTACTGGTATCTCTAAATATGGGTTTCTATAAATATCCAACTGTTAACACATGGGTTTACAATACCCTAGTAAATATAAGCATTAGGAATTAGATTGGCTTTCTCACCATATATCCATAGGATTCTGTAGTTTGGGATTGACTTTGCTTCTTTTAACGTAGTGGAAAGATGTTGTTTCACTTCAAAACATTTTTGATGTGGGTCTTAGTTCAGAGCTATTGTCTGGTTCTTATCCATTTTAACAGACAAACTCACCTTTTCTGTGTGTTCATACTAAATACAAAAATGGAAAACAATGGAAAATGTTGTTTTTCTGCACACATAGAATAGAATGTAATTTAAAAAGAACTAATTTATTATTTAAAAAAAATGCTGAGTTTTCCTTCCACAGCAGATCTATTGATACACTCTCTGGCTGTTAATACTAACAAATCTTTCATATGTTTCTGTATTCTGTCTGCAAATTAAAAATTTGAACTACTTTCCTCTTCAGTATTTATGTGAAGTCACAAATCACAACAAAATAAAAGTTTCTGATAATATTGCTTCTAGGTTATAGTATTTCCTTCTAAAAGGTTCCTAGTCAAGGTGGTAGGGTGATTCATTCTGTCACTGACATCTACTTATAGATCCATACACCTTTACTTCTACAGAGATATCTCTCTCTGTATATCTCATAAAAATGTATGTATGTATGTATATGTATAAAAAACTGTGTGTGTGTATGCACTGGCATTATCCAGCTGGCTGTGTGCAGGGATCCTCTTCCTTACAAACTGGGCTTGGGCAAAAGCTATGCTTTACTGTTCCCGAAACAGAGCAGGAGATTTGCTTCTCTAAGGTTATTATATTGTGCTTTCCCCTTGGAGTCTGCAGTTAAAAGATTCACTGCCCTTATTCCCACAATGTCATTTTTTTTTAATTTCTATGTTTTGTAGAAGGGGCGTGTCTCACCCAGCCTGGATGAGACTTGTCACCATCCTTTCTCCCTGCTCTCATCATCAAACTAGCGGTTGTGTTTGCTGCTGGGTTTTATTCTTGAAGCTAAGAGCCATTTTTAAAAGAAGGTCTACATTGCTCAACAGCTTGAGGTTTATAGCTATGCTATTTTAAGAATAGCACCTCAGATATTTCAGTGGATTTTTCTTTACTTAGAAGAACATAGCTTTGTCTTCTATATGTATAAATTGCATCCATGGGAAGTGGTTTGCACAGCCCAACTTCTGAAACATGTAACTATTGTTTAGGCAATTCACTGCCCACTTCCTAAGGTTTGACATAAGCAGATTTTCTTTTTAGATTGCCTCAATTTAATGTCAAAGCAGACTCCCTAGTATTTATTTTTTAAGCTGCAATATTCATCTCCACAGGAGCTATAATTTATTTGAGTAACAGCTGTGATTTGCTGAAAGCTCAGCTGTTACCAGTGGTTTCTAAGGCACAGTTGTTCACTCAGTGTGACAAAGCCAGTTGAGATTATGCCACACCAGCAATGGCCCATGCTGACTCAAATTAGGACATCTCTGCCTTCCCAGCAGTGTCCCGGTGTGTACCTGCCAGCCTTTCCAGTGGTGCCTGTCTGATGTCACAGCCTCCCCCGTGGCTGACGCTGCTCCATCGCCCTTGGCCTGTCAGCCTCCTGCAATACACTATGGCAGAGGCCAGTGGGTGGCACATTACAGCTAAAAGCTCCAGCACTGTGTGCTTTAGACTTGAGGGTTTTTATTATCCCAGCAGATGTAAAATTGCCTCATGGTCAGAGAGTTCTTTGGTGTTTGTGTTAGTGAGGTACTGAAGTGACCCAAACGGAAGTGAACTGCCGTTAACCCGCAATGGAAGTTACACTCCTGATTTCTGTGACAGTGGCATTTTTGCTGGGACTTCTAAATTGTGGTTTGTTTTACAGTGGAGCGAGCTACCCAAGTTCAGGCAGATACTCCTGATCTGCAGAACTGATCTGTGAGCAGACACACTCCCAGTCTGCTTCTGTGAACCTACAGGACAAAGAATGGAGGTTGGAACCAGGAAAAGAGAGCTGGTTGCACCATATGGATGTATGTGTGGGGGGTTTCAAATGCTCTTTATTGAGTTACCTCTCATATTTATCATCACTTAGAGCCTTTTCGTGGGTATTGCTTATTTTCACTTCAGCCACTAGCATAGAAGCTCCCACAATTTGTCTGGTTCCAGCCAGGTTCCAGCCTAGGCTGCACCATTTCTCAGTAAGGACTAAAATTCCACTGCTTGAGCCAGACACACACCTCCTGACTGGCTGTATGTAAGAGCTGCACACATGTCTCTAGTGCAATAATTCACCACTTGGGATATGTCAATCACCGTAGATAATCATGTTTCAAAGTCTTCGGATGAGACTGTATGAAATTCAACTACTTTACAATTTTTACCTGTAATTGCAAAGCAATCAGAAGAAGAAAACTATCTTTGTAACTGGTTTGTGTGCTGGCAATGATGACAAGTAAAGCAGTGTGCTCTTTTTAGCTACTAGAGAAGTATTTTAAAGTATTTATGTTACTATTATTGCATTAAAAGAGACTCCTGCTTTCTCCTTAGCTCAGCACCAGTCTCCCCCTCTGCTCAGGTGCTTTCTTTCCCCTGATTTTTTTGTTATTTCTGGGAAGAGCTGAGTTTGATTTAATAGGAAGTAGTAGCCTCAAATCATGCTTTCTTCAGCTAATAATTCAGCATCTGATGCTATTAACCCACCAATATTTGTAACCTACAGTAATGACTGTCATCTCACTATATACATTCAGGCACCACCAGCCTTCTCTGAGGCACCAGCATAGGCAGAGATGGTCCTTTTTCATCCACATTATTCTTCCTGGCAGTGTGCTAAGCCTCCAGGGAGGCCATGGAAATATCCATGTTGTTAACTGTGTTTGGTAAGCATCAATTGTAAGTACAGTATTCTTGTTGAGGAGAAGGACAGAAGGGTACCTGTACTTAACCAAAAACCAGGAGCACTTTTTTATTAGTGGCACTCAAATGCTTCTAAATACAGATTGAAAGAAAGACTCTCTTACTGAAAGTGCTACCATAAGCTTCAGTCAGAATCAGTTTTAATATGCAGCTGGTAACTTTTTTTTCCCTCTGAAATCAACTCTAATTACAGTAACCTGCAAGGTAAGGTTTCTGGGCAAGCACCAACAGAAGTTTGTTTCATTAATGGGCAGTTTATTGCTGGATGTTATGCCAAGAGCCTCCACAGAGGCTTTGCAAAATTTCATGAAGGATTACGGGAAATGAGAGGCTTAAGTCTTCATACAAGTGATTGTTTCTCTGATAGAAACTGCTTGTGAATTGGCTTTTTAAGGGTTTTAGCAGATAGCAGATTGAGGAAGAATGAGGTTTCCTGGAAAAAATATTACCAACTCTCTGCATAAAGTGCCTAATCTGTCCGCACTAAAGCGAATCTTTCTGCAACACTTCTTCAGCCTCTTCTCACTGACAGCCTCTGGTGGGTTAGAGGTGACAGTCCCAGTCACCCAAATCAGGACTGGCTTCTCCAGGGCTGGTGATGTCGAACTCCAGCTAGGTCTCCTGACTCTGTGAGCTGAGCACTAAACATTCACCCTCTCGCCCAGCCACACTGTGGTGACTCCACACCCTCGTGGTGCTTAGTCTGGGTGCCACAGCCCTCTGGATGTGAAAGCCAACGGGACCCTGCAGCACGCAGGTGGTGCAGAGGATGCTGATGCATCTCAGATCTGTGTGAGGTGGTGGGGAATATAGGCCCAAGAGATAGAGGGTTGGCGAGTGAGTGAAGGTAAGGCAGGAGGCTGAAAGAGGCCCGTTTTATTATTTAATAGAGCTGAGAGAAAACATGTCCAAATCAACCATTTGTGCACATTTGCGGAGAGAAGGCTGTGATTTAGTGCCACTGGCCTGGCCCAAGGACACAGAGCTGTGGCTGATCACGGGACAAACCAATACATCATATTGCAGAAGATTTACTTTGTTCCCCAGGCTGGAGTCATTACTGGGAAACAGGAGGCCTGTAAGGAGATTTGCTCTCCAGAGAAGCTGCATGCTCTCCAAACAGATGAATTGGAGAACCCCAGACCAGCCGAAGCTGGCAGGGATCCCCGACCTTGCCCAGTGCAAGCACCACTGGGAGCAGAGCCAGCTGGAGCGGGATACTTTGGGCCATGGTCAGCTGCTATCACCAGACACCCAGGCTGGGGGAATAAGCCATGCCAGATAGGAGACCCCAGAGAAGCTGTGCCTGCTCACAGCAGCTGCTGCAGATGGCGGCAGCCACTGCCTGAGTGCTTTCTTCCCTGTGCTGTGAGCAAGGCAGGAGCCTGGGGCTGGAGGAAGGGGAGCTGTAGACATGTGAGGAGCGAGGCTGGGTGCTGCTGCCCTGCCCTGCTCCACCTTCTTGGACCACAACTTCTGCCTCTTCTGCCTCTATTCACCCACATTTCCCTGCAGCAATGAAGAGCAGCAGTGTTGCACCCCAACACCAGCTCGTCCTCGACTGCCAAAGCCGCAGTGCCTCGTTCAACAGCCTTGGGGCTGCACTAACAACAGGCACTGATTGCTCTCCCACCAGGGACCAAGGGGGCCCCAATGCCCTCAGCATCTCCCTGTGAATCCCACCCACCAAAAGGGAACTTGACATATAGAGAGACTACGAAAGCTATCTCATCTGGTACCAGGCTGGGAGTGGCAGTCAGCTTTCACTCAGCTTACAAAATTTTTGGTTGCTCTTGATTTTTTATCCGTCATTTTTAGCAGCCCATGAGAGGAGAGCAGTGGGGACACCAAGCCTCAACTTAGTTCCAATATTGCAAGGGGAAGCTGCCTCTTCCTCAGCAACCCCAGCCAGTGTGGGGGTCTTGGGTATCCCAAATACCAGGGAGAGCATGGGGGAAGCCACATAACACCGGACTGACTCTGACTGCAGTCACATCTTTTGACAGTCCTACAGGGCACACTCACATCAGACATCTTGGACATGAAGGAGCTCCCTGGGAGCAGTCAGACAGGGTTTGATGCCATCTCCCCATGAATATATTAAAATAAGCATCAATTCCACAGCAATGCTTACTCTAAGGCACCACTTCCCAATGGGGACCTGGCCACCTGCTGCAGGCCACAACTGCCACTTTAGGGATAGAGAAATCATTTGGCATTCGCAGGATGGCACGTTACCTGACTGCCAACAACCTCCCTTTGCAAGGACAGCTATGCTAAGTGACCCTGAATGAAGGCTTCAGGCAGAAAAACTGTACACAGGATTTGGTGACAGCTGGCTGGGGACATAGGGTCTCATCAGCCTCAGCTGTGGAAATGGCTTTGAGAAGAAAAAACTGCGGGGCTGGGAAGGCTGAAAATGCCACAGCACTATCCAAGGGGACCAGAGACACGTGAACAACAGATCAAGTGGGGCAGCATCAGCCCTGAGCATTGTAATACAAACCCTCTCCCTAGTTTTGGGGAATGGCACTAAACCAAAAGCTGGTCAGGTGTGCTACAGCTGCCTGTTCAAAACCCACCCTTCATGCTTTGCCTGGTGGAGTCTGAACCAGCTCAGTCCATGCCTCTCTCCTCAGTTTTTTGCCATGCTGGGGCCTGTGTGACTCTGCTGGGATGTTGCTTCATGCTCCAGGAGGTTCACTGTGCTGCTCCCTCAGGGCACACAAGGCCACTGCAGCATGGGGCTCCTGGTGGGGACCTCTTCCTCAGGAGACTGGGGACCCTTTCGTTAGGAATCTGGGGGCAATGATGAACCATGCCAGTAACACAAAATCAGGGACATTGTGAGGAGCAACACTGGCAGAGACTACAAACAAAAAACCAGCAATTGTGTCCATTTAAACAAAATGCACTGCAATGTCCTTAAGCATGAGGATGCCCTTTAAAGAAAGGGCAGGATGTGCCAGCAGAGCAGGGCTTGGCTCACCCTGTTCCTGTGCCTTGTCACCGTGCACGGACCGGGAAATGCAGCCAGGAACAGAGAGCTGGCCATGGGAATCAAGGCTAATTCTCTCTATATGTCTTCTTGATAGATTAAGCAGCAAACAAAGTGCAATGCAGCACCCAAGAAATGTAAAATAAAAACAACCCAAAATTGAACACTAAGCCTATGAATCTGAGTCCCGAAAAAAACCCCACCTTTTAGAGAGAGATTTAGACTATTCAATCTGCTGCATCCTCAGCCCAGTGCCATCTTCTGACTTTGCTTCTCTCCACCCAGGACAGCTTGACACTCCTGTCATCACATGGTGGCGTGGCAGAGGTACTCCATCCCCACACTCACTTCACTAACCATCCTCCATACCTTATGCCCTATTTCCTTCCTCCAGCCCCTCCTCAGGGTTTGCTCCTTGCTTTTTCTGCCCATGTTGCCTTGGCAACCTGGTGCAGTCTCAGTTCCGCATATCACCTTGATTATGAAGTTCAGCTAATCCAACCCTCTCTGCCCTAAAACTGCTCATGTATCTCCACCTCCCTGATGGGCCCCCTTACCCTCACTGCTCCTTCAGGCATGGACCCTCTCCACCTCTTCAGCCCCCTTTCTCCACCTTTAATGGTATTTAAATAACTCTCTTTCCAATGGGGATGTATCCATCCCCATTGGAATGTTTTTCTGAAAGTGGAGGGACTTTATTTTTCCTTCTCACACCTGAGCTCCCCCCAACGGATGTGCTCCCCAGCACCACTGTGTGGTGACAGGGTTAATGTCTTAAAAGACTGCGGGCAGGTAATTTTGGATGTTTGATCCTCTTTCTTCCTTCTGTTGTACAATATACATTTTACTGCTCCATATAAGACACCCTGCTCTTCTTTTTGGCATTATGGAGTCTATTTGAACTTTCAAGGGATATCACAGTACCCAAAATCCGAGTGTGCTAGCTAAGGCAAAGGTCTCACACGTCAGAACAGATGGATCTTTGTATCCTCCTGAAATCCACACCCCAAAATCTCCTGTAAAAGTATTTAACCAAACTAAGCCCACACTTCCCTTGGGACTTTTCTGTCAAAATTGAGATGCAGAAAATACTTCTAGTAGTTCTGCAGTTAAATCTCAAAAGGCAAAAGCTTTCCAAACTTCAGGTCTATGCAGAGCCTCTCAGTTAACCACACACACACACACACACATGGGTACCAGCTAGGTCACACATATTAAACAAACAAGTGAAAACCTGCCATGGAGACCAGTTAACAAACAGCCCCAGGATGTGACTGGTGGAACTGCTTATGGCAAATGTGCATGACTGTTTCCCCACAGATTTCAGCCGGTTGCCTGACGGGTTGAATGTGTTAACCTCTCCATCAGGAAAAGAGTTGAGATGTCATTCATTCTGGGTCAAGTGAGTGTGCTGGAAGTGAAACTGCAGCAGCTTGAAGCACCTGAGTGCGTTCATACAGGGAGCTCTGACTGGAGGGACACCAGCTCAGGGGATGATCAGGGGCAGGTCTCTTTGACCAGCCCAGCACAACTCAGCAGGCAACCACCAAGATCAGAAAAAAAAGGAGAGTTACATTAAACTGAGACACTTAAGTTCCCCACTTACTTCCTACAAACTGTAGCAGCCTTGAAAGCAAGAACTTCGTGCCACGCATAAAGCAAAAACTGTGCAACACTGTATGGATGACTTTAGTTCAGACACAGCACCACCCAACCCTGATATCTGTGGAGTCTGATCCTGAAAATGATCACAAAGGTTTGGAGCAAGTACCGTTACTGCCTGCAGTGCAGTTCTATAGATGGCAGAATGCATCTGGCAAAAATCAATCCATCAGTAGTTGTTTTGTGATAGTAACTAGTGCAGAGGGAAATGGGAGAAGGCAAAAAAATGGAGCGTTTGACAGCAGAGCCACCAGATTTTCATTATCCCACAAAGCTGCCATGTGGTTTTGGTGACAAGTAATATCATCACCTTTATAAGCACTATCAGCCAGAAAGCTAAAACCAGAAGCTGTCAGTGCACAATGACAAGCTTCCTTGCTCACCTCCTGAAGATAAGCGCCGCCACAGATACTGAGCAGTCTCCTGCTGCCAGCGTCTCCTCTCGGCTGTGATCTTTCTGCATCCTGGACCAAAAGGCTACACCTCTGTCAGAGCCAACTCTGGATCTCGCAAGGATTCGATCGTGGTATCTGTGGCAGGTGGAGGTAACAGATCCAATTTCCATTTGGTCCAGTGGGTGCTGTTCCTCTGCCGCACTGGGGAGCGCAGCCAGGGCAGCCCCCAGCACAGCACGGCCATGGTCATGCTGCTCTTTAATCATCAAACTGATTCTGAATAAAACACAAGGCTAGGACATTTTCCCATTAGGAAACAGCAACTCCTGCTCTGTTCCCAGTCAATTATCAAGTCTGTTGGCATAAACTGCTGTCAGGAAACTGGTCTGTTTGGGCAGGGAACATCAAAAACCCAGAGGGGGACATTGGGACATTTGGCAGCTCTGCATAGCTGCATGCAGCTCTTCAAACAAATTCTCCAGAAAGGAAGGAACACTTACCTGGTGTACCCATTATCACAGAACTGCTCTCTGATTTGAAATACATCCTATTGAGATCATATTCGAAGTTATTCTTAACAGGTAAGCCCATAGCCTATTTGAGCTCATTTTGTTGAGCAATGCAATGCTGCAACTCTAAAAGGTGACCCAAATACCCAAACAAAGGAAACCTTGAGAAAGATTCTGTAATTAAGTATCTCACCTTTTATTTTGTTCATTTACACTTCTGGCACTGACAATTCTTTGAAGATATTTATTTTCATTAAAGCAATCAGAACAGAAGTCAATTAAATAATTTTACATCACTTAAGTTTCAGAAAATGTACAACACTTTCATACATTATAGGCTTGACTGGTTGGAAATGGAAATGGCACATGTTTGACATGGTTAAGAAATGACATGGACAACTCAGCAATTAGTTTTGCCAAAACCTGTTTTGTACTGAATACCGTAACACGTGCCCAGGGATTACAGTGTGCCTGATGGCACCATGTGCATGTTATTATTCAGCATGGAATTACTACTATCAGTTTAGTCTCCAATAATGTCTCAAATATTCTACATGGCATTTGTCACAAAAAGATCCGGTTAACCATTTTGTAGAGGAGTGAGATTCACAACGGAAAGCAGGGACATGACTCGTGCCACTTCCCAGCGATGTCCCGGACCAGCAGGACACTGAGCACATGGAGAATATCAAGCATGTGAATAATCCTATCAATTTCATGGGGACTACTCAAACAGATGGCAGGAGTGCACTAGGCAGGGCCTGCAGTGTAACGCAGCATCTCAGCACCATGAAACCATCTCGTTTCAAACCTGCTGGGGATCCATGAAGTTTCTCCTGCAGAAGTCACGATGATGGTCATACATTCAGTCCTCCCAAAAGTCTGTGCAATGTTTAAGGCAGCAAGAGAAATTTGCCTTTATTTTAACACTTCAGAAACAGATGGTTCCTTTAGAAATAGGTGGATAATATTCATACTTAATCAGCGCGCTCCTTATTTATACAAATGCAATGAAAGGTCAAACCAAATTTTGACAAAATGTTTCTCAACAAAATCAAGGAATGTAACTGAACCAGAGTTGAAACTTTAAAATTACATGTGCCAGATCATTCACATGTAACATACTGTCTAGGGACAATGTGAAAAAGTGGGGATTTAGATGAAGTCTGTATTCTTGAGGCCTGATGCTCGTCAAACTTCCCCTGGCATGAGTGAGCTCTACTAAAGCCAATGAATGAGCACCTCTGATGAGAGGTGTGAGTAAGATTAAAAACATGCCGCTGGTTCACACTAACAGGTCATTGTGGCTAAAATATATTCTCATATACAGAACTCTGCAACACTATTAACACCCATTTGCAAAACACTACAGTGATGGTTATTGGCACATAAAAAACTCCTTCTCTATATGAAAACATACACAAAATAGATAAGAACTGCCATTTTTTTTCAGACTTTTAAAATCTATATATAGTTGCCTTTGAGGAGTTTTAAACCCCAGTATCACAAACAACAATATTTCTTTAACAATGTTCACCTAGAGTTTTACTGTGCTGACATTTGCAACACTGCCACAATCTAGACCACTTGTGGATTATGCTTAACTGTGCTGTACACAAGGTGATGAAGATCGATAGAAAACCACTAAGATTTTTGCACAAAAATATGACTTGTTAAAATCCAGAGAACAACTGAGTCACTTTATAGGCAGCAGCTACATGTAAGCTGTAAATGTTACCCGCAATAAAAACACATTTTGCCATAAAGCACATATTGTGGCATTATCTGCTTCTGGCCTGGTACACAAAGCTTGATTTTCTTCCCAATGCAGAGGAATGGGTTTGGTTAGCTTGACTCTCTCAGAAAAAAGTGCACATATATCTTACTCTTTAAAGTGCTCTGAAAAACTGTCTCTTCTACCTGGATTTCTACCCCGAGAGCTCTCTATCCTGTGAAAACTCTGACTCTTGCAGTAGTGATGTTCAGCTAACAAAGCCTCTTCTGCAAATACAAGCAAAATTTCAAGAAGACCATGTTAGAAGAGCACTGACGTTGAGAAGTAGAAAGCTGGGTATAAAGCTGAGAAGTGCAGGGTCTATCTTTTATTAGCCCACTCACTGTCTGTGGGACTGCAGCGAATACCCCCATGGCCTAAGGGGATACCCTTGCTCAGGGCCTGTAGCAGCCTCTGAAGTTCAAAACTTCTCCCCAGTGCTCAGCCTGAGTGACTAAAGAGGCAGAGGAGATTTCACCAAGGAAAAAAGTATCAGCTTTGCCAATTCCATTGCCATGTCCTCACCTCCATGTAGGTATGGGAGAGGAGCACTTGTGTGCTTCTTCCCCCTTAGCCTGACAGCCTGACCGATCCTATCCACAGGACCAAGCACAGTCCCTTGGCCTCACCATCCTTATCCCACATGGATAAACCACAACAAATGACTGCTCCTGTTGGCTACGTCACACCCATCTACTGAAATAAGACTTCGTGGGGCATTTCATGCATCATTTCTTTCTTCTCCCCTCCCAACTCTAACTCCTACATGAGCGAAATGTTGCATTTATCAATTCACGCAGAAATCAGTTGGCATTGGAACAATGGTCCTCGTGATGTACTCTTTCTTTTCCCGGGATTTCCGGGACAATTTCCGCCAGGGTTGTCACTGCAACTCACAAGGTAGCAACGCCTACGAGAGCGACCTATCCAAGGTGCCTGCACAGCAGTGCAACTTCAGCCCTCCAAAGAAGTCCTGGGCCTTGCTCTGACTCTACATCTATTTCCAAAACAGGTTTGGTTCTCTTGTTAAAAGATTATTTTGATCAATGAAGTGCCAAGGGGAAGAAACAAGTGGCAAATTACCTCACCCCTCCACAATTTTTAATTTCAATGTGATGAACTAACTACTATATGTGACTTAAATTTAAAAATATTAAAAATGCATCAGGACTTGTTTCTTTTATACTTGTTGTTAGCTCACACATAGAGTTGGTAGATTAATTAGAATTAAAATATCTCAAATTGTTGTGTATAATCAATATGCCCAACTCTACCAGCAGTATTATTCTAGCACTCCTGATGCACCTGAATACCTGAATTGTGTGCAGTCCTTATGAAGAAACAATTTCACATCTTCTGCAGAAAGCTTTCAATAAAAGAATGTTGTGCTTAGACATATTATTTATGCTACTTCATAAATTAAAATCTTATAATAAGAAATTATTCAGTTACATTGTATTTTATTCTTTTATCTGGAATGTTACTAAGTCTACCTTTAGCAAAAATCTCTTAAAACTTAAAATATGCATAAATATAAAAAATCTGCAAAATAGAAACATTTATCTAATTTTCTTAATAAACTGTAAATGTTCACAGATTCTAAAAATAAAACCCTAACTGTGTAAGACTAATTAGAAGTGTCTGATTTCATTTTTATTACACGTGATGCTTGGTACTAGGCTCAGTGTTTCTGAAGTATGGAATGCTGTCTTGGTGTAAAGCAATCCTAAAAGGAAGACTTAAACCCAGCTCTCTGTGGGCACGAAAGGGGGAAAGACAATGAAGAAGTCAATATATTTTGCACGTTTCAATTGTTATGCCTCATGAAAAAGGGCATGGGATACAAACCTGCAGAAAACTGTTTTCAGTAAGATCGAACTTGAGTGAGAAAGTGAGCCCAGTGCTGTGTGCAACTGAGCGCCACTTCTGAAAACGTCCATGAAACAAAGCTGGCAGAGAGAGACGGTCTTCTGCTGCTAAAAAGCCGAAGCACTGCCTGCAAAACAGAACAGGCTGACCTTGTGACTGCAATCTTTCCAGTGACTTTGCTTTAGCTATGCCCAGTAACTGCAGCAGTTTCCTCTCCCTGTGGGCACAAGTGCGAGGGCAGCGCTGACTCGGGGCCACCACAGGGACACCGGGTCCTGCCTCGCACCTGCTCCAGCAAAACACATCAAGCAAGGCAATGTTCACAGGTGTAAAGTGAGCACGGCCTCGTGCTTGTGAGGGGATCAGAACTGTAAGTCCCTATCCTCAAAAGCCAGTAAATAAATACCCACTTAAATACCCACTTAAACCTATCAACCACCTAAGCACAGGTTGGCTGTTATACACCTATTCACACACTGTTCTAGGTAACGAAACTGCCCCGAATAAGGGTCTTCAAACACATATTTTTTTGGCTTCAGAAAGAAACTAATTTGTCTTTAAAATGATTTTGTTCTTGTCTGTGCCAAGGATCCCTTTTTCTGTTTTCAGGTGCTGCACCTTCAGTGAAGGTTTCAGAGAGGTGACAGCCTAACGGAGCCATCCCGCTGCAGGGGCATTTGTAGATAGGTCTGAGGACCTGAGCATGTTCAATGGACAGGTTTGGAGATCTGAGCATTTTCAACAGCTGGTGCTTTCAAGCATAAAAATATTGTGCGCTTAAAAGGGAGGCAAGATGGAAGGTGTGAGAATCCAGCCCTCTCACCACACAGGAGACGTTCAAGGTCGAGTTGCTCTTTGCAATGATTCGTTTGAAATTCCCTTTGTCCACTGTTTTCCTCTTTTAGTCCCAGGCAAGTCACAGAAGGATGCTTTAAAATGTTTTCTTTCAAAAAATATTTCTTTGATTAACGAAGTAAAAAAGAAAACAAAACAAAATACACCCAATCCCTGAAGGTCAATAACCATAGAGTAGGAACTCCCCCACAGAAGATTAGATAACATAAAGTCAGACTTCTTTACAACAACAAAAATCCATGTTATCCAATAAAAATAATTTAGTAACAAATGTCCAGGCTTGGTCTTGATAGTAATCCTACATTAAAAATATTTTTCAACCCAAGAAAACCCCACAAATCAAATCTATAAAAGCTAATGAACCCAATGACTTCTTTAATCTTTACACAAGGAAAAATAAATGTATTTTTACCAAATAAATGGGCGGCAGCCCACAGGCAGAGGAATTTTTTCCACATTCTTTCATGAAGCAAATGTTTCAAAGATAAGAATTTGAATTGTTGACGCTTTCAAACTCATATCTTTGATAACTTAAAGCAAGGAGGACAGGACAAGGAAAAAAATAACATAATATTTTTATGTAGCTGTATAAAATTCAATTTGCCAAGGCAAGCAATCATGGCAGGCGAATAAAACACCATTCACATTTTCATTACCATGCTAAAAGCAGCCAAGTTGATTTTTGTGCCTGACATTTTCTTGACAAGTTTGCAATGCTTTGGTAAGGCAATTAATATGAGATATAGGCTTCTGCCCATTGCTAATATTTCTCTTTAGATCTAGCAAGACACCGGTTGACTGAGGACATTTGAAGGAAAAGTGTGCTGGGAGTCATCTGCTCTGCACATATGGAGATAAACTGAAGGCAATATTTATTCACAAGCAGAAGGCGCGGGAGGGATGACCACTGTGCATTTAGCAGCACAAACCCTCTCCCCTCCTTCTCTTTCCTTTAGCTAACAATATTTTATGTTCAAAACTAGGCACAAACCAGTATGCTCAAATGCAAAAAAGGAAAACAAACATAATTTTTTTCTAACTGACGCCTCTGTGTTGTACCTAGCAATATATACCAGTTCATTTGTATGTGTGGCCACATACTGAGCTCTGTTTTCCTGCTGTCAGTAGTTAATTTTGGCGGTTTCTCTCACAAACACAAACTCCTGACCATAGTGTGTACTCAAGAGCAGCAGTGGGTCGATAGCCCAGTGTAGCATGGACACATGCCAGCCTACTGAACCTCCATCCAGGTGAATACGGTTGTCTGTTTGTTACCTCAAATAAATAACAACGGAAATTCACTTAGGGTAAATTTGGGAAATGTTGCCTCTGATGGATATAACAGATATTTGTATTTTCCCAATTGGTTAATCTTTTGAAATGGTTACTGTTACAGCAACTTATGCATTCATCCTTTGTTGTACTGCACAGCAGAGCTATGTCCTAGGCTGCAATGGGATGGGGATCTGACAGCTGTCAGCTGCTTTCTGATTAGCTACTCAATTACTTTATCTTGTCAGGACTAAAGATAAGGACAGCCCCTGACCATCTAGGATAGCCTTCTGTATTCATCTGGTACAGTGCACCCTACTAAATACCTGGGGACGGCGCAGCGTTGTGCACACTTGGTAAAGTCACATAACTGTGAAATTCAACCTCTTTTGGAAGCCATTGCTTTTAGTTATCAAGAAAACACTAGCATATTGAATTTCCTCCAAATGGAGCATTTTTGAACATGAAGGCATTTTTAACTGCACAGTAGAAAGGAGAACCAGACCAGAAGCAGGGCAGTGAGGTCATCAGAGAGCTGCTTTCCCCCCCAGAAGGCTTTTAAATGATTAAATACATCAGCAGCTGAAAATTATTCCACATCAGAAGCATCATTGTCAGAAAGATGGTAATTACTTCCCTTCACCCGAATATACTCGATATACCTCCCTTCATCAGAATCCGACATACCACATGTACATAGCCTGTTTTCAAACAAAGATTCAATTTCCTCTAGTTTTTTCCCTTTAGTCTCAGGAAGGCAGCCGTAGATGAAGATTAGTCCCAAGGCAGCAAACCCTGCGTAGAGGAAGAAGGCTCCTGCAACGTTAAACAATTGGCACAGTCAGTTACAGAGGTTCCCCACCCGTTCTGTGTCTGAGCAGAGGGAGCGACAGAAGCAGGAGGTTGGGAATTAAAGAGTGTGTAAAAGCAAATGCTGGAGGGACAGGATTATAACAACGAGCTGCAGGGCTGTGGGTGTAGAAGCAGGACACTTTATCGCACCATTCTGCAGCAAAGTAAATTAAAAAAGAAAATTTCAATTCATGCCAAAGATAATAATGCACATCTTTTCTGGGCAAGTCACTCTGCTGTTAAAATAAACAGTAATTAGACAATCACATGCCCAAATAAAAAAATCATATGGGGAAGGCAAGAGCTTTCTTAGTTTATCTTGACAGTGAAGGACACATTAAGACAACTCCTCAAAATGAGAAACTCTAGCAAAAGAATGAGTCAGGATTAAAATAACGCTTGCAACTCTTACACCTAATTATAATTTAAAAGTCCTCTGTAGAGACAATTAATATTGAGAAAGAGCTCATTCCCGCCCACGATCCATTATACCTAGAGGGGCAGAGAAGGTACCAAAGGACCAACAAACATTTACCTGCCATGTGTTGCTAGACTGATGGCTCAAAGAAATAACAAGTAGAGCTGAAAGGCTCTGTACTAGTAATGATGTGAAGGTCACATCAGCTGCCTGACATCTTAATGTAATTTAAATGACTTGTGCTGGAGTGGCTGAGCAGTAACCTGACAAACACTCCACAAGCTCCCGCAGACAGGACTTAACACCTATATTTCTGCAAGGACCATCTGAAATTGGCCTTGGATGCCACCACGAACTGAAAAACTGCAGATCCTGGGGGAATCAGCATATTTCACTAAGTCAGAAGTGGGATTTTTTTCAGCTTCTCTGTTTTAACCAAATGTCTAGGTTCTCGGTTAAGGACAGAAATAAATGTTTTTTATGAAATCTGGGCCAAAGTCTATAATCCAGGCAGGTTGTATCAGATCTCCAGTCTTACTGAACCACAGTGGGTTGAGAATACTGCATTCACAGTTGACATTTCATAGCAAAACCAACTGAGGGACCCAAAATCTGTAGAAAATCTCTGTGCCAGTGGCAGTACTACACATATGAACACATACTGTTACTTACCATAGTATGTCAGATATTCAGCTGTATGCAGAAATGTCAGTGACACGAGCACATTGAAAACCCAGTTGACTCCAGAAGAACATGCGTTTCCTGTACTTCTAGCCCAAAGTGGATAAATTTCAGAATTGACAGTCCAGGGCATAGGACCCATCCCTAAGAATTAGGGAAAAAACATCAATCTCAGTCTAATGGCTAGACTCAAAAGTAAATTTGACATGTAGCCTCATTATTTGATATTTTGCAATTTCATAACTTACATGTGAAAACAAATGTTTGCTTACCAGGTGCAAAGAAAATCAAGTACAAAATAAGGCCCAGAAGTGCTGTCCAAGAGTATGGAGTGGGGCAGAAATTATATGCCCAAAACAAATCTTCCTTTTTGAACACTGTTTCATTTGAACACCTGAAAAAGAAAAAAAACTTTGTATTGAAGAATTTTTAAGGAAATAGGTGACATCTCAATATAAACATAGCAAGTAATGTCTTAGGAAAAGCTGACAAATGTACAATTAAGACAAAAAAGCTTCATCCCTGTTAATTTATCAAGATCTTTGAGGAAAATTTTAAATTCAGAAACATGTTTTTTTCTCAAGCCTGGTCTTACGAAGAATAATCAGCAAAACATTCCTGAATTTACACGTTTGCCTTGAATTTACAGATTTACGTCCAACAATCAGTCTTTACTACACAAGTGGTGATACCAAAACCAACAAGACCATTCACATGAACATCACACAGTACAAAAAGAGCTGCAGCAGCAGGACTTTGAGCTAAAGATGCTGCATCCAGGGATTTAAGGTCAGATGGAAGTTAGTCCTTACAGCCTTGATGAACTAACTATCTGCTGCACACTTTGTATGTAATCAGTAATGTCTATGGAGTGTGCAAGGTCAAGTGAAGTTGTAAGGAAAGGAGGCATGTATTTTCTTTCCTACACATTTAAGAAGAAGGCAGCATTTCTAACTAACTACTGAAAAAAAAAGTGTCTCTATTCCAAGGACCATGTGGAAATTACACATTTTGAGGAATAGGTATAAAATCAGGTATTTCCACCTGACTGCCAACAATATAATATATTTTAAAGGAATACTGGTGACTTGATTTTTTTTTACAATTTTTTTTAAATTAGCATTTTTTTAAAGAGACAAATCATAAATGCAACTAGAGAAACTTTTCAGCTGCCACCACATCAATTGCTACAGATGAAAAACCATGTAGTTTTGGGAGAGAAGACTTAAGTAGACACTACTCTTTCATATGCAAACAATGTTATTTACTTGAAAAGAAGAAATCACAGAGAGTTGAACATCTGCCTGGGTTATGATTTCCAGATCAGCTGGGCATTTATGTAAAGGATACGACTCTCTTGACAGTAGGGAAACCAGAATGAAGATGCCTGAAATGGGTGATATTTGGGCAACAGGTTGTGAGATGGTAGAGCAACAGACACCCTGAAATGCTTCAGAGGATCCATTACCATTGCAGTTGACTTTCAAGAGCAAATTCCAACAAAGTACTTCTGCTCTAACTTTTCTGTTAGGAAACAACCAGCCAGCCCCAGGTTGAACAGGAATGTGCTAAGGACCGAAGCCAACCCACCACCACTCCTGGGGCAGAAATATTCCTTATGTCGTCACTGATGTATCAAAAGGACACCACTTAAAGCAGGATATCACTGTGAAGTCCCAGATCCAATTTCAGGACAGCTGGAAATCCAAAGATCAAATACATTTAAAAGAGAGATGTTAACCCAACAAATCGGACGTG
>NW_016690212.1:3788959-3830050 GCF_001604755.1 Lepidothrix coronata
ATTGGCATTTTTAGCCACCAGCGCGCTTGTAACAAACGTGGGTAGAGCCCTCCTCAAATCTTCGTTCGTGAAGCACAGCCATGAACCCAACAAATACTGGAAAAATGCATATGTGAAAACTGGGCAAACTCTAATGCTGTTTTAGTGGCAGTAAGCTGTAAGATTTGCAGGTCCACCTTGCACTTGAGCAGCACCTGACCAAGTGGAGAAATGTTAAGCCATGATGGGCTGCCAGCAATGCAGCCAGTCCTGGTGTGCACCTTTCCAGAGCTCTGCCTTGCTGAGCTCTCCTGGAAAGGCCATCTCATCCAGGGCATAGATTCACTTTCAGTCTTGATGTGAGAAACAAAGAGAAAACAGGTCAACTGAACATCTCTCTCAAAGATACATCCTTTGTGCCTGGATACAGCAAGCTCATGGCCTCGGATGCTACCTGGCCACTGGACACCCATCAGCCTAAGACACCAGCAGCTTCTGTGACAGAGATTCTTCACCTTTTCTCAGCCAAAGGTACTGCTTCCCTCCTTGCTACTACTTCATCTTGCTTCCAACTTACTTCTTCTGTCACTTTGCTCTTTCATGGCTTAGCTCAGCATCTCTTTCTATGTTATGAGTGTGAGACATGGTTCACTCCCTGTTAGTGTCCACCCTGATGTTTCCCTACCACTATACATACTCCTCACTGCATTTGGGTTAAATCAGGTTTGAGCTGTGTCCCAGAAAAATCCATGTTTAAATTGCAAATTCCCTATGTGTTAAGGAAATGGTGTTTAAAAGATTAATTACTGAACACCCAGTGATCCCGTTGTGACCTCCTGCTCAGCCCTGCGTAGCTGCTCCCTCTGTGTCTGCCCCACTGCAAGATTAAAGGAGTGCTCAGTTTCACAGTTTTAACATCATCACTTCTGCTTCATTTGCTGTTACTCTAATTTCATTTGCAGGTGTTTGTACTGAATACAAGCTGATGAGCATTTTAAAACATCTTGATGCTGAGATGGGCTTCTCCATTCTGCCCAGGCAGATTGGCAGCTCCTCAGAGAGGGCTCACGCTTTCTCTCAAACACTACTGTAAACAAAGACATACTTCGTTCATTATCTTGCATCCATCTCCATGAGCACAAACCAACCTCCTGATTCATACAGACACAACTGCAGGCAGGTCAGCATGTTTCCCTCCCCTGCCATCTTCCAGGTGTGTCCTACTTTTGACAGAGTGGAACACAAATGATACAAGGGAAAAACAGATGTCTCCAAAGTCTCCTATGGCTGAAGCCACTCATCTATTCTCTGCTGTTTGCCCATAACTGAGAGGAAATTTTTTTGCAAGAAAGCAGATTCAGCGTGATGAAACAAGAAAAACAGCACTGGAGACTAGATTTAATAGAAATCTTGCAGTAATGAACTGTGCTTTGCTAATCCTTCAGCAGTAAACCAGCAGGGTACACAGAATAAAAGTAAAGACATCTGCATTTTCCAGCATCTTGCAGTGCTGGATATGTTCAAAAATAACACTCCTTCAAGGTTGGAGATTTGCTCAAGCTCTGCTACTGTGCTAATTCTACTGCTATACTACTATTTCTACAAGATCTATTATTCTGCTGAATATATTAATAATTAGTGTATAAAGTACTATCAGATAAAATTATGAATTTTGTCCTGCATGAAGGGAGCATATATGATGGAAGCAGATGAGCAAATACCCATCGCTTCATGAGCTTAAACACACAGAAGAAAATAATAGAATCATAGAATGGTGTGAGTTGTAAGGGACTTTAAAAATCTAGTTCCAACCCCCCTGCCACACGCAGGGACACCTTCCACTAGGTTGCTCAAAGCTCCATCCAACCTGGCCTTGAACACTTCCCAGGATGCAGCAGCCACAACTTCTCTGGGCAATCTGTTCCAGTGCCTCACCACCCTTATAGTAAGGAACTTCCTTCTAACATCGAATCCAAACCTACCTTCCTTCAGCTTAAGGTCATTCCCTCTTGTCCTTACATGATCTTACAAAAAGTCCCTCTCCAGCTTTCTTGTAGGTCCCCTTTAGGCATTGGAAATCTGTCTACCATCTCCCTCGAGCCTTTTTTTGTCCAGGCTAAACAACTCCAACTCTCTCAAGCCTGTCTTCATAGCAGAGGTACTCCAGCCTTCTGATCATCTTTGTGACCTCCTCTGGACTTGCTCCAGCAGGTCCACATCTCTCTTGCACTGGGGGCCCTAGAGCTGGACACAGCCCTCCAAGTGGGATCTCAAGAGAGTGGAGCAGAGGGGCAGAATCCCCTCTCTCGACCTGCTGGTCACACTTCTTTTGATGCAGCCCAGGACATGGTTGGCTTTCTGGGCTGCGACTGCACATTGCTAAGTCACATTGAGCTTCTTGTGAATCAACACCCCCCAGTCCTTGTCCTCAGGGCTGCTCTTGATCTTTTCTCTGCCCTGCCTGTATTTGTGCTTGGGATCGTCCCGACCCACATGCAGGACCTTGCACTTGGCTTTGTTTAACACATGGGCTCACCCCTAAAGCCTGTCAAGGTCCCTCTGGATGCCATTCCTTCTCTCCAGTGTGTCGACAGCACCACACAGCTTGGTGTTGTCAGCAAACTTGCTGAGGGAGCACTCCATACCACTTTCCATGTTGCCAACAAAGATCTTAAACAGCATCAGTTCCAGTGCTGACCCCTACGGAATGTTACTTGTCACTGGTGTTCACTTGGTCATTAAGCTGGTGACTGCAATACTCTGAGCACAACCATTCAGCCAATTCCCTGTAAACAGCTTACAAGTGTAATGATACAGTCGGGTACCAGTGCAAAGAATTTGTATATACAATATGCTGGGTAATACTCATTTCCTTGATAATCAATATAAATTTTCCTCATACTTGAGCCAATTTGGTTGTACAATAATTCTAAAGTGCAACACTGAGAACCACAGCACAAGAAATGGCTGTGCATGACTGAGCACAGGCACAAGACAGAGACCAATTTGATTTTTCTCTCCAATTTCCATTAATTTTTGCTTTGCTGTAGAGTGAGGACTGTGTAGCCCTAAAGATATGGCTTCTGTGAGAATTAAATGTTTCATTCTGAACAGTTCAAATAGTTTTAATATCAAAGCTGTTAACTTCTCGTTGTCTTTTAAGCCCTTCAGAAGCATCTTAAATGGATTTAGATCAAGTCTTAAAAGGTCAAAATTCAAATCAAGTAAGGCTAAGGAAATTACTTCTGAAGAAAATCACTAATGTGATCATTCATCTCCCTAAAATGCTTGTTAAAACACACATATTTCAAAATTACACATTTTGCTCTGAGATGAACTTTGACATCAGGTGCTGATGGCACTGAAAGATTTGAGAGCTACTTCGCAGTTTCACTAATCCCTCATCTCTTTGTTCTGACAAGAGTAAAACTACTCAAGGACTGCTCTTATGCCAGACTTTTGTGCCTGTGTTATCTAGATGATGGTAATCTACAATTTGTCAACTTATTCTCCAGTGTAACACAAATATATTGGATTTAGAAAAAAACTCCTTTAAGGAGATTTTTAAAGTCTCCTGTGTACAGTGCTGACTTTTATATTATGCCAATCCACTGAACAATATAAATTTATGCCAAGTTTATTGGCTCATGCTTTCATCTGAAGTCTGTCATGGAAAGAACAGAGGACCAAAGAGACATAATTTAGAGTAGCTGCTGTTTGGACTGAGGAAGGTTTCTGTAGAAGTGGGAACAACTTGTTCCTTTAGTTGTGGGAACAACTAAAGTTATTTATCCACAAACAATTACTCATCCGGTGGAAGAATATGGACCTTAACATTTGGGTTATGTCTCATAACTTCAAGCCTCAATTCTTCTGCTAAAGACATTTACTTGTCTGAACAAACCTCTATCTATCTTTAAATTACTTAGAGGACAGAATTTAGCAAGGTACCAGATGAACTGTATAATAACTTAGTGGTAGTCAGACATGTAACTAAGGAGAACTTTGGAAACCGCCTCTACCCTGTCCATCAAGTGGCTTCTCCAATCCACCCATATACACCTAAAATAGTTACATTAGCACAACCCATAGAAACTAGTGAAACCATAAGGTATAGATTCACTACAAATCAGCATATTCTGTTTTAAAGAAAAATCCCTGCTTAAGTGCTTAATTTTTATATATACACATGGTAAGATGCTATCTAAAGTATCAAGTGAACTGCAACTCTTGACCTTAAGGCAATCAGATTAATTTAAACCTGACTAGTGTCTGAATCAATAATTCCTAAGCTTTTTCACAGTTCCCTAGATACTGGCTTCTGTGCCTCAGAAGCTCCATCCATCTCTGGAAAAGTTTGCATTTATCTCTCTGATTCTGTAGTTTACAAAGAGAAATAATTCATCCATTAAACCAGATGTTGCTAAAAATATGCAGATGAAGCTTCTTACACCAGATGATGGCATTGAAAAAAAAAACATACAAGAAACAAGAAAAGAACAAACAGATGCAGCCTTAAAAAACCATTCCCATTATATGTCATGGGGTTCAGCTAGACATTGCTTAACCTTCATTGCATAAAAACACCAGCAGAGTTTTGGACACTCATTGAAGCTTTTGCTATAGCCGGCAAAGAATTTTTAAAATATTAGCACATGCTTCAAAAGCTTGGAAAAATAGTTTAGTTCACAGCAAGAACACAAATTGCACCTCAGCAGACGAAAAACAGTCTTTATCACGTTGATCCCCCCTGCTACAGGATCTATCTGTTATAACTACAGACTTGATGATCCAAAGGGTCTTTTCCGACCTAAGCGATTCCATGATTCTCGTTCACATCAGAGCACACAACTGCACGAGACTTAATACACTGTTCTGGTTTATGTCTGTTCCAGCCATCTGGTCACAGATGAACATCATTTTTTAATATTATTTATTTAGCTAAAAATCTTTAGAGAGTTTGAATTCAAACACTTGCATTTTCCCAAGCTGAGAAATTTCATCTTTGCAACTGCATCTGAATTTGCCCAATAAATAGATGGCTGGAGCTGTTATTCAATCTGAACAAACTGATCAACAGACTGAAAACAGGAGCAATTTTTCCCCAAGACAAATAGTTCTCCAAAATTAATCACATCAAAGGGGTTCTCAACTGTTTACTGATATGGATATTTCAGTACTTTCATAACCACATATTAGTGGATTCTGAAGGGTGGACACCTACACTAGTGCTTTCCAAGCCCTGCTTGGAAATGGCCACCTCCAGGCCATGGCCTACAGTTTCCCATTTTGCTGTCACACCCCAAGTGTTTCAAGCTTCATTTTTCATCATATCTACAAAGAGGGGAGAGAGACAAATCTCTGCTACTGTCAGAACACCATCCAACAGGCTTCTCTCATCATCCTTCATGCACTCCTTACCTTGAGAAATGTACTCGAACAGGAAAATGAAGAGTAATGTTTATACCTAGTGTTAGAGCCCAACCATCTCAGATTTCACAACAGCTGACAGCACCCATTAGATATACACGTACACCAATCCCAGCTACAGCACATCTAAAAACTGGGAGCAGAAATAAGTATATACCTGTTTTTTTGTTATAGGAGACACAATTACCTTAATCACACTACACAGAGATTGACTTATTTTTCTTTCCAAGCTTTTTCCTGCTCTTCTGAAGCATCAGATGTTAATAAAAGTATCAGGAAACATCTGATGTCTCTGTGCTCTACAGAATGCCCTTTTCTAGTCCAAATTCTGATCCTGACTGGACACACTTGGTTTACCCCAGTATAAATTAAGATTAACTAGCAATAATTAAATGGTATGATTTCATAATAATAAATTATTCAAGTATTATATTAACAGTGCATAAACTTGTGAAAGGTCATACAACTATGAAACATAATCAACTGTTCACTTAACAAATACCTAGCAGTCATACGTACAGAATTTTAATGGGCAGAATTCAAATTAAAACCTGATCAAAATGCAAAATCTTAATTAGGTTTTAGCATAAGCATCTTAGCTGAATGTCACTGTCCCTCAAGCATTTCTGCCTATGATCATTTTAACTACATTTTAACTACTTCAATCACCAGATAATAGGCCACAGTTTCAAAACATGGTATTTTGTGTTTCTTTTCAACATTGGACACTTTCAGGTACAAAATTAGCTGTTCAGCTGAGGGAAAACAAATGAAGGAATATGGCTTATTTCTTTCATTTTTTTGTGAAATAGATCAAAACTGCTCCGATTTTCAACAGACATGGAACAGAAGACAAAAAGAAAGGAACAGAAAGATCATAAATATTGTGGTTTAGTTTTGTTAAAAAAAAATCTTTTTGCATTGCTTTCTGGGAAAGGATTTCAAAATATTTTTATGTATATATTTAAACAAAATTAGTACCTTATAAAAATAAATTCAATCAAATCCTCAAATATCTAAATATGTTACTTCATAAACTGAGTGCATAGAGGTCCCATCTGTATCCATTTCTAAATATCCAAATCTAAGACTATACTCAACAAACAGCTGGCAGAAGATAATTTGGTTAACACCAGCTAAGGGGCTGACAGGTTGAAATCATAACTGTAAAAATGAGGTATTCTCCAGCTAAGAAGCCATGAAAAAAATGTGTTTATTATGTATACCCAGAAGACTACTTTAAGGTTTGTAACTATAAAATTCAGCAACACTGACAGCAGTGAACAGTAATTACAAGATGGAGAATCAAATACCAGTGTATACAATAAATAAACAAGAGTACAATCTGGTAATTATTTCTGGAGAGATTCTTCATGAAACTGAGTAAAGAGTTTAAGGGTACCACTTTTTAGTAGAGACTGTGATTTTTTTCTCAAATTAAAGTATGAATCACTTATTAGCTTGATATGTTGTTATTTAGTGGTAGAAAATATTTCTCAAAAATATCAGAGAAGGCTTCACTGAAACTAGACATCATACAAGGTTAAAGTTACAGCAAGGTAATGTTAAAGGAGAAGCAAAGCCCACAACTGCTAAATGTTTTCATGAGAAGACACAAGAATATATTTTTGCAACTTTAAAGATTATTCTGTGTATTTACAAGCTAAAAAAGTGTATGCAAAAGCAGCAATGAAAGAGTGAATCATTTCGGGTAAGGCTCAGAAGGCAACAACAGGCAATATAAGATTTCTGCACTTTCCCCCCCTCTCAAGGACAAACTCCAGTGGTTTACAGACAAGTTAGATCTGTGTACTTTATAAGACCTTTTCCTGCTTTTTCATCTGCAGAATACAAACCCTGATCTCAAAAAATTAAAAATAACCACAGAGTGTATCACAAGAGCTAAACTATCTGACAGACCTTATTGAAATACCTTAGTAAGCATATAAATCTTAGATTTGTCCCTTCAGCATATCCTGTTGCTAAAGTTTGTGCCTCTACAAGTGGTTGAATCCAGTGGTGCACTGAAACTTCACCTCTCACCACAAAACTTTGTTCATGTCCTTGAACAACTTTACTAACCCTAAATCTTTTACCTTTTTTGTTCCTCTTTCAAGACAAATTTTACTATTTCTTGCAGCTTGCAAATACTGATGTGCATGAGAACTCCAACCACTTTATAAACACTTTATAAAGAGGCGGGCTCCAGAGGAGTGCCCTCAGCAAGTCAGGAATCCTCCTGGATTTCAGTGCTGTATTTAAAAAGTCTCAGCCAATCCTCGCAAAAAGATCCAGTAAGAGATGGAGAAATAGTTCAGTCCTAATTCTCGTATTGAAAAATTTCAGTTAAATGCTGCAGTTCTCACTGCTTCTTTCTTTCAAGTATTATCAACTCTTGAAGAACTTAAAAATGTTTAAAAATTTGAGTAAATATAATGGAGGTGATACTGCCCAGCATTTTGAAGCTTTTTCGTGATCAATAGATATTTTAGTATGAAAGTAATATCAAAAAATATAAGAAAACCACTGCATTCTACCAGATGGAGTGGAAAAACAGCCATGATGTGGTAGAGGGCAAGACCCACAACTTGGGTGCTACAACAGTATCATGTATTCACACACAGGTCTGGATGGAGACATGATGTGTGTGATGGGGCTGTGGCTCAGTGATGTGACTTGCATGCACAGTGGCCACTGACATACGAGAATTACTGCTCCCACTGCCTTGGCAGCTGCCACAAAGCCTCCATTTAATCATGTTCAAAGCAATCAAATACAAACTGAAAAGAAGCATCTCATGCCGCAGCATGGGCACAGGCACATGGCAAACCCTTGCAAGAAGTGACATCTGGGACTATTTAATTGCTTGAGGAATAGATGCCACTTCACAAATTTTAAACAACATGAGCACAAAGGTCTCTCCACACGACAACCAGTAAAAAGGTAGGGCAGAGGCAATCTGGAAACAGAATGAGTTATTATTTCTCTCCTGGCAGTCATCATGGTTGAGAAGGACGTGTGGACTTCCTGTGACCCCAGAATGTGCCTTAAAGATTGTTTAGTGGCTTTTCTGTGGCTATACAGAAATAACCACAGAACATTTGGAAAATCTGGAACAACCAGTAGCAGCAGTGAGCATGTGCATCCAGTCTGGCTTCATCCAGTCACTGTTGGCTTCCCTTATTTCTCTGAAAGGAGGGAGTGCGCATTAATGATTTGGGCATTTCTTCTGACAGAAAAACCTTTGGGGAATCTCAGTGATGAGTGCTAACTGGAAAGTGGCTATCAGTCAGCCTGGGGGCTCCTGGAGCTCACTTGTGCTGTACAAGGCTCTCCAGCAAAAAACCAGACAGATTTGGTCACTCTCTATTACTGCCTGCAGGCAAGGCAGGCTTCATTCTGTTTGAGCTCTTTCAGGACAAAAATGCATTGAAGTATTTTTTTTAAAGACAGACTGGCATTGAACATCCATGACAGACCAGCATACAAACTATTTCATTTGTGTTCAAACCCCTCTCTGTATCTCTGCACTCCTGGTCTTTGAACTGCAGTGGTTCTGCTGCTTCTGGGGTTTTTGGTGGAAGTTCTGGGTCATCCCTACTCTGACATGTTTAGGAGCTTATGCATGGAGCACCAGACTGCAAATTACTGACAGAACTGGGGCAATCGAACTGAAGAATTTCTAGCTTCTCTTTCCAGATTTAAAAGCATTTAGTCTCTCTGATTGTATCTCCTTGCAGCATGAATACTCAGTAATTGAATTACTGAAATAAACTGTCTGAAGATTATGATGTCAAATGCAGCATTTTAGAATTTCATGCAGGTTTACCATAAAATAAATCTCTACCTGATGTTTAATCTCATTTGGTTTTTCACCTGTTTTAAATTTCATTTACTTAATAATAATAATTTCTAAAGTTCTTTTTGTTATAACAGGAATATCAACCAGCTGCCTAGTTGTTGTAGAAGTATCCATTCTCCCAGGAGACAGCTCTTTCATGTGGTATATAAAGACAGATCACCTCAAGGAATACTGGTGGAAAGGGCCAAGTGTAGGGCTCAATTATAGTAAGTATAATATTTTAATATTAATTAAAGAATTATTAACAGAACAGCATGCAAGAATTGCTGGCATGCCATAAGAAAGTTTATTCTATAAACCACAGGCAAAGACCAGCTGCAAAGGAACAAAATGGAGCATCTTTCACTCCGTTAGCCAAGGAACTACAAGACAGCTCAAGGTCAAAATTTTAGACATCTGAAGTTGATTTAAACAAATTCCATCCAGACTTTCTATTCTTACTTACACTTACAAGTAACCTTTATTGATGCTTGTGCTGTTCACCATGTGTCAGTAGTAGTGTCAAAGGAATGTCATCAGCATCTCAAAAGTATCACTTGAGTTACAGTTGCCAAAAGTATTTCTAAGATTATATTAAAAAAAGACCAAAGACACAGAAAGCAAGATTGTTGTTGTAACTTAGTATGAAAGTAACTTAGAAGAAATATTCACCAGAAGTTCACCCTCCAAATGAAATAGGCTCTATTTCAGTGTTACTTCACCCTCCAAATGAAATAAGCTCTATTTCAGTGTTACAATCTTTTTTTTTCTTAATGCTTCCAAATACTTCAGAAAACAATAAAGAAAGATAAAAAAATGTATTGCTTTTAATTACCCCAAAATTTTATACATACAAATGTACTGTAAAACTGTACTTTCATGTTGAAAGTTGGTATATGAAGTTAAGGGAGAATGGTGAGATTTTATAGTTCAATTTAGAAAAGCAAAGCAAATCCCACCCAAACCCCAAAATCAAACCACATATGGTGACACAATTACAGCACAGCCCAGGTCAGACTCTGTGCCTGCAGGCACTGCTGAGGTTTTACAGCTAGTTTATTGCTTATTCCAAGCAGCAGACCCTGTGCCTCACAGAGTCTGCCAAACCATCACTGTGCAGAAACAACTTTCCACAGAGCTGTTAAAACCTTAAAATCCCAATCAACCACATATTTCAATGGGAAGTGAAGAGAGAATAGAGTATCAATTCTTTGGAAATTTTTACTGAAATAAAAGGAAAGGAGTGGGGGGGGAAATTATTTTATGAATTTTCTTTTTTTTGTTGAATCTGAGACAAAAAAAACCCCATAAGGACAAGGAGTTTAAAATAGAGATCAATATTACATGGATTAGCATGTATTTTCAGCACTTGCCTGCTCCAATTAATTTCTAGTTATTGACACACATATAAAGTTTGTTTCAATAGTTCTAGCAATAACATTTTGACCAACTTAACCTTCCATCTGAGTACCGAACTGTTACATTCATTTTCTGTAACAGCAATTTAGATACAAATATTACATTTTAACTACTGCCAGCAACTGTCTGCCATCACAACTGAAATCTAACCAGACTATATTTGAGATCTTGCATTCATTGTTTCAAACAGACTTTGGAACAGTACCTTTTAAAAAGAATTTTCCCTGATTCCAGTAGGTGGCAATAGCTCTGCCCTAAAAATCTCAGAGAAAATGGTGTTTCAGAAGGGGAATGAAGCACTGCATCCCTGTCAATCCCTGCTGTACTGGGGAGGCTCTGAATTAAATCATCCAACAGAGCTATCCAAAGAATGACTCCTCTGCTGTCAGCCTTAAAATTCACTGGAAATCATTAATGTTGTAACTGAAAATACAGCCCCAAGGCTCTAAGACCATTTATAACAAGATAATTATTTCATGCTTGATTTGTGAGAGCGAGCACTTAGCACAGACTGTTACTCTGCTTTGATTTGTGCATGCAGGTGCAATACATATGCCAAATCTAACGAATTTCATAAAATATAGAAATGATAAGTGGAAACATTATCTCGAGTATATAAAATTTGTGAAGATTGGGTACCAAAGACTTTATTGTTACATGCAACTCAAAGTCTGGGATCGGACAGTAGAACCCAGCAGAAATCAAATAAATCATCTACCTTCCATGGACTCTGACATCTAAAGTGTTTTACATAGATAAATGCTTTTTAACAGCAGTTATTTTGCCAAGACAATATGCTAAATGGGAATATAGATCATCTGAATCACAGGTCTCAAAAACTAAATAATCATGCAAAACCTCAAACTCAACTCATTATTATCTATGCAAAGCTAACGTGGCAGCTGTGGAAAGCTATGGGACAAAAGAAGGTCTATACACCCTACAAGCAAGAAGAAATGCCCAAAGTGCTGCTGTGGAGAAGTATGACCTGCCACCTAACAGACTGCCCATTTCCTGGCCTGTACTAACCAACAAGCTGAATTAAAATAAGGTCACGACTTTAAATCAAATGAATCGATAATTCCAGCTCATTTTGTGCCGGTGAGAGATTGACGTTACTGCCTCCATTCTCAAGGAAATGAACCACACATGCAGACAGACTGCACACACAATAATTTCTATGAATTAAACTCATCAAATGAATTGAACAGTCCTAATGCAGAAATGTGTTGATTTATTTTCCCTCAAAGAGAAAAAATACTCTAAAAACTTAATTCTTTAAGAAGGTAAGATACCATAATTTTACTGCATCAGATGATATGATTATTGAAGAATTACTTATTATGGAATAAAGTTATTAGGGATGCTGTTAAAGATACAAGCTGCTGTATGGAGGAGGTCTGAGTTCAACCCTGTTGAAGGTTCTTTATCAATAAAGCTTCCTAACCACATGCATCTTTCAAAAATATTTTCCACCCTCTAAACAGAGAACATTTCATTTTAGTGAATCCATTTCATAGCATAAAAGCCTAAAGGAATCTACTGAAACAGTTTTCACTAAAGATTTTTATTTAAATCCAAACTTCACAGTCTATAACTGAATAAATGTGGGAAAAAAACTATCAGTTCTCCCCTCAGAAAAAAAATCCACATGCTCCCAAATATGAGTCAGTTCCCTTTGGTTTGGCTCCAAGGCAGAAGGGGAAATCCTCAGCAGTAGCTCCCTGCATGCTCACACTCTGCCCCTCTCTCCCATCCCCTCAGACGAGCAGAGCGCCAGGGCCGGGCTCTGCCCTGGCTGCAAAATCGCCCCAGGAGAACCCCCTTGGTGAGGCACAGACATCTTTCAATCTGTCCCTAAAAAGATGAGCAGCTGAAGAAGCTAATTAGCAGCAGGCTCCTATGAGCAATTAAGGCTCTCTAATGTACATTTCATAACAGAGAGAGTGAGAAAAGCTGCAGGAATTATCCACACAGTGATAAGAGACTGACAATTCTCTCATACACATTGGCATTTTTCCCCTTCACTTTCCTATCTATCTCCTTTGTCAGCTTGAAGCAAACATGTTTTTTAAACAGGAAACAAGAGTATTTTCCTTCTAGTTCCCCTTCAGCTGACCAGAGAACAACCGAAATGAGCAGAAGCTTGCTTCTTCAACAGGATGTAAAGGCAAACTTTAAACACCATATTATCTTCTTCTTTGGACCACTTTTAAAATGAAGAGCACTGACTCAAACATTTTTCCATTTAAATAACACAGTTTTCACAGACACAAAACAGCATTTGAAAATGTTTTAGCTCAAGGTCCACTTTAGCTTTTATATTCCAGTTACCTCAACGTTATAGCATCTGAAGTAGTTGTGGCAACCAGTAACCCAAATGGCTGTCAGCATCTGTCTCCTCACCATCCTCTACCAGAATAGTAACTTGGAGTAAGATCCAGAAGCAGTGTTTAGCAGCAAAGTGCAATAAAAATGACCACAGGTAGAGAACAGATGTACAAATGATGTTTCAAACTAACCAGTCCTGCTTTAAAATCCTGTTTTGTGCTGGGTGTCCCTAACAAAGAAATTCTGTCTTCAGCATGTAAACTAGGCATTTCACAGTCAGAATACATGCACTTCATAACAGGACTTATGAGGAGTATATTTGTCCTTCTTTTCAAGCATCCAGAATTTGACACTGGTTGAGTAGATGTACTGAGATAGAGCTATTAATAGTAATTCCTAAGTAATTATCCAAAAGGAACGTAAACAGTTTCAGTTTAGATTATCATGTTGCTCTGCTCATAATTTTAGACCTAAAATGCAGATACAATATTAAAATTGCACTTATTTTGCTACCTACTCCTGCATCACCAAAAACAGGGCCATCTATGATTAAGGACACAATATTCTGCATTACTTTATCCTTCTATTCTTCCTATTCACTTTTACAAGTTAACAGAGATGGCATTAAAATATGCATAAGACAATTTATCATTTTTAAGTTACTCTTCTACCTCCCTAGCTTTTATGCCACCAGTATATGCCACTATTAGCCTGTGATTATCCTGTCTAATAGCGTCCTCCCAGAAAAGACCTTGTGCCTTAGAGTTTAGGCTGACAAAGACTGTAATCAGTTTCAGATCTTTCTTTCATTTCTGTTTTTGCACACCTCACTAATACATATTAGATAGTATTGTGCTGAAGAACAGACTCCTAATCAAACAGGATGAATAGGATTGTATCCTGCTGCTCCAGGTTTCCATACTTACTAGCCATGGGGAAGATAATCAGAATTTAATTCTATTTGAAACTGCATATATTTTGGTTTTCTTTCCTAAACAATACTGAAGCAAAGAGGGGCCATTCTATGTTCTGGTTCCTACTGAAGTAATGAATATTTCAATTTAGTCAACATTTAGCATATTGTCCATCAAGAGATTTCTCTTAGACTACTGGTCATAATAAAAACTCTTCTGAGTTCTGCCAAAATACACACAGATGTAAATATTCTATTGATCCTGCTACTTTCCTGAATCATTTACTCCCTCTACTTCCTTTTTATTTGGCAAATGTGAGCACTGTAATTGTATGTATAATCTTCATCTATTGATCCGAAGACTTAATAAGAGAAATACTAGTTTCTCCTCTAATTGCTGCCAAATTAAGCAGCATTTTTCAATACAGATCCTTGTAAAAAGATTACAAATTACCTTTTCAGCAATAAAATCTTCTACCAAAACTTCCTGCATGACAAAACAACTGAAGTCTACCAACAGACAGAGAAGTATTTAATTCTTGCAAGGTTGCTCTACTGTTAGTCTTTCCATGGTAACAGTAAAGGCCTGTAATGCCATTCTCCATTACGTACTGACAATAGATTCTCAGTCTTTAAATGTGTGAATATGCACATACATTCTTTTGGCATTAGTAAAGCAGTCACAGCAACTTTTACAAATGTACTTGTCACATTGCAAAAACATCTTTATAATGCTGTGACTAGCCAAACAAGTGTAATAAACTTATTTATGTCTGTCTTTATTTACAAGCAGGAAAAGCAATCTGACATTTCCGGAAAAATCTAATATTCTTACAAAGAAAAAGTATTCTAATAATTTTAACATGATCTATCTCATCTGCTATGCATTAGACAACAGGCAGCACTGCATGAATGTAAAGCTCCCCAGAATATTCCTGAGGCTGTGACAGATACTGGCATGTCCCCTGTTGGACATAAACCAGGCTGTTGTATGAGAATCCCGCTAATGAACTGCCATGACTTTATTTTTTTTAACCAGTGGAATCTAGTTAGCATCCAGGCTCAAATGCCAAAGTCATTAGGCACATTCCTGAGGTGAAAAACTATTCTGAATCTGGGAAACAGGGTTTGACTGCCTGCCCAGGCAATTTAAACCCACTTTTCCCCAAAACAGGTTTCCAAGATACAGCTGAACTCCTTGGCAAACTGACAGATATGAGCAACAGGCACACAGTGACACATAGTAGCATTACTGAACATCTGTAAGCATGCCATTAATTTTACACAGAAGGAAGAAGCTCAGAAGAGCACTGGCCAGAGGAAAACAAAGAGTTTTCCAAACACAGAGCTCTTCTTGCACTCTTGCCTTTGCACTGACTGCCCTGACAGAGGGGAATGATTCTTCATATTGACAAAAGCAGGATTCTCCATGAAGCATTAAACTCCTGTGGCAAGGAGATGTTCCTCTAACAAAGTTAATAAAAACGGCTGAAGAAAGCAAATCAGTCAGTTTCTCTCCCTTTATAGATTTCTGTTTCAAATCGTCCTTCTTCAGGGACTGTGGAGACCTGCCAGCTAATTTTGTGGACAGGATGGCTTCTAGGCTTGTCTCTGATCTCTAGATGATGTTATTATTTCTTCATAATTGTTTACTGTATAAAATCAACATCCTTCTCTCCAGAGGAAGATTGCTCAGAGTTACTCATGAGAGCCTTTCAGCTCACAGTTGTGGGCCTGCTGTCGTCTTGACAACACACTCATGTCAAGGTTAATGTCATGTCAAGGCACTGTTAGTACCTCCTGTCCTTGAGCAGTTAGTCTTTCAACTGTAAGGATATTAATGCAATTTAAAGTTTCTTGGCCAACCTTTAGGGTTATTCCAATTACACGGACAGAAGTTTCAAGGATTCTGAGAGTACTGTGGGAGTAATTGTAATTGTGCAGAAAAAACCCTAGATTTTGGGTTGTGCTCTGAAACCAATCACCTCCACATTCCAACCTGGCTGAGAGAGTGACTCTGCCCGTGATCTCTGTTGTGTTACCTGAGCTTCCTCTTGGAACCTTCCCATTGCATCCCCATCTGTAAAAGTGAGATAATGTTTTTTATTAAGTTCATGGGGATTTTATTATTCAATGTTCATGAAGAGAACAGAACTGCAAGCCTTTCTGTGTTACTGCTAAGTGCAAAACTTCCCTAAATCTTGGAAAACAGAGTCCCAACACAGAACCCTCAGACCACATTGAGAGAGGAGACATAGCTCTTTTTGTTTTACTACAAAGTGAATAATTTAAGAATATTCTTGCTCACAGTCTTGAAATCATCCTTTAGGTGTCCCTGGGCAGAGCTGGAGACAGCAAAGTTTGTGTGTCAACAGCTGTTATGTTAACTGGTTCAGTAAGACCAAGGGCAGGAAAGCACCTGCCTGTGCCAGTGCCCTGGGCAAGATGTTCCTCGCTCTGTTATTCTAATGCCAGTCAGGCTTATGTAATTGCTTAAATAATAAAAAATAAATCTCTATTGCTTGTCTTGCATGTATGATCTTATAAGTGCACCCATTGCACATCACCCAGACTGCTTAGGGTCTGACTTGGACTTGGTCAGATTTATTCTTACGCAGTCTCCCTCCCCCAGGGCCTCTGCCAGCCACTGAGATCCCCATATTCAAAAGCACCCAAACGCTATATTCCTCTTGAAAAATATGTGGATGCTTTAATTGTCTTCCTGGGTTTCTATGACAACCACAGCAACATAAACAGCCTTGCTGGCAGCCACAAGAGACTGAAATCTCTGCTCTCTTCCCTCCCCTCCCCTGAACTTCTCAATGTTCAGAACTTACTGTAACCAAATAAATACAATTAACAATAAACACAGAGGTGGTGTTGAGTACACCTGTCTGGCACTGGGGAAACATCTTGCAAATAAAAGTACATTACAGTATTTTATGATAACAGTCAAAACATTGCCTGCTATATCTGAAGTATCTTGGGACCAACTGTGAAAAACACTGCAAAGCTATAAATTTATAAACAGGAGCTTTCTATGTAAGCTTGCATGGCTGCAGAGAGCTTTAAAAATATATAACAAGGTCTTCTCTGTTTGTTGGTGCCTCTAAGCACCACTCACCTTGCTCGTAGGTTACATATCAGGAATAGATAAGCCCCTGAGCAAGTGTCAGGACAGTCAAGGTTCAGACAGCTGCAGAGCTGTGTGGGTGCACACACATCGTATGGTGCGACTGCAGGCATCTCTCCATGGCTACAGCTCCCAGCCTTCCAGCAGGAAAATCATAAACAAAATGTGATCACAGCAGCAGAAATGCCCTGCACAGCACTGTCAGCCCGAGTCCAGGAGAAGCTGTTTCTCTAAATTCCCACATCAGGCAGCATAGTGAGAGCTGCTGCTTCTGACAATGCTCAGACATCTGAGGTCCAACAAATTGCTCAGGTCTTTCTTCTCTCCTGAGCATCATTAATGGCAAAATAAATTTTCCATAAGAGACCAGCATAACTCTGGAGGTTTTAAGCCATTTAAACCCATCCATCTATTACTGAATGGCCTGAAGCCATCAGAACACACAGGACTTACAAGGAGGTTGCATGTAATAGTTATGGTTAGCAGCTGTCCACAGGTCACAAAATCATCTTTCAAGCTATCGAACCACTTTCTGATCGTAAAAATGCCATGTACTTTTAAAATAACTGCCCCTGTATGTCTAGTTTGTGACAAGGTAACTTTGTGAAAGGAAGGGCTGCCATTTCCTTCACCAGTGCTGTTAGTTTCTCTCAGGCACTTGTTCTCCCTATGCTGCCAGAGAAATCCAGGTGACTCCAGCTGCTCTGAGACACAAGTGGGGATGTAACTATGCTGTTTTCCCTGCAGCAATCTCTTTCCTTGGCAGGGAAATCCTAGGGCTCTGTTTGACTGATTTTTCTTTAAAGCAGATTCAGGATTTGAGGAAATGGAGCTGCGGGGTGGTGTGTGAATGTGAACCCTTGGAAATCAAAACCTATGGCGATTCCTTCTGGGCTAGTATGCAGAAATACATGTGTCTGTGAGGATGAGGAGGAGAAGGAGTTGAGGAGGCAAAATGCTTCTTTCTTTCACAGGGCTTGGAAAGCACAGAAGGAGCCACCTGAGATAGAAATTAATTAAATAAGAACTAGAAATGGGGATGAATATTTGAAAAAAGAAATGTGGATATTTTATTGGTTTTCTATCTTAAGGCAGGACTTTCCCTCCAGTGAGAACCAATATAACAAGTTTAAAATAGTTTCATTTTCTCTTGCAAGATTTTAAGCAGTGTCCTCATGCTACAAAATTCTCGCACAAAATGGAAATATTGCATTTTGCAATATGGAAAGGAAATATTTCTTCTTACTTATCTAGTTTACCTCAATAAGCTGTCTAGCAAAGAGTGCTATGTGAGAGTGAATCATGAATATGAAAGGACTGCTGATCCCCACATTTTCTATGTTATTCAGTAACAATGCCTAATTAAATAAAGTTTGATTTTATCTATCAACTATTTATAACAAGTTTTTGTTTCCATGTATGTCTTCCTGCGTGCTAGTACGACTTGGCCAATTACAAACACGTTACTTCAAATTACAGCATATAGGAAATGAATGTTTACTTGGAATACAAAAAGACATCTGTTACCTTACAAATATGAGAGTCTAAGTGTTGCAGAATATATTTGGATATCAGGCAGTATGCAAGGTACGTTGCATAATGCACCCTTGAAATTAGTCACAGAACAAATAAGTTGGATGAGATTTTGTAGTATTCGTTGTTATTTATTAACTGTAATAGCCCCAAAATGATCATAGTACTTTTAAATTCGGATGACAAAAAATGTAAGCTTCTCTTTTCTGCATCTGGAATGAATTAACAGGCATAAGATTTTAATGGTACTGAAATCAAAAGGAGGGTAATTTTAGAGTAATTTTAAATTAATGATTCTACAATTAGTAGGTATTTTCATACCTTTCACCTTTGTCCAATATGACTCACTGCCACTAAGGCACTTGGTTTTAACTCCTGAGAAATACATATGAAAGTTAAAAAAATTTTAAAAAAACCAAAACCCAAACCACCAGACAAACCTTTGCCTATTTCCCAAGTATGTTCATGATGTGTGGGTGGCTGAAATGAGTTATGGGGAGGCAGTTTTATCAGAAGTAATTACCTAATTCCTTTGTGGCTCTGAACCATTCTAAACTCTAATCCAAGCCTTAATCATTATTAAAGTATTCATAAAGCCTTCACAAGACAGTGTTCCAACTCATAAAGCCATTCCTTACGAATAGTCAGTACTTCAGAAAACTTGAAGATTGCTGTGACTTCACAGGGAATCTTTGTGCTGCTTAAGAAAGAGGTGTGATGTATTTTGCAGTTGCATTTTGACTTACTTATGAATGCCCATGTTTTTACAGCCCAAGTGTAACATATGGCATGACAATGCTTTTAAACACAAAAACACAGAAATCTGTGGCCAAAACCCACGCTTCTGACAATTTGAACTTTTCAGATTTTGATCATTTTAGTTTATTCAGCTGAGCTGATTGGTTTCTTTAGTAGGCCAAGATTAAAAGTGTGGTTTAATTAAAGCATTTAAAAAGAAGATTAATTCAGAGAGCTTGAAGTATGTAACTAGTGAATATGCTACCTCAAAGGAATGAAAACATTAAGGAAAGGTAATTTACCTAATTGTTCGTGTACTTTTGCCATAATTCCTAAGTGACAGACTACACCAACCTGGCTGCACACATCAGGGTCAAGGCTTTTATTTAGAACAGTTAGAAAGTAATCACCCATTTTTGACAATGCCAAACTATTTTTTTCTTTCAGAACATCCTAAGAGTAACTTTTTATGTAAAAGCAAAGTTGTTATCAATAGCACAAAATGCACTCTCTGTAGAGCACAAGACCAAAAAATCTTGAAAAGTGACATACCTGCCCCAAGCTGCTTTCATTGTAGAATCTTTATCAACAGGAATGCATGAGGACTCAACAACGCTTGATTTATTCAATTTGTAGCACAGACCACAGTCTGGATCTAACATACATCCATTACAATAACTGAAAGAGAAAGAAATAAATACTTAACACTTAGTTCATTTGCACATGTCAAAAACAACAGCATCTCCTAGTCAGTCTTGTAATGCAGGCAGTTCAGTTGTCAGTGTTGAAGACAAGACAACAGAACTTCTCAAAAAACTATCACATATTGCTTTCACCTTCTTCTGTGACACATTTGGTGGTCCAATTGCAAATGTCCCTCATCCCTGACGAGGGTCTAGGATAATTCACTCACAGAATGAACTTTAATTAAAAAAAGACAGATTAGGGTTGCAGAGGAAAAATCATCATAGAATGGTTGTGTTGGAAGTGACCTTAAAGATCATCTAGTTCCACCCCCACTGCCACTAGACCACGTTGTTCAGAGTCCTATCCAGCCTGGTCCTGAACACTTCCAGAGATGGGGCATCCACAACTTCTCTGGGCAACCTGCTCCAGGGACTCACCACCCTCACAGTAACGAATGTCTTCCTAATGTCTAATCTAAACCTGCGCTGCTTCAATCTGAAGCCATTTCCCCTTGTCCTATCATACATGATACCTAAAAACCAAACTAGAATTTGGGCATGTACAGATATGAGAGTCAGTCTGAGATCACAATACCATGTGTGTCCATGTGGAAACTCAGCACCCGAGTTCCCGTAACATTTGGTGGAAGGAGTCAATATGTCAATGGAGCCAATTCACATACAGGCATCTGGTGCCCAAAAATATCCCAACTGCCCTTTACCTGTCACTGCAGAGTGTACAGTGCTCTTGCAGATCATTTCTGTGCATTGCACTTGCCAGCTCTGTGCAGATGTCTCTGATTTCCTTGGGAGTCTCAAAAAGCATGAGATGCCAACATTTAGGCAAAGTTTCCTCAATGCAGTCTTGTAAACTGTTCAAGTGACTAGAAGCAAAACTGTTCTCTAGATATCACTGGTTGCACTGACCACATCTCCATTGCCTCTACTGGGGGCCTGGACACCAAGGGCTCTACAGATATTTCCCTTAGGTGTCAGTCTGAAACCTGTCCCTGAGATCAAACTGAGTGGGATGTAGGTGTGTGAGCTACAACAGCATTCCAAAGCTCTCCACGCAGTGCAAGTTATCTGAAAGTTTCTAGCACAAGTTTCACCAGGTCTTGCAAACACTCACTCATTGCTCCTGTGATTAAACTATGCTCCTGTGATTAAACTTCTTCCTTGGAAGCCATCTCAGATTCAGACACACATTTTCATCTGTAAAGAACCTGATATATTCTAAAGCAGAACTTTAGGAGTTAAAGAATAGAAGAATGAGCAACTGTAAAACATAGGATAAGTGTAGAAATCTGAAAATTAAAATTTAAATGTAACATCTGGAAATGTATAATTACAGTGACCAAAATAGCTTCAACATATACTCCTGTAATAACAAAATTTTTACAATGTAGATGAAACAAAACTTTCAGATAAAAGTCAATCATATTATCTAACCGTAGTAAACATTTCTTCTCTTGCAAAGATAAATGAGAAAATTGTAATTTTGCAATTATCAATTTTCAAAGGGAAGGACAATACCCATTTAACAGTAGTAAGACTTAGTGAGACTTTTGTTACATCAGTATTGGTACAGCAATGGGCAGTAACCAAGAGTTGACAGGAACAGAAGACAGCAGGTGAATAAAAACATTTTTATAAATCACAAATGTATTCAAGTATGCAATAACAATACTAAAAAAAATGTATAAAACTATAATATTTTCACATAGTGATAAGAATCTCATGATATCAAACAGGATCTTGATATATGATTTTCAAATGTAGAATATCATCTACTCAAATGATGTTATCAAAGTACCTGTTAACAACCTGAATTTATAAAAAGCAGGGTGCCAGCACATCCAGCATGGCGTCCTGGCATAGAAAGCAGTAGTTTCCAAATACTACATGCTATCAAGTGAAGAAGTGGATTTTTAAGTCAACTGTATGCAAATTATATTCAGTGCGAATGCCATGTGCAGAATTTAACAGATTAAAGTGGCCTTTAGGCAATAACTCTCTTCAGAATATTTCAGGATTCAAGGTTTCTCTAGATTTATTCTTTTTAGGTTTTACATTAAGCAGCCAAATACCAGAAACCAGCCAGACACAGGAATCAGCAAGACACAGGAATGCAGAGACTGACAATGAGACACAGCGATGACTGTCATCTTTATGGTGCTGCCAGCAGAGGACAGGATGGGGACTGGATACCTCAGCATTTTCCTCAGCGTCCTCAACAGAATCAATGCAGAGATGAAGCACAGAGCTGAGCTGTGCTCTGTCTGTTCTGTCCTGCTGGGCTCACTCTATGGATAATGCAACGTAACCTCATTTGGCGCTAGGCATCAGTAATCAGACAAGTAGGAAGCAGAAGATATCTTATTTATTTCTCCTTCCCATCCAGAAAAAAAATGAAGAGATTTGATTATTGATTCCAGTGTCTATATGGCTGTTACTTCAGCTGAGCCTCCGGTTTTATTGGATATCATAGAATAATTTAGGTTGAAAAAGATTTTTAACATCAAGAATCTAACTGGTCTTCCTTTTGGCATTCGACATAATAAGGGATGCTGGATTTCATGTCATGCCAAATGTCAGAGGTTACAGTTTCTCATAAGAATTTAAATAATTTAAAATTATTATTTTCCACAGCTTTTCCAAAGCTTGTCTTTCAGAATGAACAGTTAAATAACTACTTACAAGCCTTTACTTTAGGATTTCTCATCATTAACTATACAATGAGTTCATACAATCAGGCTTTGACTTCAGGTTTTAGAGACAAGACCAGTTTATGTCAAAGGAAACACAGAAATTCAATATACAAGACTTAAAGCCCTTTCAAATCTAACTCCCAGCAGACTTAGGGTAGGCTGTTCAAAACATTTAACATTCTTCTGTGCACTGTTTTATCACTGACACAAAATTTTATGTTGTCTTTGATAAGATGAAGACCAATGTTTTTTCTTCCCAAATCCCAAAATATACACATTACAACTGTTTCATAACACAGTAAGGAAATCTGTGTCAGTTAATAAAGTCTAATGATCACAGAAGACACAGCATGAAATAAGCAAAAAAGACTTTTTTTTCAAAGAAGCAATAAAAAAACAACCAAAGACATCTTGTGCTGAGGCTGTTTATTCTAGAAATAAAATATATAGTAGTTCCAGGCTTATGTCCTTATTCACGCCAGCCCCATTGCTGTTTGCTAAACAAAACTATTTAACCAATTTGAAATTGAGCACATATTCTGACATACCTGCTCATAGTAATGTAAATAATATAGGACATAGAATATATCAGGAAAAGAAATGCACAACATAAAACTTACTACAGAGCTCCTTTCTGTCCTCAAAAATACCTTCTTATCGACCCTACCCATATATATCCAAATATATGTCAGAGGATAAATCTATAAAAATACTGATAATTCTTCAAATCTACACCAAAGATCAGTTATGGTCTTGAAAGCTCTATACAAGAATACTCCAGCATGTCTAGGTAGGAAAGGAAATTTGCATCCAATTATAAATGGGAGATATGTTTCCTTTACTTTATCATGAAATATTTATATTTGTGCTAAGTTTATGAGCCAGTGTCTTGAAAACAGGTTCACCTGTGAAGAGCCAGTTGAAAATTCCCAGGCAGGATGGTTCTCTACCAGACTGACAATTCAATATTGAATTACCTGAGAGAGATTATTTGATTTTGATGAAACCAGGCAGCATTACAGCAGAAAGGTTTTATAACGTCCTTGTTTCCTTCCCTGCTTACCAGCTGGGCTCCTAGGCAACCCAACATGAAGGCAAGTGTCTAGACTTCAGATGCTTCAGTCTGTGTAGCAGAATAACAACAACCAGGAATGTGAGGCTCCAGAAGTTCAAAGACACCCAGCTTCTTTGCATATCAGTGTGGCATGAACTCAACAGAACAAAAGTCTCAGCAGCTTGACCTTTCAGTTTATGGGGAACTGCCATGAAATGGGATTTCTGGGTTCCTGCTTCATCGTCACAGCATGTTTACTGAGAAGCTGATGGACTATTAGAATATATATCCCCAAATCTGCCATTCCTCCCTCTGACTCTGCCAACACAGTCAACATGTTCTCTTTATCTGACCAAACAGGAATAACTGAAATCTAGAAAGGCAGACAGCACTAACTGAGGTCCCTCAATAGCAATTTCTTGCCAGCCTGAGCATCAGCAGCTTTCAGAACACTCTGCTCTGGAGCAGCCTGCCTGATTAACTGTTCCTTAGGTTACAGGTTGATCACAAAGTTCACAGCACCATCCTCTTTCACAGAGATCTTACAGTGTGGGGATGAATTATTAATTGACTAGATGTGCACATTTTTCTTGATACCAAAATTACTATTTTCTTTCTTCCTAACGGTGTAGTTTACGAGCCTCCAGTACAGTCTCTAAAAATACTGAATAAAATCTCTGACCTGCCAAAGTGACCCTCCAGATGACAATAAAAGGTTCACAATTGCTTTTTCCCCACTGTTTATGTTTGGTTTGTCATTACATTTTGTGCTTTAAATTTGCAAAATAACCTTTTAAGTAATGAGTTTCCTACAATTCTCAGCAGTCTCATAATGTGAGCTGCAAGTTGTACTTTGCCACTTTTTGTTGAGTGATTCAGCACTAAAAAGACCTCTGTCCACTGCCCTTGCTCTGCAAGTGCCATTTCTTTTGTTTTCACACTATTTTGTCTTTTTCAAGATGACTCTCAGTTTCTGAATTATTCATTTCAAAACATTTAATTGATTTTAATTTTTGCCACATTTTAAAGAACTTTCAACTTCGCCTTCTATGTTCTGTTATCCAATTACAAAATGTATCAGTATGTTCCTATTGTCCGGTTACAGAAATGCAAACCAAACCTGATAATATATTGTGGACTGTGTAGCTCTTTGACAGAATGTAACACGTGATTGCATAATATTTTACTATGTGAGTAGCATGAACAGCCACTCAAGAGTCTTGAAATGTCCCCAAATACAGATGTTTTCTGGGACAGGACTCTTTCCACTTCTTTTGGATTCATCATTCACACCGAGCACACGCTGCACTAGCAGCCCAAGTATGTGAAGAAGGATTTATATGTGAAAATCTGATACATCCACAACATATAAATTGGACCTGATGATCCTTAAGGGTCCCTTCCAACTTGAGATACTTATGCAGGACATTTTGTTCATGTCCTGTCTTCTCCAGAGAGTAAATTCCAGTGTCATGGGCTTGCTGAACACACTGTTCCTTCTCTGTATGATGCAAATATTCATATTCCTGAATAAGGTTTTACTCATAGAACTGCAGGAACAATAAAAATCATTTCAGGAAAGGCTCAATGTAGGGATGGCAGGGTCTTGCAGTATCTATGGAGGATTAGCAAATTCCTCTCAGAGAGAACATAAGCAGAAAATCACTGCAGGCTAGAAGGAATGTCACTTTGACGGTCCCCTGCTTTCTACTCTTTCCAGCTTGCTGTTTGCCACAGTGGAAGCATGATCCTAGGCCAGGTGGATCTTTCATTCTACCTAGCATGCCCTCAGATTTAATCTTTGCTCTCAAGAGCATAGTCTTCTGCCTCCCTTAGCATGGAATGTAGTTGCTTTCCAGCTCTTTATAAAACAACAACAAACTTCCTTGCTTCTGTGCTTGTACTCTCCTGTCTAAAACCAGACAATGTCTCTTCCTCCAGCTCCAAATGAAAGAAAATGCCCAAGATACATGAGTTGAGTATCACTGGTCAGGACATGTCTACTCAATCGGACGCAGTAAAGGGCAACTGATGAATCCAAAGAGCCAAGGTATTAAATTCAACAAAAAAAATATAGGGACTTTTGGACAGATACTGCAGTATCAGCTCTGTTCACATGTCAGGATATTGATGCCTTCAGCCGCCTACAGAACTAGGAAACTTAGGGTTTTTTGGTAAATAGCTTACTTCATTTTTATACACAAGCTCATTTCAGTTAGGTATTAGAACTGTGTTGAAAACTGCCTGATGCTTGTATCTGACATCTTGTGCTGCTTGCACATTTCACCCTGCCTCAGGCACAAAATCAAGCCCCTCTTTACAGTTCTGATGATTCCTGTGTTGTTTCCAAAAGTGAAGCACTAGATTTAGATTAAATATAACTGGACAAGAACATAGGGGATGCTTTAAGAAGTGAAAATGTGCGCTAACTGCCTGATAGCACTTCCAGCTGTCATATCTGGGACACAGGAAAATACAGTATTTAACAAAGAATGAGAAAAACCCACTTGGGCTTCAAGAGCACTTTCCTGCTATTATAGGAGACCAAATGACAGTAAAGTCTACCAGCACTCTGTTAGGTGTATATCCACATGTGATACCACACATGTATCCACTCAGTGATGTCCATAAGGAAAAGCTCTAATTTACAATCACAGTACTCGTATGCTGGCTGCAGTTCTGTAATTTACCACACAGATACTCCAACAGATCTAAATCACAGTTATGTTCAAGTATGATTAAGCCTTTCTCATCTTCAAATCAGGCTCCTACTCCATCTAGTCCACTGAGACTATTCCTTGGTGTCCTCCCTAAAGTTCCAGACCAGTACTGAATCCTTATCCTTCCTGATACACCAGCCACACAAAAACACATTAGCTTTCTTTCAATGTTCCTTAAACCTTCTTCACAAAGGCTCACATGCCTCAACTATGCCACATAATTTATATAACCTCAGAGCAACTGTTTTTGGTCTCTTGGTGTTTGCTACTTCTGCTTTAGATCTGGTGAGGACCCCGAAGGCTCACCTATTCTTCCCACCTATCACAGTCCTATAAAGGAAATCACTCTTTACAAACCTTGCCTAGTCCTTAGATCCTCATGGCTACACCTCTACTGCTATAACACCTTGGTATACTGTGTTGGAATACTGACACCTCACGAAAAGTGTCCTAATCTACTTGCTCACAGGAATCAGTTGTTTCTTGTCTTTGATGATATTTTTTTCTGAACTTATATAGCCCCTAGCATAAGAGCTTCCTGATTTATTCCTGGAACAGAGCAACACAGACAATAAGGAATAAATACATCTGACTTATATGTATCTTTATTTTGGATGTAATGGCAGTCTCTGTAGCATATTTTGTTTTTAAAACTACTCTTCCAAAGAGACCCTACACATAGATACTATACTAGCAGCTTCCAGGTAGATCAGACAGAAGCCTTGTTCAAACTTGATTAAAATCACCCTTGTGTAACTAAAACCTGCAGACCATGTAAGGTGTAACACCATCACTTTGGAAAACTAGAAAAAAATTCCCTAAGCATTGTTTCAGTTTTTGTTAAACAGCAAAGACTTAGAAGTATTGGCAGAGATGTGAAGTGTTGGTAGGTTACTATATGAATAACAATGCCTTATTTCCTCGTAAGTGCAGAGTTTGAGTCAAAGTATGTGGAAATGTTAACAAGTTACAGGGATGGCATTGCACTCATAGATATTATAGTTCAGGTAAGTCACTTTTTAGATCTTTGTGTTTAAATTGAAGAGAGAACTTTTTCCTCACTGCCATTAAAGATGCTTACTACATGGACTGACATACTCCTTCATATTCTTTATAATTTAAAATGAAATTACAAGTTTTGATTGATAGGAGCAACATGCCAGCAAAAAGAAAATTATTACCAAGCAATATAACCTTATATTATTTACTTAATATATTCCAAGACCATGTTGAGGTCACTTCAGAGTTCTACAACACAAACTATCAGAATTTTAATTACACTTCATAAGAGCTGGCAAAAGTATTCTCAAACATTTTTATCTCTTCACATATTCATAATTTTTTTACCTTAATAGCCAAACCACATTACTATATTTATTATTGCAATTCTCAGTTGTCAGAAAGACCAGTAGCTCAAGCATTTTGGTATTAGAAACAGAAAATGAGAATCACACTTTAAAAGATACTGGTTCCATGATACAGTGACATTATGCAGAGTACCAACACTTAGTTTGCTGATAAATCACACTGTCAATGAGTTATGTCAATAAAATAAAGCACAATAGCTAATACACTTACTATATGTATCCTAAGGCTATTGAATACAATAAAACCAGCTTCAGTTACTAGGTTAGCTGAGTTTTTCAGGACTGATCACAATTATATACTTGTGCTACATTCATAAAGAAAATACATATTTCTGTCCATTAGCTATCTTATAAAATGGCTGTGTTAGAGTACTAAATATTGGTGCCTCCATCTCGGTGGTGTGTATTTGTACAACAAGCTTAGGAACATTAACCACGTGAGGGTGACTAATTCAAAGATGAACAACAGAGTCCTTGTGTGCCCAGCACAGCTGGCACCGCCCGTATTATTCTAATCAGCCTGAAGACAATCTGTTCAGGAAGGATCCTGAGAAACTTCTTGTGCACAGGTATTATTTCCTTAAGATATGAGTGTTAACCTAAGCTTAACACAATATTTACCATTTTCATGTAGTAACTGAGAAGAAAAATTTTGCTTAAGCAGAGCAAGTTCACATTTATGCCTTCTAGAGCTGACCAAGTGTCAAGAAGTGCAGTGAGAGAGACGGACACATGAATAAAAGGAGACAAAAGGACTAAGAATATAAGGCAGCAGGACAACAGTCATTTTACAGAAATGGCTCAATTTCCCAAACAGTCACACCACTGATTCTTTAAAGACTGGGTAAAGGTAGGAGGGTAACTAATGTCCCAACCTCGACCCCCTTCCAGAACCAGGCAAGTTCCCAGTAAAAACAGGAACATGTTCATAGAGTTTTGGTAGTCAGAATAGGAATGGCTAGTTCATCTTTTTATTTCTAAGGTGATAAATTTTGGGATGGCGTTGGTTTGTATTCTTAAATTTACCTCTGAGCTTCTCTGTGGCCTTGATGATATGTAACAGATCATGGCTGCTGAGGAGATTAAGATCAAATAAAGCAGGTGACCACACTGCAAATTATCTACACAACCTTACACAGCTAAGTGTGAAAATGAAGTTTGATTTAAGGATGGCACAGAGAGAGCATTCACTTTGCCCCTCCTCAATGAGACACACACCCACTTCCACCTGTGAGAAGGCAAAACAGATTTCAGTGTTCAGTGTCCTGCTGAATTTGCATTATTTCTGTGATTCAAATTTTGTTTCACAGATTTATGGATTATTTTTTGTCTGTTTGACTATGATATTGTACATCCCTACACTAAATGAAAATATTTTGTTTGATATTCACAGCATATGTTACTGGTTTGTTTTCTGTAAACATGTACAAGTATCTTGTTACTCTGTTTGCATGGCACAGCTCTTTCAGAACACAGTGTTCAAGCCCTAGGTGCTTTTCTGAATTAGGACAATGACTATGCTCTTTATTTGCTAGTCTGTTCTATCTTTGTTATTCTAGCAGCAGGAATTAATCTGTGCAGAGGAATATGGATCTGAAGGAACAACAAGCAAACATACTATTTGTAGTAGCTCCAAGGGTTTCTTAATGGACACCCCCATTTACTCAAACACAACGGATTTGCAAACATAAAAAGCATTTTTACTCTGAACAGTGTCAGTGAAACTTCTGTCAGCAAAATAACTGAAGTTTCCATAACTTATAAATACATTTTGGCAAAGACAAATGCAAATTATATTTAGGAAACACCTCCACACTCTGAAATGCCCAGGCTGCAAATAGGTTTATACTCTAAGGATAGCTCACCTCAGAGAAGCACTGTGTCACCATTAGATGAAGAAGACTGTGAGCTGCATTTGTGTAGGCACACATATTCAAAAGCAGTTACAGTGAGATGGCATTACTTGTCCATCTTCTGAAGTCCTGCTGCCTTTTGCTTTTCCCAAACTTTCTGAGACCTCTTGAAGGCTTGCAAGAGACAATGCTAAGCAATCTGAGATACCAACAGTTACAGTGGTGCAAGCTAAAATATAGGTTAAACAGCAAGGGACCACTGCCATTAAGTTACCTCCTTTTACTTTGACTGGATATCCTGTTCGTAACTGTCTCTGCAGTAACACTTGCTGCCCTAGGTGGAGGCTATCTATACAGTATTGTTCTTGGAGTAGCAAAGAAAATATGGGACACTGGCAGTATTCAGAGTAGACTTTTACTTCCAAATCCTCTGGTTTGAGAATCTCTTTGATTCAACTCCATAATTGCCATAGGGAATACATCCAGGGCCAAAAAGGAGGGAGAGGTGAGCCACACGGCATAAAACCCAGCCTTTAGCTTTCCTTTGGTTTGCAGACTCCACCTCTTCCTTCCAAGACCATGCATGTTATGCTGAACTTCTAACCCAAGTGGAACGGTGAAAATACCATCTACTTTCTCATGACTAAAACAATTTTAAAAATTTCCCTTCCACACAGTTAACTGAAGTCCTAGGCAAATCCTTCTCACATTCTTCTTTTAAGGAAATATTATTGCAAAAGGAGAGCATTTGGTAGCTCTTCCCCCTTTACATCTTTTAACCAGACTACTCACCATTTGTAGACATGCCCATCTCAAAAATTGCAAAATACTGCTGTATAGCTCCACAGTAAAAACCCAGTAAAAATACAGGGTTTTGCATGTAGAAATCCTTATATCTGGTAGTATCTCATGTTGCAGTTATTAGTATCTATTTATACTCAATGAATACCTTCCATCCCCTCCCCAGATCCTTAGAATCTTCCATCTAAGACATTGCTCCAGCATAAGAAAAACCATGAACCAGCCAATATTGCTAGGAAACTAGAAGTGTAGCTCTCCTTTCTTGGCATTTATTTCTATTACAAACACTTGTAAAAAAAATTTTGAACATAAGTAAGAATTTCTTCAGCCATTGAACTAGTCTTCTCTGAATAGGGAAATTTCTAGTCTGCCAGCTAACTGAACAAAAGAGCACTCACATGTGAATAAAACTCACAAAATACAGAAAATTACACATTCCTAAATCCCCAGAAGTAATGTTACTTGAAACTATGATTGCATATGGAAGTGCATCTTCTACCTACTATAGAAAAATAGGTCAAAAGCATCACATTTATTTTAATTATTAATTGGTATGTAATTAACTGAAGATTTTTTTTTTTTTCCACTCAGGAAAACCACAGGCAAGAAACACACATTCTTGAAGAGTTTACAGCTGTTATGCATGACAAATGTACAAGCAGATGAATAACAGCAAGTATTTTTACAAATTCCTTGTGAAATATTCCTGACTTTGTGTACACTATGACTTGTAGCAAGTGTGATATATCAGAAGAGGTAAATGTGGAATTTGCCACTTAACCATCTTATTTAGTCCAAGAAACTCCAAAGGATTATTCAGAGAATTTAACCAGGGTCTAATCTTCTCTACAGAGGGAAGTCAGGATTTAACCTTTAGCTATTTAGTTTAGTTCCTTGTGCCACGCTTTGTGAGTAACTGTCTATTACTCCACTAAGTTGTAAAACTCAATTAAATGGAAACAATCTTCAAGAAGACTGGATGAATGATCATGAAATCTCACCTGTATTTTGTGCAGGTAGAGTTTTGATGTGAAGGATCTGGTGGATTAAGTGTGATTCTTGGCGAGACCTGAGCTGATAGCAAAAATCCCGAAGCTAGGATAATGAGTGCTACAGCAGTACCTAAAAATACAGATAAAGAACAATGTGATACTTTTCTCTAGAGCACATGATATAATTCTCTATTGAACTGAACTCTGCTTGGAAAAGCAAGGCGCTCCATCACTATGCACACAGCATTCGCTAAGGAGTTGTGATGAGAACCTAATTTGACAAGTGTGTTATCCATTTTATTTGTGGTTTTCTTTTTCCCCTTCAGAAAAGGGGAATTAGGTTAAATGTTTAAGTCGAGTGCATCGACTTTACACATCTTGAATTAGGTTAAATGTTAAAGTCGAGTGCATCGAGTTTAATGTCCAGATATTAAATTAATAGGTTGACACTTCTGTAATAAGTGGAAGTGACAACTGCATGAATGAACAGATAATATTATTTTTGGTGTTTAAAACATTACTGTAAAGGTAAAATTTAACAGTGACTTTGAAATCACCACACTTCTTCCCACTCCCACACCCAGACTTGCAGACTTTTCTGTAAAAAAGAAAATAGCATCAGCTTTTTTGTTGACTCTACTTCCCTTTGTGAAATGAGAAAAATTTGACATTTAATAAAAACACCATCAAAAAGTCCAACATCAATTTCTGATCTTGTTTCAAAGAGCACACATAACATCTGCTAGGAAAAACTCTCTTTCCATCTGTTTGCTCCTGTCTCCCCCAGCAAATTCCTTGTGCAAGAGTTGGGCAAAATGAGGAGAGGAAGATGACAAAAGAGGTTTGTATTTTGTGCAACAGGCCATTACTACAACACAACTCACGGTTTTCCTACCTTATTTGTCACACACACACAATATACTGCATCATTTTAATGAAAACTGACATACCTCACTACTCACGATACTACTGCAAGTGCTTCAAACTCAGACCTAATAAAACCTTTACATCCTGCTACTCAACAATGCATTGAGATCTACATTGTACAAAATACCCTGTATACCTATTTGAATACTCACTATTTATGTGGCATATTTTATTTGAGAGGTCATATACAACATGTATGGCCTGATCTAGTAACAGCAGTAGAAAATGAGTAATAACATTACTTGTGAGTTAGTGACTGATCACGCAATAACATTATTCTTACTGCATAAAACCAGACTCACGGACCACGGAAGCACATCCCAGCAGGAAGGTAGCACACATTTACAAGTGTGCAGTGATATAGCTTAATGACTAAGGGCAAATGAAAGACATTGTATTAAATTCCAAATACTTCTCATCATCTCTTTGATCTGTATGTTAAAAGCATGTAAGTAATTTTCTCAGTAACGCATCTGTGTGAACCTTTAGAACTGCCATTACACTAAAACCCTCAACATGTCAGTCTGGTAATCTTTGAGAAATTATGCACTATCTGGTCTTTTATTTTGAAGTTTAAACTACTTTTGCTGGGCGGAGAACAGAACGGACGTATTGGCAGTTTTGGGGGTGGGTTTGAATGTTTTTTTAAAGAGAAAAGCAAGATTTTCCCAGCTGGCAAACTCACCAAGTATGTGGAAACCTTTTCCTGAGAGATAAATAATATCTTAAGTACAAAGACGTGTAATATAATTATCCATGAATGTGCCTGTGCAGCAGTTATGGCTAACAGGAAGGAATGTGCATGAAGTGCAGAAGGCTGAATGACACATTTACCTGAACCGAGGCAACTAAGACATTAAACTCAATCACAAACTGTGTGTGGAAAAAGCACCTACTCACTGTAAGATATTTCAATTTATTCCATATTTGGCTTTGTACTGCTATGGCCGGTAGGTATGCTAATAATACCAGTATTCTGGGCAGGTTGGATAATACACTAGATTTACTGTACTTTCAAAATGCCATAAACCAGACAGAAAGTATCTTTAGACAGGGCTTACAATCTTACTCATATTCATTTTAAATATGCCTTGTCTGTCTTTCAAGTTAACCAAATACACTAACATTCACTTCCAGAACCTCTGTAAATGTCTTATTTCTTTGGAAAAGTACGCAATATGTAAACCTGGGCAAATGAAGTTTAATATGTTTTCATTCTGTGGGAAGTTGTGCTATGATGAACAAAACCAAACAATTATAGCACATCATTAGCTGAGATGGGAAAAAACCCCAGAAATATCCTGAAGATATTTTAGATCCTCTCTGTTTTAAAAAGACACAAATTGTCCAATGCCCAAGTACCACCCTGCTTTCAAATTGACAAATTCTGAAGGGGAAAAAGAAAACCACAAATAAAATGGATAATACACTTGTCAAAATTCCTGCATGTTTCCCAATTAACAGCTTTGAAGAAAGAAGTTAACTGAAGAAAAAGAATAAAGATAAAGAAATGATAACAAGTTATAAAATATATGTGAAACTAAGATGAATCAGTAACTGTAGTAAAGAGAAAGAAAAAGGACATTTTTTTTTTTAGTAGCAGTTTACTATAATTTTCTTAACACTATATGAAAGGCTCAATTTTTCAAAAGTTTCTAATATTTTGAAAATTATAAAGACACATTAAATGAAATGTAAAATAGCTCTTTCTCAAAGTTTTCAGAAAGCAGGAAAAGCACATGAGTTTACAAAATGAAATTACAGTATATCGGCTTTTAATCAAAATATTAATGTTACTATCTCTCTTCTGGTTATTCTTGCAGGTTTTCCTCTAATAAACATCTAATAAATTAGCCTTTATCGATAAAACAAAACCCCACAGCTGTGCAGCAGTAGGCAAAAATAGTAGTTTTGTTTTCATTTTGTGCAATGAGAGACTGGGGCATACCCAGCTTCCCCAAAGACCAGACAAGCTGCCAGTAATAACTCGGTGTGAAAGTTAATGTCCTTGGAAATGCAAAGCAGAGCAGTAAAAAATATGTTTACCTCTTGAGAAAACTCAACATGGAAAACAAATCCATCAGCAGATTTAGTAATTATCATTCTATTACACAGCACTCTTGTTAAGGAGAACAGATCATATCCACCACTACCTAAATCAAAGTTTCAACTGTTGAATAAAAAAATTCTAAATGGTACAGAGAGATGACATATGCTTTCATTATTGTCATTATTTGTACTTTCCTTAAGGAGGGGCCGCATGATAAAAACCACAGGAAGCAATGCAGCACGGCTCAAGTGATGCTGCAGACCGAGCGCCAGCAACTGACCACAAAAGAAAGACCATTTTTACAAAACAATTACTTTGTGTCCACACATCATTAGCAAATAATCTTTTAATGCATTGTTAATTCTATGTCTTATTTCTATATCCTGCTCTGTTCCACGACTAATATGCTTTGTAAGAGACATTTATATCTACATTTCAAATGTACAGCCTTTGAATATGTTAAACAGAGCCAAAAAGCAAAGAGCTCTGATCATATGAAAAGTCCATGTGGGAATAACAGCTTTACAGCTGAGTCCAGATAAACTTCTGAGGGGCTAGCTTGACATTTGAGATTATTAGGGCCAAATCAACAAATAAATAAATACTCTGTTCCAACAGAGTAGAAAGGAGAGGCGGCACCCAAGCACCAGAAGCATCAGTGCAGGGTCTGGAAAAATCTGCTTCACAGAAAGACAAGAAAACAGACTGGCTGGAGGAATCAAAGAACTTATGGGGGAGAGGTATTTTAATAGATCTGCATGCAGACTGTGATAAAAGTATCAATTTGAGATTTTTGTTGATTTTTTTTAAGATGTGAGTAACGTGCTTTTACAATCTCCTCTGTCATGACCTCATTTCTGAACTTGGATTGTGAAAAACACTTCAGGTTTCTTGACTCCAAATCAAAATTATAACCAAGCAAATACACATTCATTGCAACTTGGAACACCAAACTGCATCCAAACTGCATGTTTTAATTTAAAGATTTGAGTAATTGTGTACCAAACATGTCTGTGTACCCAGACATGTCCCTGGGTTGTCACTGTTCTGCCTATATAAACACATTCAAATACTCGAGTGTGGATTAACTCAACTGGGAGCTGGGAACTGTACATGGCCAGTGACATGGCAGCTGGTCCCACTCTGCTGTGTTGCAATAACTAGAAGTTTGGATCCTTGACAGCAACAACAGAACAAAATATGGAGACATATTTTCCCAGCCAAACACTTCTGAACATTATTTCAAGAGGAGCAGGAACTGTTTCTCTTTTCGAAACCATGTTCTTGGAAATGTCTGAACCTTCCAGACATTCAGCCAGAGGCAGGCATCAGTCACAGATCACTTCAGCCAGAATGAGCCCATGATGCAGGAATAAGCAGGAATTAGCAGGTTAATGGCAGGACACACTAAACACAGGGTGGGTGCTCGCTCTGCATTTTCCTGCTTCCAAGAGAAGACTGTTGTGACGAGTTACGGTGTTTGAATATTTGGATAAAATGTATGAATCCAGAATTCTGCCCTTTAGTATCTCATACAGGAGATGAATTAAAATAACACTAATGTATGTAAGGTATTTACTGCATTGTATCTCAGGTAACTATGCAAAAACTGCATTGTTTTTTAAGAAGTGCTGCAATGGTTATGCAATATGCTTTCCCTGGTACTTCTTCATGAGATGGTTCTGAATTCCAGTTTATCAGCCAGGAATTACATAGGAGATTTAAAAAATAACCAGCTGTGAAGTTCCAAGCATTTGATTCCTTAAACTGGAAAAAAAAGCTAAAGCTAAATAAAAACATTGTTAAACATGGCTTGAAGGAGAAAGTCACCTGAAAAAATAACATGCTGTCATTTTTAAATTAGCCTTTAACTGTGGTACTATACTACTAGTCTTGAAAGGCTGAATGATTTCAGGGAGAAGATGGCAACAACACTGTAATTTTAAAGAGGACTACTTTGAAAAAAATTGCACTTGAAATTTTATTTTCCTTTCATTAATAATTATGAGGAAGATACTAAACACTAATGAAACACTCACCTGTTAAGCTACCAAGTGTAAGTTTCCGGCGACCCATTCTTTCAACAAGCCAGACTCCCACAAGAGTAAAAATGAAGTTTATAAATGCTGTCAGTGCAGCCAGCCAGATTGCAAGCCTGTCATCTTCCACTCCTGACATCTGCAGAATGGTAGCACTGTAGTACCTACGAGGGGAGGGAGAGACAAATACGAACACCATTTATTTCAATTTGGCTCATGTTATAGTTTCTGATTTTAAATTGAAAAAGATCATAACAAATATCAAGTGTGACCTCCTGCATAATGCAGCTGCAGGCTGACATCCAATTATCCTGGGAAATCAGGCATAACCAAGGCATAACTCACACCTGACTGAAGTTTTGACCGGTGGACATCAACAGATGAACTGCCATTCTCTTGGTTGTTTGTATTTTCAATGGTCAGTCATACTCTGCTAGAAATGGGGTTTGCATTTTTAATTTAAATTAATCTGGCTTTCAAATTCAGCCACTTTTTTGTGCTCTATCTATTTTTATGCCAATACATAGGATTTTAGCACTCAGTGTACTGTCTAGGGAAAGAGAGCTCAAAATCAAATAGATTTCCACTCCCGTTAAAGGTCATATGGAATTAATCTATGGCATCCAACATGTTGCAAGTGACACTTGCAACCTCCTGATTTTAGGTTTTGTAGTTTTATTTCAGTGCCACTGAAGCTCATGAAACCCTCTCTGTGGTATTACTTTTGTCTAACCAGAATGTGATTGCTCTGAAGTTCCTTAGCATCACGTTGCAGGGATGTGAATCTGCATCCAACAGGAGAATTTGACAGAATGTTCTACTTCTCTCTAAAAGGAATCAATCCTCCCACTTAAACAATAACTCATAAAAAATTCAACTGAAGAAAATGAAAAGGGAGGAGAAATGAAGCCTTCTACCATTTTTCACAGAGATCAAATGAACACAGATACTATGCCCATGTTCTCAGGGAGAGCTAAATAAACCCTCAAGAAAACACATGAGTACTTTTGTTCATGCTGTAGAAGCACGTTTCATCTTGTTCTATTAATTTATGCTGACTGAAATACTGAATATTCAAGCCCTCAAACACCTCACAGCCAACAGGCTATCACACAGTAAGAACCATCAAAAATGTCAAAGCTCACTTTTTTTTCTTTTTTTGTCAAATTGCAGCTTGCTTTAATGTCCCCTTGTTGTCTTAATGCCCAGATGTGCCAGCCTCAGAAATTTTAGTGGTTCTCATTTTTCTATTGTAAACATAATCCGCTTTTTATTTCAAATCAATAATCCTTGATGTACAATATGCTCAGATGCCATTTAAGACACTACCAGCCATAAATGACAGTGCCTATGGCTGGATGTTACCCTCTCACCTGTTGGCTAAGACAAGGCATTTAGAGCCTCCCAGCTCCCTTCCTCAGCTCCTCTTCCCTAGTACAACTATTTGAAGCCATGCCTATGCAACCAACTTGTGGTGCAGCAGGAGAGGACCTCCACAGTGAAACTGTTCAGATGGAGGACCCCGTGTCTGTGTCCACGCAGGTTTGACTGCAACACCTCATCTAGGCTCATCTCAGATGCACACTCTGAGATCCCAGCAAGGGATCTTGCAGTATTCCTGAAAAGAGGAAGATTCATGAAGGACAGACATCAAAATGCCAACATTAATGTGTCCTCACTTCTTAAGGTGCTCTAAATTAAACTGCTAACTGCCTGTCAAAACTAACATCATGCCGCAACGTTTTAGCAACCAAAATGATTCCGTCTCTGATCTCCCAATACACCTTCCTTTTTCTTCTTAAGGGTAGGAAAATAACAATAAATGTCAAGTCCTGGCCTGCTGACACGTACTACGAAACTCCCATTTACTTCCACCAGACAAGGCTTCGGGAAGCCATGTTTAACTCCACACATCCAAATCTTCTCAAAATCCAATTCTACAGGGAATCAGAAATTGCCAGTTGTCAGCAGCAATGTATAATGTACTATCTATACAGTCAAAAAAAGCAAAGAATAAAGAATCACATAAAAGCATGTCTACTGCCTAATCCATACAACAATTGTCTGTTGTCTGCCAGCAACGTTCTTCTGGCTGCTTATTGCACTCACAGGTTATATATCCTCAACTGGAAGCTTATTGTTTATCCATAAATAAACAATGTGTTTTAGTTTCTATGGAAAACAAAGCAGAGAAATTCTGCAAATCCAAATGCCAAGCTACCAAAGCTTGAGTGCTGGGCAATGATGTTCACGGCATAGCAACCTAACTTCAAAAATTTAAAAGGGGACTTGCATAGATTATGATAACTACTAAATCAATTTGCTTATGTTTACTTATTTTAGTATTCCCATCTTTTATACCAACCTGTGTAGCCCTATCTGTATATTTAAATAACAAGACATCAGACTTTTTAAGTTCCTCCTGACAAGGTAAAAAAACCTATGTGGTAGAAAAAAGTTAGGTTGTGATATTATACAGTCACAGTGAATACTGCAGGTCCTGCAGGGAACTGCAATGTCAGTGACAAAGTTGTGCAGTCCTAGCTTATTTTCTAAAACATAACAAAAATTACAAAAGCACCTGTGTATCCTCAGAATTTTTAAGCAACTACTGTATCTTAGAAAGCAAATAAATACAGGCAATTATAAAGCCACACAAATTAAGTGTGTTGGTGTACTGGGTCTGGCTGAGCTGGAGTTCATTTCCCCACAGTAGCCCTCACAGTGCTGTGCTTTGCATTGGTAGCCAGAAGGGCATTGATGACACACCGGTGTTTTGGCTACTGCTGAGCAGGGCAGCACAGTGTCTGTGCTGTAACATTCCTTCCTCAGCTGAGGGCAAGATCCTGGGAGGGGACCCAAGTAGGCCAAAGCTGACTCAAACTGACCAAAGGGATGTTCCATGCCATGTGACGTCAGCTCAGATATAAAAGCTAAGGAAAGGAATGGGAAGGCAGGCATTCATTGCCTCCAGTGGCTGCCTGCTGAGGAACCATTACACATGCTGAAGCCCTGCTTCTCAGGAGTGGCCGACCATCACTGCTCATGGGAAGTAGAAAATAAACCCTGCTATCTTTTGCTTCGCTTTTACGCACACAAGCCTCCGCTTTGCTCCTGCTTTAATAAACTGCCTTGTCCCAATCCATGAGTTGTTTTCCATCTTACTCTCTCCCCTGTCTGGCTGGGAAGGGGAGTGATAGAGCGATAGAGTGGCTGGGTGGGCACCTGGTGTCCAGCCAAGGTCAACCCACCACAGTTGGGTACATACAGAAAATCTTTAATACTGTTTGTTTCTGAGGATGTAAAAATTATGAAGTTGTTCTATCAAGAGTTGGTATACATTAAAAAAAAAAAACCTGGAGACATTTCCACAAATTTAAGAATCCTCATACTAATCCTTTGATTATATACTGAAAATGCGCAGTTAATTAAGGAAATTAAGCACTTGAAAACGCTTTTCCCCCCTCTTCTCTTTTAGAGTGAGGTGTTGGGGTTTTTTTGCAACAATATCCAGTGTTTAAAGAATAGGATAATTCCCCCCTTTCAAGCAGGTGTTATAGACAATTCTGGATGCATCAGGTTCCCAGGTTACCTCCTTCAGCAACAGAGAAGCAGCCCATCATGCCAGGCTTTGTAGCTCTCAGTCAAAAAAAAAAAAAAAAAGCCCGTCAGTAAGGTGCTATCAGAGTTCTGAGTGCCCATTTTTCACAAGGGGCTGCTCCAGCCCATCTGTCATACCAAGTCCACTCCACCAAAGTTTCTGTCTAAGGATGTCAGCCCTTTTGAACAGAGTTTGTAATTCTTGTGAAATTAATAAATAAATCTAAGGCTGCCTTTACAGAGAACTGAAAATTAATTTGTGTAATAGTACTGTTGTTACTAAATGTTTTTAATCTGCAGATATACACACCATAGTCTTTAGTTTGCAGCTTGAACTCAACAATCATACTGTGTCTGGCATTTCTGAAAACTCAGAGGCACTGAAGAAACAAGAAACACAAGCCAGGGAACTCCCACTGGTATTACCACTGCTGGAAAGAGGCCAGGCACACTGAGTAACTGCAGTTTACTGAAAGATGGACTATACAAGCTTGAGAACACCTAGAGCAAAGCAGACTTGCAGACAGAGCAAGCTTGCTTCTGCCTGTCCCACACATCCATACCAATGGCAAGAAAGAGATTTAATCAAGAAAGTTTAAATTGACACTTTCATCACTAAGGTCCTGCAGAATTACCATGGCTTCACTGATGCATTAAACTCTGGCAACTCATCTGTGCAGATGAACCCACAGAAACAGCAGGAGAAAGCAAGAGCAGCATATGGGAAATTAGATGCCAAAGTACTGGAAATGAAAACAAAATAGGAAGAAGTTGATATATCTGGAAGGAGTCAAAGACAGCAGATGCTCCAGGTGTGGAGGCTCTCTGACAGGAGGGATGCTATGGCGCTGCTAAGCACTGCATGAAGCCCAGGGAAGGGAAGCAGGCACAGTGGAAGGTACAGTAGAATAATGGCCAGACTTCGCGAGCAAAGATTTGGGAAAGGTCATTAACCCTTCGAGCCTGCGCAGTGG
>NW_016690212.1:3830200-3983397 GCF_001604755.1 Lepidothrix coronata
GGCTGGGAATCGAACCCGGGTCGCAGAGGTGAGAGTCCTGCACCCTAACCACTAGACCACCAGGGGCCCCACAGTAGAAGCAGCAAAGTAAAAATATCCCTTGGTTAGACTTGTTTGAAATAAAGACTGCGGAGCAATGTAGCGACCTCAGATCACATAATCAGTGTTGGATCATGTGGTTCAACTTCCCAGCTTCAAGTTCTACACACAACAGTCAGAAGGAAGAGTCACGCTCTGCAGTTTCCACTGAGGAAGTTGCATTCAGAGCAACCATGGATGTCAGTCTGGAAACCTGGACATTTATTGAAACTCTGCTGTTTCCCTGCCTACATCTCTAATCATGTCTGCCTAATCTCTTACCTTGTTTTTTAATCCCACTGTTTAAGCAGCTAGATTGGCCCAGATGACCTTTAGAGGTCCCTTCCAACCTTAACCAGTCTGTGATTCTATGAAACAAATTTGATCACCTCCTTTCTGAACTGCCATAATACAAAATAGTAATATTAACTGTAGCACTGATATTATGAAATACCTAAGCATAGACCTACTTTTCAAAGGGAATTGCTTTTGCTGGAAAAAAACTTTGTGGATGCTGAATCTCCATTACCTATGGATAATGAAAATAGAAAGTCACAGGAAGGATAAGAACAAATCTTACCTTTGACATTAGAGAAGTTAATCACAAAAGCTGTAAAAATCCATTTAATCACTATGATTTAGCATCAGTCCCAGGACTATCATATTAGTCAGTTCAGAGCCTTTAGATTCCTTAAAAAATTAAAATCTTAAAACACCACCTGTTAACTTGAAAAAGGGAGAATCAAACTATCTCAGCCACCCTCTGAAAGCCCATATAGTGACAGATGGGGCAAACCTGTCCAGCCAAACTAGTTCTGTCAGGTCTTGTGCCATCCTCACAGTCTCTGCTCTGATTCAACTTGATTGTAACTTTTTAGCTGCCTATTCGCTAACTTTTTAAAACAATGCAGCATCTTGTTTAAAATTGTATGACCTGATTCTTTCCCCTTTGGCACATATACCACCTTCCTTTAATTCATATTTTGAAAACTTATCTCATGATCTACACTTGTGCCATACTGCAGACTGGCAGCACACAAACCAACTTTATTACCTTGTCTCAAGGTTCTCCTCTGCATAGAACTGTTTCAGTGTCAGTCCCTCTGGCAGGACACTCTGTTGTTCTCTAAAATTGTAATAGCTATTATGTTTCACAAATCACAAAAAGCCTGATTCCATCTTCTGCATTTAAAAATCACAGAGAATGTGACCAATGATATTTACACACACACAGAAAAAGTATATTTAAATAAATAACTCCATGCTCCATTATCTACACATATAAGGGACTATTGAACAACCTCAGCCACCTTCTGAAAGCCCATATAGTGACAGACATAAACACACACAAATTTTGTGGCAAATATCATTCTGTTAAACACAATTCATCTTGTTTTACTCCACCTGATGAATTGCTTCAGCAGAGCAGCAGAGAACACTTTGTCATATTTACTGTTATGTTCCAAGGATTTTAACAATAATTTTAATGAATTATAAGATGCTGCTGTTTGTGCACATCAGCTGCACCTCTCACAGCAGAGACTAGATGTGCCTGTATGACAATGTACAAACAAAAATTCTTTTGTCCTCTATCCACTGGATGCCAATAAGACTCTTCCTGCTCATTAGTTCCTAAAGCAACTCAACTTCAGATATAAGACAGGTCTGTTTGGGCACACATACCTTTACTTTCAGGTTAAGAAGGCAAAATATCTAAGGAGTAGATCCTGAAATCTTACTGAAGCCTGCCAATTCATAGCAGACTCTGATGTTTTATAGGACTCCAATTTAAGATCAACAGTTGAATATTCTTTCCCGTACTTCTACTTTTGAAGTCCTGAGGAGCTCTCCAAGGAAAACACTGCTGTATCATCTCAAAATCTATAATGGATTTTTCAAAATCAGTGCCTGGGAGGCAACCTAAGGGACTGCCACTCTACACTTACCTACTGTAATTATGCCTCTAAATTCCCCATTTAGCAGTAATGATGGATTGTGTTATAAATGCTTTCAGCACAGAGTGAAATGACATCATGAATGACACATATCACAACTAGTATATTGTGATAATAAAAACAGTCAGCATGTAATACTCTTTGACAGATATATATATATATATATCTCCAATGGGTTCTCTGATTCAGCATGTTAACCATGTGCAAGGTACATGAAAAGGATTTAAGAATTACCACATAATTATGTTAAGATTTTTTTTTTAGTGTCCAGACTAAACTCTATAGTTATTAAGCAAAGTAAGTGCATCAGCTTGTCAGAGATTAAAAATACCTTAAAAGGATTAAGATCACCAAGATACACAAAGGAATTCACTTCCCTAAGTTAATGGGTTACTGTCACACACCTTTTGGCTCATTTGAAAATGCTGTTGCAGTGTCTGCTGTGAGACTAGAGAAAAACTCCTATTCTTCTTTACTTATTTGCTCTGCACTAGATACACCTTTGCCAACAGCCGAAGTGCTTTTCATGTTCAGTCATTTCACCTGTTTATGTGGGTCCTTCAGAGGTCTGACCTGAAACTATGGGGAAGGGAAATTGTTTTCTTGTTCATAATAGAAAAATGGTAAAATACAAAGAAGTGTTAGATCCAATAATTAGAAGAAAAAAAAAATCAGGCAGAAAAATAATACCAAACTTCTATATAAGTCTGCAACAAAGTGTTCTGTAAATTTGCGGACAGAACCCTGTAGTTAAATCCATTGAAGACACAGGCTGAATTTACTGGAGAGTTAAACTGAAGAGTGTAAGGCAGAGCTGGAAATTTAATGAAAGCACTGGAAGGAACAAAGTCTTTATCATCCTCTTCCCAAAACAGAGATGCAGTTTCCAGAACAGAACAATCAGGCTGGAGTCTGTAAGACCTGTATGTTTTGCACTGCAAAAAAACCACAAGTAATGTCAACTTTTTCACCTTGTCTTCAGTGTCTCTGCTCAATCTATAAGTGCCTAACTCTTCAACAAAACCTTTATGAAAGAAAATCACCACCATCTCTATTTTATAAGTAAAGACCAATGAGGCTTTTGGGAAGAGGAGAAAGACTGATGACTATTTGCAGTTATCCACCAGTACGACCTGCAGCAGAATAATGATACTCCAGAGTCCCACTGCAGATAAGTGCTGTCTGCAAATTAATACATATAAAAGCAGGAAAAGAAGATCCCCCAGGTGTTTCACAAAACATACCTCATTCAATTATTCATTTATTCTGACAATCTCAGTTTAATTTAAATTATGTTTAATATTCCTGGGTATTCTAGTGCCTGCCATAATGTGTCTGGGATCCTAAAAAATGAAATCAGTCCTCATTAAAATCAACAGACTTGCAAAATGTATGTAGCATTAAAAAAAAAAAAATCAAGCTAGTCTATGTGTTTAAATCAAGGCCAGGGGCAAACGAGAGGAATATATACACAGTAGTCTTACTGCAAGAGCCAGAAGTTAGCAAGCTTGGAGTAATGCGATCTTGAAAGGTCATGAAAAAAGTAGACCAGATATTAGGATGAAATTCTTTCCTGTGAGCATGCTAAGTCACTGGAACAGGTTGCCCAGAGAAGCTGTGGCTGCCCCATCCCCGGCAGTATCCAAGGCCAGGCTGGACGGGGCTTTGAGCAACCTGGTCTACTGGAAGGTATCCCTGTGAATGGCAGAGGGGTGGAATGACATGACCTGTAAGGTCCCTTTCAACCCAAAGTATTCTATGACTCCATCCTTTTCAATTTTAGTTAGACAATGTTGCCTTAATAATTATTTTGTTAATTAATCTTGCACAGTTTAACACTTTCAGAGCTCAATCCACAAAAATTATTCAAATGAATCCTTCCTAAGAATGCATAAAATTTGTCTATAATAATGAATGTGTCACTGTAGTATCTTTTGATCATCAAGAAAAAATTAACATAGACATAATGAAGCCTTTGTGGCTACCAATCTTCATATTTATTTAAGATCCTGACTGACTTTCTAACACATATTTCCTAAGAACTTTTAAATCTAAGTCTTGCCTATTTTGTAGAAACCACCTGCTGAATGATTACCTCCTTTCTTCAGTCACTGAACTGGATGTTAGTGTCAATTCTAAAACTGAGAAAGTTTACAACTGCCCCTCAATTCCCCTCCTACTTGTCCCAATGTCATAATTATCAAAATCAAGTGGCCAGAGACAACATTGCTCTTAAGAATGGAGCAGCAAGACAGCTCAAAACCAACAGAAACTCCTCTACGGTCTTAACAGCTTTGGGTTTCTTTGGATCAGTTTTCAAATACTTGAGCACAATATCCCAGTCCCTCAAGAAGAGGAAGCATCAGGCCAGAGAACAGGTCACACTTCTGGAAAGGCAAGAACATACACAAAAGACAAAATTAAACTACATGGAAGGCTACTGAGATGACCAACTGTCAAGGGAGACAGCAATGAAAAGAAAAGAAATGGAAGAAGATGTAATCAACAGCAGACTCTGTTGTTGGGGACATGGGGTTGGACAAAGGACAGTAGAAATGAGAAAGCCAACAGTTAATGACTCAGTGAGGAAAAACTCATCTGCAAGGTAAGTGAGGTTGAGAAAGGCCCTGGCAAATGGTGCAGGATGGAATCACCCACATACAGAACAACACAGCCCCTGCTGTGCCACAGCAGCCTCTAGCATCGCTTTGTTGTTAGGGAGGAGCTCTTGAAGTCACTGTGACAACCCTCACACATACACACAGTGATGTTGGAATCAATGGTGGAAGCCTTCTTTAACAATGTTGCATTAAATATAAACTTTCTTCTCATTCTTAATTAGCCTTTTACAGCACCAGAAACACACAAAAAATAATTAAAAAAGCTATTGGCACCAATCCCACAGTCATTCCGGGAAAACTCCACGATGAGCAATGAGGAACAACAGCATGCATTATGTGCCTATGAGCACACGGTAGCTGCAGTCACCACCGGGCACAACGCCCTTACCAGTAACAATTTTAAGCATATGTCCCATGTAGGAAAAAAAATTGCTCTGAGAAATAGCTGGCACAAAAGTCTTCCCTGGGCTCAAGTGCACAGATGTACCCTTATTATCAAAAGTCATTTCAGGACTGTTTAAAAAACAAACCCAAAAGGGTAATTCTGGAGTGATACCATCTGAGCTCATTATTTGTGGTGGCAGATGAGATCCTTTTCTGGAGTACTAGTTTTGGCAACAAATATCATAGGTTGACAACTTCAACTGACCATTCTAAATCTGCATTCAGGAATTCATATTTTTAGATTTTTTTTTCTGGCACCAAATCCTAAGAAATGGCAGGTGTTCAGCATCTTTCAAATCCATGCCACTCACTTGTGGTGCTTTAATTGAGATTTCTAAATCCAATCTCAGGTTTTAATATTCATATAATCAAATATTACCCTTGTAATATATTTCAGACATACACTGCACATAGGTTAGATCTCAACAGACTTGTATATTCTCCTTCCTTAGAAAACAAAAGTAATTGCACAGCAAACCTAAATGAGTGCAGTGTGAATGTTAATTCAGCAGTGTCTGCTTCTATCACACAGTCTTTTTTTGTTGTCTTTTGTCCCATCTGTTCCATCAGAATAAGGAAAAAATCATGGCAGATCCAAAACACTTCTTGCAGTGATATCACCAATGTAAACAGATTTTTCATTTTATTTTCAGGATGGGTAAAAGAACACAAGCAATGTTAACATAGCATATAAATAACAATCAAAAAACCAAAGGATTTAATTTCTGATGTTTGAATGATTAATCTACCCGAATGCAGCTTCTAGATGCTGCTTTCAAAATTTCCTCTTCACTCTCAACAGTAAAAATTGCCAGAAGAGCCTAGTTCTTTACCTCTTGCTTACTAAAAATTAATCTGCAAGAATCCCAACTACACATTTCTGCTCTTCTGCCAAAAAACAAACAAAGCATCAATCTCAAACTCTGAATCTCTAATCTGAGAATCTCATTAGACTTTTCCTACCCACAGTGTTTCACTCTGCGACCTGACTGTGCTTTGTGGATACACTCTGCTTACAGCAAAGGTGAGATATGCACTATAATTCCCAATCCAAAAATTTTAATACAAAAATGTAACACCATCAGCTGGTAAGACCCAGTGCCAAATCTAGAGAAGAATCTGCAGAAGCTGAGCTTCTTTCAACAAGTGTGCCTCATGGTGCACTGGGTACTGGAATCACCAAGCCCTACTGCACCTTAAAGCGACCCTTCTGACTGCTGTTGAGAAAGACCTACCCTAGGTTAGACACTGCACTCTATGCAAGAGGAGGCAGGTATTGTCCTGCTCCAGAGGGAGCTACGTCTCCCCTCGCCACCTCCTACAGCACAGTTTGCTGGTCCTCTGGACAGGCTGCTGACCTTTGTGAATTCCCTTCACAGACACCCTATTCCATCCCTATTCTATTTGAAGACCTCTGAAATTTTATCTGAGGAAACTGAATTTACTCACTCCTCCGTGGACTAGTTTTTAGCTTGCACTTTCTTAATTGCTAAGTGGGTGCAACTACGTTTTGCCACTGCTGCAAAGTTTGTGACTCCCGCACCAGTTGTCATTCAGAAATGGGAATAAGAATTATTGTTACCCTTTGGAAACAATGAGAAAGTTAAAGCAGCTACGAAACAGACCTCTAGCAGAGGGCTACAATACATTTCTAATGTACTGTGAAAAATAACACCACTCTTAGAAAAGCACTGAATGGTTATTTTGGGAATGTATGTATCACCACAGCCTGCACAATGGAAGCAACACAGTGTGTTGTGAATGTGCTACCTGTTGAAAGAGACAAACACATTTCTCTTTTCTACAATACAAAATGTAGCAATTAAGCACCACATCAGAATTATTAGAGCTATATAAAGCACTGTGAAGACTAATGCAACACAGAGCTAAGGGCTAATGTAATAAGAGTTAGATTCTCTACAGTGCAGAACAGTAGCCTTTTAATCTATGAACCATATGCTAGACAACAGATTTGTTTGATAATCTCTGAAGCGTGTTATATGCTGTGTACTTCTATTTGACAGGGAAATTCTGTTCTAACTTTATATAGACAATTTTAAAGTGTTCTTATATATGACATAACCACATAGGAGGGAACTTACTGCCACCATATGTTACATATAATATTTACATATACTTTGCATTTAAAAGTAAGTGAGGCTGCTAGAAAATACATATAAAACAATGTTTAAGATAAAATTGCATGAAAATTTCTAACACAAAGTCAATAAACAGCTCAAAAGATCCTATGCTAGATATTTTTAAGACTCCCTTTTAAAACGACATTTTACCTTCTCTCTGAAATAAGTCACTGTTACTTGTGAATGCCTAGTAAAGGACAGATACAGAATAGTCTTTGTGTTTTACTGCTTCAAGCAAATACTATCTCCATCCGCAGTCTCTCTTCCTGTGTTACCTTCGGGCAAAGATCGCTTTCATGTTTATCATTTCTTTGTTGGAACTAATTAAGCTGCCAAGTTTTAAATCCCTGGCAGCTTATACAATTCAGACCAATTATTCTATGTGCAAGGACAGCTTTACCAGATAGAATTATATTCTCTGTCCTTCAGAGTTCATCATGTGAGCTCAATGCAGAGATCCAAAATCTAAACTTTAATCTCAGTTCTATGAATTTGTAACCTTGGAGATGAAATATCATTTCTTCATATTTGTTTCTCCTCCGCAAAGCTTTAAATACCTTTTCCACGCTTCTCATGAGAAGATTTATATGTGGATAATACTTGAAAACAACTGGAAAAGAGAAGGGAAACAAAGGTAGGTGTTGATCAGTTCTCCTAATGCTCACCACAAGTACGCCATGGAGGTCTGAGTTACAATTTAGGAATATGCTGAATGGGGGAAACGTCAAAAAGGGAGGAGATAAAGAAAGAGTCAGGTTGTTCTTCAGGGTTATGAAAATGAAATCCAGATCTTTCTCTTAAAGTGTTAAGAAGCTAAAAATGTCTTTTGCTACCTTTCAGACTGATAAGAAAGTGCTGTCAAGGTCATCTTCTCCATATAAGGATCCTCTTCTGCAAAATATTACTGGAGCAACTGGCTCTGCTTTGAAGATAACATGCAACAATCCTCAACAAAATATTAGCACTGATGTGCTCAAGTGAGGAATACTTGAAAAACACTTCAAAAGGCTACAGTAACAGCATCAGCACTAAGCCTTGCTCTTGGCAAACACTAATCACAAAAGCAAAGTGAATTAAAACTAAGATATTCTTTTTTAATTAAAGAAATAGAGAGAAGGTATGAGGAAGAAAGATTACATTTTTTAGTTGTGTATTAATGACACAATTTAATGAAAAATTAATCTAATCACAATCACAATACAGAATCTATTTTATATCCATCAATGTACTATCTTAGTGGAAATCAATTTAATGTACCAAACAGTAACATCTTGGGTTATACAATTCTCAGTCAGGTACAGAACAAAAGGCCTCAGTGGGAGTTAGGCAGAATATGCTGCTGAAATAAAGATTTATTACACATCCTTTAGTACGATGACAGGGCCCTGAGATTTCCCATGTTACTTCTGCTTCACTATACCAGATGTATATTTACAACAGAACCAAGATTTAACGGTGCTGAAAATAAAATCTTTAAAATGCAGGTAGTCTGCTGCATATTATTGCAGGAAGTTACCCTCTTTGAGTTCTAACATCATTTTAAAACATGAAAGACCTGATTTTTGATAGTATCAAACTAGGTAAGAGTACCAGACAGGACACTGAAAGGAATAAGGCATATGAGAAGAGGCTGAGGGAGGTGGGTTTGCGTAGTCTGGAACACACTACAGGTGTTTTCCACAATTTAAGTCAGGCTACTAACAGAGCCAGTCTCAGTCACAATCATCACAAGTTCCAAGAAGTGAAAGTCCACCTGAAAATAAGGGAAGAATCTTCTTCATCACAAACGTGGTTAAGCAGGGAGGCTTAAATTCATCCTTAGAGATTTTAAAATCTCAAATGGGTAAAGCCCTGAGTAACCCAATCTGTGAAGGCAGCTCAGCTTGGATCAGCAAGGTGGACCAAATGATCTCTTAAGGTTCTTCCTGACTTACTCACTGGATGTCAACTCAGCAGTTAAAACATTTAAGAAATGTGAATACCATTTCTAACTTTCCTGAGATTCATCTAAAAGTAAAAATGAGAATGAAACTCTCAAATCAATCCTACACTACTGTGGGAAACCACAATGCAGTTCATAAAATCAGCTAAGCTCCACCTTGCATTATGTTCCATAACCACCCTCTTCCAGCAGTTAGGAACTGTCCTCTGATTTTGAGCTCACATTTATCACCAGTGGCAATGAATTCTAACATTATTTCAAATTTATTAGCAAAAGGAAACCTAAGGTATATAACAAGAATACTAAGTAAGTCAAGATTAATTAGTCTTTCCAGTACAATACATTTTTCCTCACAACCTTCTGTCACATCTTTGCTTAGATCTTTATTTATCTTACAGTTCTTGAGCAACATCATCTATTCTTGAACTAAACTCAAAATTTTTCACGTGAAAAAAATCAAAACTTTCCAGATAAATGAAGTTTTCTAGCAAAATCATATGCTTGTTCGAAGAATAAATATCTGGTTGTTCCACAGCTTGAGTTTATTTTGTTAAATCAATGCACTGGATCCTATTTATCCCATTTTACCTTATCCAATTATTCTTCACACTTTAATTAATTTTTCTTTGATTGCCTGCACTCCTTCTGTACTCAGTAATTTCTAACTGTAATCTCTTGAAAAAAAAGAGCTGTTTTGCTCTATATTTCTACACCACTTATCACAGCACTATCCTGCTCCACAAATAAGCCTTTAAAAGGCAATAGTAACACAAATACATTTTATTAGGCTTGAGGCTGACTACCACAAAATTGTCTGGTTTCCCCACCATTTAATGAAACATTTCTATGTTTTCCTGTATTCATAAGTCAATAGTAATGCTTGCTGTTAATGGATATAATGTCCTCTCTTTCTGAAACTTCCTATGATTCATATATTACTGGATTAGGGGAGAAAAAAGTACACTTTCAAGACGTCTATGATACACTAGTTATTGCTATTTTTTTCTTTTTTTTTTTTTTTAACAATAGCGAGTATGTAAAATACAGCACAATGTATGCAGAGAGCCAGAGAAGTCAAACATTCAAATTCATTGAATCAGAAAGGAGGAAGAAAGTCCTATCACCACAGTGTGAGTAACAAAAAACAAAGCTGACTATGCCATCACCTTATTCATGAGACAAATTGTGTTTTACACGGAAATTGTATTTATACACATTTTTCAACACTCAAGCACACTCAGCAGGTAAAAACAAATGGCAACCAATACAAGGTTTGTTTAGAACAATCTTCTGGGGTTTATGTGAATAATGTAGTAAATAGAAAACAGCATAAAATTGCCTGAGGCAAAGGTAATTCAGCTCTAGGAGATTCAGAAGAGTAATTACTCTACCTGTTTTTGAGTAGAATCTAAGAAAATTAACGGCAAAAATGTATTCTCAAAAATGCATAGAATAACTTTGATTTTTCTTATGGACTTTCTTTCTTTGATGATGATGGTGATGATGTGTGCACTGCTTGTAGAATGCAATGTTTGTTAACTCCTTTTGGTTTATATTCAAAGTTCATCCAGTAGGTTCTACTGAACTGATGATCTGGTGAATACTTATCATTTCTGACTAGACAGGTTGCTTGGAAATCAGAATGAAAGTTGCATTAAGATAAAAGAACAGAACTGTATGAAAACTCAAGTGAGAATATGCATGAAATTCTGTTATCAGGTGCCTTACTAAGGTCTCTAGGGAAAGCCAGTCTTCTTGACAACTTTAATTCGAATCCTGCAACTGGGAATTTGCTCTAAAATGTCACATTGAAGAAAAATTTACTGCACATTTGAGAATTTCCATGACAGGTATCTAGAGAACTTAGGGGCATAAAAGAATTTGAACTGAAATATTTTAAAGAAGTAGCAATTACAGGGCAACAGGTGCCACCTTTCACACCAAGTCAATTCTTCCCAAAGGTCCTTTTAGAAATAGCAACCTTAGCTAAAAATGGCATCTCAACCTGACAGTCCGCTGATGGAAGACAACTGCCTTCACGGCATGCAATATAGATGTTTACTGTTTCACAAAGTATTCTGCATCAGGCAGTTGAAGACTGTGACTATGTGTTCTCACTGCCCAAGTTCTGTTGGTCTCCTAAGGAGGATTCCAGAAATAACACTGGAATGAAAGTCCTTTTCTTCTCAGAGTGGCCAAGATAAATTAATCCCAGAGGTGCAGGAACAGTGAAATCAAGAGAAGAAAATCCATCACATAAATGAAATTTCTATGAGTTTCATTGGCACAAAGGAAAGGTCTTCTTGCCTGAGGACATTTCAATCAGCAGTCCTGAGAGCAAGATTTCATTTACAAGAGGAGAATCAAAAAGCAAATGGAAGATGGAGATCTACAAAAATATGAAGCAGCACTAGTTCACTGTGCAGACACACTTATTTTATGGGGCAAGGGAAGAGTAAAAATCTCCTCAAGCAAAGCTGTTCACAAATAGGCTTTTCCTCTTTCTGAGGGAAAAACCCTCACTGAAGGTAATCCACAAAAATGCTGGGCGAGTGTTCCCACATTTTGCACCGATTATTCTGGCCCTACTAACTTCCTCAGATATGGCATAAATGTTTGGAGCAAACTACTTATGAAACTATTTATTATGTACATGCACATAGTTAATATAATATTTATTTATTTAAGAGGTAACAGATTTATTTTATGAACTAGCATTCAAATAATTTAGCTTCTCATCTACTTTTTTCCTCTCTTTTTTTAAGCTCAGACAGAGCTAAATTTGTCAGCAGGTGACTGTGAATGACTAGTAGGATGATGCTGCCTTTGTTCTGCTCATTCCCACTCAGAGTAAAGCATTTCTGCATGTGGGAAGTCTGGGTCTTTTTGTTATCTCCATATTCCCAGCCATTCAATCTGAATGCTATTGTTTTGTCATATCCCACCTTTTGTGATTTGGAAGGGTCCACAAGATTTTAAAATGTACAATCAGATGGATGGCAATGGATTAGTTAAACACAAGGTTAGCCAAACAGTGACTGGTTGACAATAAAAAAGCTAAAAAATGTAGGATAAAAAACAATCCCACAAAATTTCAATGCTCTACTAATATCTGATAAAAACCCCAAACATTTAATAAAATACAATCTTACTTGTTCTGAATATTTCCCATGCGGATATAACAGAAGTTAACAGACACACCAGCATGCTAAAACTCCACTATTTATCTGAACTCTTCCTTGTGTTTCTGCCTGTTTTTTCCTCCTGACTGCTGCCTTTGTCTTCACTCTTCTTGGATTTTTATTTGGGCTTAATTCCATCCCAGGATCTATTCAATGCATCAGGAAAAACATCCAGGATCAACTTAAGTAAGCTGAGTCTAAGAGAAAGACATTGCTTGTCTCAAACCAAAGCTTGTTTGGGGATCCTTGTCAAGAGAAGAACAGTGTGTGCATATGCAGTAGCAAGACTCCACTACACATATTCACTGTTCCTCCTAACTTGTTTCTAATAAAATCACATACCTACAACAACATATTTTATTTCCATATTTTAATGTGCAGAGAAGTTAACACATTTCTTGAAATAAAACTTCCTCAACAGTTATCTCTTACTAACTTGCTATTTTATTTTCTAGTTCTACAGCACACATTCTTTTGCTTAAAATTTTACCTTTTCCTCTCAGTCTGACCTCAAGCCTCAGCCTTGGACTCTCCACACCCCTCTACAGCATGCAAAACTTGGTCTTGTTATTGTCATCTCCATGACCACTGGGGCTTCAGCAGACCCACGGCTCCTGACCTGGCATTCTTTGCAGAAGACAAATATTTCACTGTAAGATACAGCATGCTGCAATATAAAATACAAATATTCTGGGGTTAGAAAGTTAAGATAAGTTCTGATAATTATTGTACCCTCAAACAACAATGCTGACACTGCCAACTGCCAGACTGTACTTTCACTAGCAAAGAAAGGGTGACACCTAACCATTTCTCATAAAGAATTAAAAATCTCAGCTTCATTTATTAAAAATGTTGTCATATATCATCAGTAAAGCTTATTTCTCTCATTGCAATAAATAGAAAGGATTACCTATGTGTTTGGGGGTTTTTCCTTTTAAATGGAAAGACTACCTTTGTTAAAGAAATGAGATGCTTATGGCCAGTACAGAAGCTGTTGTCTGTGACATTCAGCAGTGCAAGACTACGACCTTCTTTCTGGAAGAAAAGCCTGGGTAAAAGACCGAGCAAGCTTTCCATAGGTGGGCATTAGGGGGAAGGGAGAAATCAGGTCATTAGATTCCACACTGGGATAAAAAAAAATTCCTTAGAAGAGAACTGTTGGCAAAATTACACTGTTAGAAGTAAAACATCACATAGCCTCACTCCTAAAGGTTGACTGCATTACTGAACTATCTGACTCTACCACTGGGAAGAACTCGGTGTGCTCAGTACTGTTCAAATACAGAACAATTAAATGACCTCTCCCAAAAGCTTGCTATATAAACACAAGGCAAAAAACCAAATGGATGCTAACAGATGGAGAGAGATGAGATAATGAGGAAGCACCACTAAACCCTGACTTGCGACCATGTCAGGACACTGACACCATGAACCTCTACCGCTCATGGAGATTCTGCTCTGTGAAGGTTGCCTTTTTTGAAAACTTGTATTGCAAAGAAAAAGGAAATTAAAGGTCAGCAACTTACAGCAGATAACACAGCTGAGATGCCTGGACTTGGGAAATACAAGATTGGTACTGCTGAGAATTTTCCTGAGTGGTCAACTGCACAACTGCACAGCGTATCTACCTGCCAACTCGGCTCTTTAAGGAGAACAAACAAAGTACAAAAAAAAAAAAAATCTGTTAAGCTCTTTACACCTAGCCCAGTGGCTACAGAAAGCTGCTCACAGGAACAGATCTAATCGGCAGAGCCCTGTGTGTTGAATAAGCCAAAGCTCAATATAGTGCTCTTAATCAAAACATGCTGGAGCTGCTGAATTCAGAGCGCTGAAAGCTTGGATCATCATGGCATCATCGTGTTGGAAAGAAGCAAGCACCACTTCTCAACATCTCACAACAATTTTTATCAGCAATACTTCTGAGAGAAGCCAAAAGAATACGTGCTTTGTCCATGAATGCTGGAGATTTGGGCATTAACTCCTGAAGGTTAAGGCTGACATGCTGCTCTTGCTTTAGACTGTTGCCACCCCCTTACCAGACACAGTAACATTTTCTCCAGACATAAACCTTAAGCCAGCTGCCTTTTCATTCAAGTCCTTATCTCAGGCTGGCACTCAGAAATCTGAGTGACGTAACAGTCTGCATTTGATGGAAATAACTGTTGAGCTGGGAGTTGTCAACATTTATTATAAGCATAAAGAGTGCCTCATAACAGGAGACTAGAGACTATCAGGACTATTTTGAGAAGAAGCAAAAGTGTATGATACAAAGACAGTTTCTGAATAAGGAACACTGACAGAATGTTAGCTTTTGCTAGTCATGCTCTCATATGGGGAGGCATAGAAAACAATCAGAGAGAATATATGTGAAAAATACATTGAAAAAATCTTAAAGAATACTTATCTGGCAAAGCTGTCTATGTAGGTTGTAAAGTTCAAAAATGTCACAGTATTTAAAATACATTGAATAGTAGTATGCATACAGCAAATAACTGTGCCCTGTAGCATTAGAGTATGCCTCCCTTTATTGCTCTTCACAGATATCTGCAGATATGTCACAAAAGAAATTTTCCTCAAAAGCTGTGTCTCAGGAAAAACAAATGAATTACTGCGTAATTCACAGAAAAATTAGTTTACTTTGTTGGGCAAGTAATAAAGGTTACTCTTATTTGACACAATGCCCTTTCGTGGCTAAAATCAGGCCTTCTTTAACACTACTGGGGAAATCTGCTCCCCAGAGCAGGTAAGGTGGCATCTCCTGGAGCAATAGTCCTGCTCTCCCAGTCAAGTCAGACTTCAAGCACAGTGGACAGAAAACATGGGTTTAGAAGACTGCAGAGTCAAAACCCTTGAACAGCGATGGATAGATACACACTTGCCTTCTCACCACCTGATCACACACTGTCCAACCTTCTCCAAAAGCTAGTAAATCTATGCCCTTCATATCAGTCATCAGTGATCAGTGATCTCTGATTTCTCAATGAAGACCATGCCACACCACCATCAATAGGTTCAATTTGGCTAAGACATATTGTGGTCACTAAGAGTATTGTTTATTGTATCTAACATGTATTTTGTAAATTTTTATTTGGAAACACTGCAGGCAGTTAAACACACAAAACACCTTTATCGATATCAGTAATATATAAGATAGGAATTTTTTACATATTTGTTTCTACCCATATATTTCAGAAATAAAGCAAATCAACATACCCACCCAACCTGATGTTGAGAACTTACTGAGGGTGCACTCAATCCCTCCATCCACATCAGTTGTTAGATTCATAACACATATAAACAATAGTTACTTATGCACACAATATAATTAGGTATTATTATCCTGAGAGGATTGCAAGGTGACTATCTCAGCACCTTCCCTCAAAAACCTGGAAAAACCATACAGGTGCCTAAAGCTTAGGTGGGAAGTCTGTTACGGGGGAAAACCACAGGGCGACAATGAAGCAGCAGCAGATTCAGTGCTATGTGTTGTTCTGCTTTACTGAGGAAAGCAAGTGAATTTTAGCATTATGTTTTGCTCCCATCTTCCCTCCTCTGCTCCTCTCTCCTCATAGTACCTCTAATTTCGCATAGGTAAAGATTCTCCTTACAGAGTTGTTTCTGCCTGGCCTTTGCCTTCTCCAAATACAGGTTTTTCTGGGTTTAGATACCTCTGTTCAGCTCAAGCAATACCAGGCAGCAGTGTACTTCTTCTGACTTTAATGCCAACATGAAAAAGCTGCTTCTTTAAAATATTGCACATAACCAAACACTCATTTAGACACAGAAAACAGCCGATACTTCAAATTTTTGAGAAAGCTTACTGACATGACAAAACAACCAAGCCATGTCATATTGCTGTACTTAACCATTAATTAGCTTAATGAACACTGAAACCCCACCAGACAGAATGAAGTTGTGACTCAGAGCAGCAGATGTGATTCTGGTCTGAAACCTCTGGGGAGTGTCTGTGACAGTGACTGCAGCAGTCAGTCTGAAGAGCAGTACCACAGAGGAAGAAATTTCTGCCATGGAGGAAGAGATTAGTCCTTGAATGGCAGTTAATTCGTTCCAGACAGAGAATTTTGCTGTTAGGAAAGGAAAATGTCTTTTATGAAACCAGAATAAATCCCCAAACAAGTTCTCTACAGAGAGCATCTAGTTTAGAAAGATATTACAAACAATAGTTGCTTATAACCTCTTCATAACTATATTTACAGAGAATAAAAAGTAACAATCTAATGCACAGAGCCTAAGACATGATTACAATGATAAAAATGTTAAACTATGTATGGCAAATATACTTCAGTGCTTCTGTACATCATAGTTTACTTTGCAGCAAGCATGGAATCACTGCAAGATTATGTTGTCAGAAAAAGCCATAAGTTGATTCACTGAAAAGATCAGCTTTGATACTCCAAGAGAAGATGAAAGACAGACCTTGGAGCTGCCCAAGCCAATGACAGTCATACAGCTCGAGCCACTCTGCATGACCCTGCACATACCACTCTGAACACTAAAAGACTCAGGGAGATCAAGAGGTTTACAGGAGCTGAACAATTTTCTTCCAAGCAAATAGCCCAAACGAGTCTCCTGTCTGAGTCAGAGACGCTCAAAAGTACAAAATTATATCACTGGGCGAACACTATTGTAATATGCACACTACAAACACACCACAGGAAGCTAAAACATGCCACTTAAGGGCAGTAAATTCCTGCCTAAGTTGGAAAATGTGCTTAAAGTTTCTTGCAAGCATATAGTGCAGTGTCTGAAAGTCCCTGTTAGAAAGACTGGAGACAAGATAATGTGTTCTTTGTAGGAATCTACTGGTTTCATTTGTCCCTCAGCTGAGTAAGTTTCAGGAATAACCTTCATTCAGAAAAACAAAAAAATATTTTCTTTTTCTACATGGTCAACAGAGCAAGCAGAGCTTTTAGAGCAGCCTGCAAAAGAAATAAATTCATATAAAATCATCTTTTCTTTTACATAACTATTTGCTTCAGCATATCCTAACAAGACACAGCAGAAATGAGTACTCAAGTGTCACAGACAACCAAGGCCTACTTGTCCAGTTTTCAAAAGGCAAAAACCTAGACATGAGTCTTAGATTCTGTTGAGAGCAAGGGCAAGTTTCTGACCATGGAATCAATTTCTTTTTCCAACAGTAGTCTCACAGTACATTTTAAAGCACTGTCCATCCAGCTAATGTGATTTTCTTCTCTCTTTCTGTACTTTCGTTTTTTAATTTCCCTCCCCAGCATAATCTAATCTCTCTGCCACATCAGCTGTTTGTAGTAGCATATTACACTATCAAGTGTTGTTTAGTTTCCCCATCCTGATATCCCAGTCCCTCCCTGGACTCTCCTCCTCACTGGCCTTATAGACAGGTCTTTCTCAGCACACTGAGGAACTAAGAGTCTCAACGGTGATTTCTAATTTTCTTTCAATTTGGTGACTGTACTCCATTACCACACCTTCCATATGGCCTATTTTGACAACAGCAATCTCTTTGTTTTGCAAACTGCTCACAACAACAAATTCTGGATTAGCCTTTAGATGCCACCATATTTTATTCACGATCCATTTCTGGACTATTTTCATTTATGGTAAATCTTTGCATTGCATATAACCTTTCAACCTTTTTTTTGTGTGTGTCTCTCTCCGCCTCTGTGGCACAAGGCACATTGACTAGCCTGTGGCAGCTTAACTCTTATTGACAGACTCCAAAGAATCCAATTTACAGAACCAGTTCCTATGCCCTTAAAGTAAAGGTGAGTAAACAGATCTAAAGGGCATCATATTTCTTACTCTATGTTTGAATGGGATCAGTAATATATTCCAGTGAGGTTGCTCATGTTGCTGTATCAGGCAGCATAAACCAGGTGACCTTTTACACGTTAATTTTGTGTCTTTTCAAGATCGGTTACGTTGCAAGCTTTGAATTGTTTCACATTTCTATATTCTTTGTTTTTCATTTAAGAAGAAGACAATTCCTTATTGATAAGAATGTAGTCCAATATTTGAATTATATGTGCCCTCTAGGTTTTCACAAGACAGCAAACCTATTACACAAACAAACCCCTCTCCCCTTACTACTCTCCTGTACCTTACAGAAAAAAAAATTAAACTGGTCATTGATTGGTATCTGATTTCTTGATAGGTCTCAAAATAAATGCTAGAGATAACAAAAATGTACAGTTCAACAGAATAATGCATATTAAACTTTAATGGTTGCATAAAAAAGGAATTTTTTTACAAGATTATTAGAAATGTATAACACAAGAGAAACTGTTGAGACCAAATTGCGATTCAGGAGCTGTCTAGATAAATACTACATTAAAATAAACAAACAAACCAGTATTGCTATTTAGGGAACTTCCTCCAGCAATCATTCAGGAATGATTTACAAACAGCATCACTGCTCTGACTTTGTTCCATTACTTAGCTTTACACACAAACAAACTGAAAGAGATGAATTTAAGTGACCTAACAGCTGCACTGTGCATATACTGGATCTAAGGCAAAGACATTTTCACACAATTCCTCCTGCATGGCCCTGCAGTGAAATTTAACACTAGACTGGTGACCTGAAAGTTATTACCAAGGCAACAGATAGAAATCCAACAGTGTTATGAATTCACTACAGGCAAAAGGCAGAGTAGAAACCAAATGCAGAAAAACCGGGAAAAATTTCTATTAAACATACAAATCCTTCAATAACATCAAAAGAAATGTTAGAAAATACTGGTTCAAATAAATTCCTTCTTTAAATAAATTGTTTTTATGCTATCTCCAAAGTGAGAGTCTTTCTTTAAATATGCTTTCACAGCCTGAAGAACTATAGGAACAGATTTTATCACCTACCATTAAGAAAATCACACTAAGGTAAAACAAAAAGTACAATCAGCAGGACTGTTAGTTGTTTTTCAATGTTTTAACACAAGTGTCCAACCTTCTGGCTGGTTTTCCACTGAAGATTACATTAATTTGTATGGAAAACTGGAGGCAAAATTGTGCACTTGTGCACATACTCCCTGCTGATCAGACTTCATTAAAATATGTTCCAAATGAGAAGACAGACAGCAGGATTTCTTTTAAAATAACTTGGTATGTTAACTCCTATACAATTCTTTGTGTGTTTTTTTTTAAAGGTTATAAAAACAAACACTAATTTTCAAATGAAGATATTACAAGCATTTGTGTCAGTAACATTCAAGACAAAACTTAAAAGGAATTTCCTTCTGTGAAAGCATTACACTGAAAAATGCCAGTTTAATAAAGACATTTGACTTCAGGTTTTGTTGAGGTTTTTAATTTTTTTTTAATTGAAGTGTCAGCTAATACTCAGAAGAATCTTTTTTTAATACAGCTTCAACATTTTAAAAATAACTAACCAAACCATCAAGCTGACCTTATAGTAGATGGGTCCAGACTGTGACAAATCATTGCAGCTGTTACACCATGAGATTTACTTTTACTCATGCTATTCCATTCTTCAGTATATATTTTTTTAGCCAATAAACCAAGATAGAAGTCAAAAAAGACAGTAGATTAAAAAATAGTTGACATGGTCATTCTTCAACTCATTGAGTTAAGGGTTCAAGTTTTGGAAAAAAAACCAGCAAAAAAACCACAAACAACACAAAACCCCCACAACAAAACAGGTGTTCAGCACCAGATAAATAAGGAAAACACTAATATTTAAAGATTTGTGAAATGGAAAAAAAATCTAGTGCTTCAAAACAGAATGAGTGTTAAATGCCCATTACAATACTTCATATCAGCACCCTGAACCTGCCTTCTCTGCACTTTCAGGTTTTTTTGTTCTTTATTTTTACACCTGATGAAAAGTACAATGCAAATAAACATCCACTTCAATATCATTTAATGTGTTTGGCAGTCTAGGATTTTTTAAGTCTGCCAATGTTTTAGGTGGGAGCTGTGTTTGGTTTTGTTGTATTTTTTTTAACAATAAATGGGTAGATTATGAGAATTATCAGAAGAGACGGGATATAAAATTTTAATTTAAAGAAAATTAGCCTTTACTTTTAAACTTACATTAATGTTCTATTATATGTCTACTAATTCCATCACAAAAAAACCAACAAAATATGTTCTTTCTAATATTTTCTCTGCTGTAACAGTATGTTACATCTATATTCATTAGAAATCATGAGTGTTTCCTACTTCCCTTGAGACACTCAATCTAATATCTCTAAGCACTAAACTATGTTTGGATAATCATTTTAGATTTTATTCATTTCATCCCATTATATAATATCTTGAACTACTTCCCTGATCTTCCTGATACTCAAGGCTTCCAAACTTTCACATCTGAGTTATCTATCCTTTGATCTCCAATAGTTTGGACAAGAATGTACCTGTAACAGCTATCTTCCAAAAACTCTGGCTAGTTAGACTGACGAAGCAAGCAGCTTAAATAAGATGTACATTTTACAGCTTTGATCTAGTTAACAACTCCATCATGATTCCCTGGTTTGTTTTGTCTGGTTTTTTTCCTCTGGTTTGTTTTGTTGGGTTTTTTTAGTGACCTAAAGCTGTTATTTTCCTTTTCTATTTCAAAAGGAATAAGAACATGAAATGCACACAGAACTTGCAGTAGAAGTGAGAAGCTTCAGTCTGAGAGGCAGTCTGAGAGGCAATCCTGAAGACTGATGTATGGCATTGTCCAAATAGCCCAAGCTGCAGCTTTTTGTTTGTTTGTTTTACAGCGAATTACAAATCCATACTTTTAAATTGACTCAGAAAAATTAACTTTTAAACTGGCCATCACACAAGGTCAGCAGAGCAGAAGAAGAAAGCTTTTCTTTCTCTTCTCTTTTATTTTATTTTTAAGTAGAACCTTAGCATAGTGTGGGTTTAGTGTTAGCAATGCTGACACATGGGTGACTTGGTTTTAATACAGTCTCTTACTCGTATCCTAAACACCCTCTCACAGTTATTTGAACTGATAAATTACAGCCTTTGGAGCTAAACCATTAATGCTGTTTAGGGTTTTGTAGGCCATCCAACAAGCACATACAAGAATATTTGTGAAAAACATTTCACTCTTTAAACAAAAGTTCTAAAGCATGGGAGGTATCTTTAAAACGATACATATCTTTAAAATCAAACATAAACTTCAGCAATATTGGAACTGAAAAATGTTCAGGTTTACTGAACTGCCTTCTTGTGCCTCAAGTGTTTGGTTTTACTTAATAAATACAGCTGTTGGCATCCTATCACCAACACATTTATGTTTCAGCCACTTCCTAGCAGATTTACTAAGGCACACTCCTCTTACCAGGTAGTATTGCCCTCTCACATCTGTATTTATCAATAACTGAGAAGAAGAAACAACACCAGAGCAGGGTTTGGAAAACTACGGATATGTTCCCTGACCTGTACTGAGGGGAGATGAAGGCAAACAAAGAGGGAAAGAATTGACTCTGCTAAAATGGCCATTTCCCAGGTGCTGTAAATACTGCGCATGGATCCTACTGACAGCATTTCAGGAAAGGGAGTTTAGCATTTCTGATACCTACCCCACCAGCATCCCAGCTGCTGACATGTGAATTGCTTCTGCCCAGCCTAAGATATTGTACTTCAAGAAACACTGTCACCTCCAAATTGGAGTTTGTTCTTAGCCACAGTTCCAAAGCTACCACTTCTCTCTATAGGCTGCGTGACAATTTTCCAAACTTAAGTGAACAGTTTGAGGTTTGGGTTTTTTTAATACATTTTATTTTCAATGCACTCTTTACAAGAAACAAGCTCAGCTGTGAAAACAGAACACTGAAGTTGTTTACATGATGAGTTTGCACACAGTACTACCTAAAACATCTTGTGATAAAAAGGAAGGATAATACGTTAAAATGAAAGGTCACTTCTCCAAAAGATGTTATTGGAAGGATTTATGAAAACCTATAAAAACCCTAATGGATTATTATCTGAAAAACAAGTGGACATACAACACAGAGTTTCTTTTTGTTTTATTAAACATCCCCTACAGCCTAAGGGGAAAATGCATAATTTAAAGGAAATAGATAAATGGGATAGTTTACTCACAAAAAATATTGAAGGATAAAAACCTAATCAGGCAGCAGGCTTAATGTTATGGACTCACCAGAGAAAATCAGACTTGTCAATTACCAAATCTTCTCAATTATCCTGACAACATTACAAAGTTTGTATCTGGAAAAAACATTAATGTAATTGTCCCTCCTTCAGTCAGACTTAAAGCACAGTGGGGTCTGAGAGTACTCAAGAACAACTCAGGTGACAAGTTACTGGCCATCCAAAAATAAATGCCACATGGCATTCTGTTCTGCCCAATCTGAATTTATGTCTACAATAAAAGATACATTGTTCTTCAGTAACTGCTGTGCAACTTGGATGACATTTTAGCATTGTCTCAGCTTGGGGCTTGCTTTGTTTGCTGGGGGTTTGCTTGTTTGTTTTTTATGCTACTTTCTGGATTTTGTTTTAAAATACAGAGCCAGGGAACACAATAGAAACCTATACAACTTTAAAAATCAATGCTTGGGTACACCCCACAAGAAAAATATGAACCACCACTACTTTTTGCCAGTAGATCTGTTTACAGATCTCAACAACTATTTTCCAATATCCAAATCATCAGCCAATATTCCAGCAAAACCTCATGTCTATGACCAGCTTATTCATTATGTCTATCATAACTTGTAAATACATTCAGTCATTAATGATACATGATGCTGAAAGAGTAAACAGACTTGCTACTACTTGTGCTTTAATTCACAAAACAAGGTATTTATCCAATAATCTTCAACAAAAAAAATAATGGTTTATTTGCAGTCACTCTCCATTGTTATCTAATCAGCATTTAATTTTTTTAAAAACTGGAATTTAAAGGCAAGTTTCTCAATCTTGACTTTCACCATCCCTCTGGGGATTCAGTAGCACATCTACGTGGAGCAGAAACCCCGAGCTCTTGCTCGGTCCTAAGGCTACAGTGAGGTGCACTCTGCCCTCTGCTCCTCCTAGGTTTCAGCTCTGCAATTGCTGCACAATAGACCTGGGGATTAAACCTGTCAGGAAATGTGCTTTGCTTCCATTAAACTCCTCTCCAGCCTCTATTAAACTCCAAAAGTATTCTGGCTTCTTTCCAGTTCCACTCCTGCTCTCTTTCATTCTCTCATTTACATTCAGTACGGTATTTGTTCACTTTTCATGTTAATTGTTTTCATATTCTTAACTTATCTTCAAACCTTCAATTTCCACTTGTTACATAACCTCTTCTTGTCCTCTTTTGTATTTTTCTTCTTTTATCCAGCTTTTTTCCTCTCTCATTATTCTAAGCTTTTTTCTTCTCCATATAGTACTCTCTTGCACTCCCTATTTCTTGCCAGATGAAAAAAAGATGTTTCTTTTTATCATCTCTTTTTTTTTTTCTCTTTTGTTTGCTTGCACAAATTAAAAAAGCAAGACAGTTAGAACTCAAAAGCATCTGTGGACCAAATCCAAACACCAATACATTTTATATGTGGATTCACTTAACTTTTAGGGGACGCAAGGATATCTTGGAAATAAAAAACCCCTTTCATTAAATAGGAATAACACATCATATACACCAAAGCAAAGAAGGTGTATATGAAATAATGAAGGCCATAAGCTCTCCCTGTTGACACATTATACCACTTTCCTATTGCAGAAAGCTTTTCTGACACAAGGTGAAAAGATAATGGCAAATTACTAAATCAGCATCATATCAAGCCCAGTGTTTCAACTGCAGAACAAAGCATTTTCTCTGGCTTTCATCAAGTCCACTTAAAGTTTTGTGAGAGTAATAATAATCAAGATGATACAGCTGTCCCTTCAATCTTATCTAGATTTATAGTCTTGAGGGCACAAGCAGTCTGTGGGAACAGACAGCAAGCCTCCAAAAGAGCAGCAGAAACTCCAGCAAGGCCACACTACCTATGTACAGTTCTGACATGACAATACTGAATTCCCTCCAGTTATGGCTATATTACTGACTAGTATTCAAGACAACTTGGGATTTTTTCCAAAAGTTTTCTTCTCCATGTTTGGAGTTTTTTACTGCAATGAGGCTGTGCAGTACCAAAAATGTTTTCAGAAGTCATAGTCCTGCAGGAACATGAGCATACAGATAAAACATCCAGGTACTCTAATGATGGTTTTCACCAAACAATCTGAAATAGTTAAATCCTTCAAACCCCCTCCTCCTCCCACCCCCAAAACCAGAATTACTTCCTTCTTATATTTTTTTTTTCTTAAATAAGAAACTGATGGGAAAAATTAGTTTCAAGTTTTACCTTAAGATGGTCGTCTTCCCCCAAGTTTTGACTATGGGTGACTGTGCACTTGAAAATATCTGAACACCACTGTTCTAACAAAATTCTGGGATATATTACTATTATGAAGCTAATCTGCAGTAACTGCTCCTCTGGAACATAATCTCCTTCACAGGGCCTTTCCCAGTCTCCTGGCAGCCAGATTTGGGACTCCAAGCTTGAAACTGTGAGCTTCCATTTTCAAGATGAGAAAATACTGGAATGATAAGAAACTTAAAAGTTAAACCATTTCAGACCTGCTCACACCAGCGTGAGAGATGCTTGTCTAAAATTGTGTGACTTTATCTTTTACAGGTCAGTTAAGCTGGCAAGAGCCATAACAAAAACAAAGCATTTTTTCTACATCAGGCACTTTATCAAACAGTAGTGAATCCTTGCTCTTAGGGGGAAAAAAAGGGAATCAAAGCAATAGGTCACTGAGCTTTATTCTTCTACTGACTAAATTTATCATGCTAGAATTTGTTCCTGTGAGAGTCACAATCTCCTTAGCCTATTTTTACATTTTGCTTCTCTTTTAGATCCACCTCCTCAATGCAGAGGTTGTTCCACATACCGTTCTCACCAATTCAGTAACATCCTGTTCGTGATGAGAGTTCCTGGTTCCTCACGGCTGGATGTTATGCACGTACATGGCTGATTCAAATATGATACGAAACTATTTCTGTGCAAAAACTAGATCAGTTTATTGCACGATGAGAAGGACTGAGCACAGTCCTCAACAATTCTTACAGCAATTCTGGTTTTCCTCTCCCTATCCTCAAAAGATATCCAACCACACATGGATTTCATTGCTCTCATTGGCTTCACTACTGATATCCAATTTTTAAGCAGAAAATTTATACCACATTTCTCAACACAACCATGGAAGCTCTAGATTTTTGTTGTTCTCTCCATGTGTTTCTTGTAGATATTTTATTTGCTTTTTAGGATCTCTTCTACTACTGGGCACACTCAGTGACTATTTTTAGACTCCTGCAAAATTCTCTAACACCCATACTTTTTGATTCGAGCTTTTCTTTCTTAAAATTTAAGTTACTCAGTAAAGCATATACAAACTGAGGAAGTATTAAATCATTCTACAATTGTGTTCTTCTTTATATTTTCATGTCTCTTTATGATTTGATTATGGGGGTTTAAATGAGTTTTTCAGACACATACAAACTCACCCCAATGGTCTCACTTTCTTACAGTAAAATACAAGATTTAACAAATTCTTTTATATCAGAAATAGTGAAAAGTCTCAAGCCAGACTATTAGAATAAGTCAGGGCCCATCAAGGATGCTGCCACATTAAGTGGTCATGGTATAGCAAAGTGCCATGGAAATACACAAGGAGAAAGGGGGTAACCAGAGGCTGAATCCTCTGCCAGGGAAAGCCAGGCAACAGCAAGTTGGGGTCATCAGCCTACTCTTCTGTGGCCTACAGAAAGGGATACCAGTAAACGAGAATTTATAGCAGCACCAAAGGAACAGTGAACACCAACCATTAAAACCTTTTCATTACTGTTTTTAGTAAACACGTTTGCAAAACCCCTGAAGGAAAGTCCACACAACCCTAGACCCTCCAACCATAACCAGTGCCTGCTTTCCTGCTGCAAGAGAACAGCACTCCCAGAATGACATAACTAAACACTATGAAGAGGAAACTAGTGCTTAGAGGTTTAATGCAATCTGACAGTTCCTTAAGGTACCATTTAATCAGAGCATTAGAAGGCAATCACCAATTTCTATGTAAGTAAACTATCAATAGACAGCTGCTTACTTGTATTTGAAAAATGTGCTTTCATGGGAGAATGTTTTTCTTGCACACCTGATAACAAAAAACTTAGTTAAACTGGATTATTAAAAAACACTGGATATTGCAAGTAGTTTACAATCCAGCCCTTTAACAACAGTGCCTTCATGTGTTTATTATAGGCATTTTATTATTTTAAAGCTAAGGTTCAACTACGTTTTACAGTTGTAATTCCTATATGTCCTCCTACATATCCACAAGCAAATTTGGTCAATTTCAAATTATTTGTAAAGCCCCCTACATAGAAAGGAGTTTGAGATTTTAAAATATACTAAGTTTAAAATAAACAAAGTCAACCTACCAGTGCCATAAACCTTGTGAACTGTCTATTTTTTGTTCTAGCCTAATAAGGCATCCTAGAGTGGCAAGAACCAAATTGTGAGAATGACTGTCCTTGGCCAGAGGTTGTATGCATATCGTATTTCATAACATTTTAATAATGTTTATTATGTAAGTTTCCCTAATTAACTTCTAAACTTACTTCTACATTTGGCATCTGTAACATCCTGTGGCAATTAGTTCCAATATGTAATTATGTGTTCCATGAAAAATCACTTATTTTAAACCTACTGCTGGGTAAGAGCTAGGAGTCATCAAAAACGTGTCACCAGAAATGATGAATAATCATGATCTCCCCATCCTCTCCATAACATTAGCAGCTTTATATACCTCTTGCATTTCTTCTGACCTAATTTCTTTTCAAAGCTGCAGAGCCCTAATCAACCTGTACAGGTATCTCTTTCTCCACAGATAACCTGGTTTATCCTTAATAAAAGAAAGGACATCTGCAACTGTTGGTACTATTTCCGATCGGTCATGGATGTCGTCATGATGTTTGTATAGAACGATAATGCAACTTCAAGCCCTCTTTTTTGAATAGTAACAATTTAGACTGCCATGCATGTTAGTTAGCCAGTTCCCTCCTGCAAGCATTATTGTATAATATTGTATAGTTAATGCACTTGCCATTCTTCCCACAACTGTTCACAGATTTGAAGGATCTTAATATCGTGAATGGTGTATGAGTACAAGCTGATATTTTATTGTTTAGCTCCTTTCACAGACTTATTAAAGCAGCAAAGATCTTCATATAGATCCCTGTAGGAGTCTACTCTTGGCTTGTGATAACTCATCTTCTATTCTCATTCTTTTTTTTCCTATCTTAAATAATTATCAACTAGAGAGGACTTCTCCCCTACTGTTGTGACTATCTGATTTCTTCAAGAAAGAAACTTTGCCAGAATTTGTGATGGACTAGGATGGTTAATTCATATGGGATATACAGTTCTAACATGACCATGAACTCACATCCAACTAAGCTACAATCTTGCTACAACAATCATGTTGGCTCTTTTTTGTTACTTTTTATTCTACGTGTACATGTTCATCTTCATATTTCTAAATGCATATCTTCCCATTTGACTATGAAGTGTTACTTAATTTTGATAAAGACTGAAATAAAACTTTCTAGGCTGTAGCTTCATGTAAATTATGCTACATTTCCAAATTCAGTGATTATGTATTCAGATTACTCCAGACCTGTTATTTTTCATTTTAATCAGCTTGATCTCAAAATTCTTCCCCAATACTTGAGTTTGAAACAGACCACCTGAGACATCTTAAGTAACCTCCAGTGAAAAAAGCTCCATATATCCTCTATAATTAACACAAATGCAAAAAGAATCTTTGTGAGATCTGGTGCTAAATATTTATCTTCTGCTAGTGTTCTCACAATATCTTGATTCCTACTGGGCCTGGAGACTACTAGGTCTCTTGTTTGTGATGTGACTGAAAAATTTCTCAAAGTTCTTTCTGTGCCTGTCTTCTGGTTTTCACACATAACTTACCAGTTTCGCATCCAAGTGTTTCCTACATTTGGTTACAATCTCTACTTTTTGAAGTCTCTTTACCTGTTAGAGATTTTCCTCCTTTGCAGTTCAATAATACTGAATTTGGGGTTTCTTTCTCCCCCTTATGACAGATGGCAGATGTTTAACATTTAATATGGTAGCACTTGACACCAGTAAAAGCCTTATCCTTTTAGCTGTTCCTTTTGACAATTTCCTAAGAAGCATGCTCCCTTAGGCACAGTTCTTTCCATAAGACGTTACAGGAACATATTTTACACTTCCTCTTAAAACAAAATGGCAAACATATTCATTATGGTTACTCTTGTAGGGCAGCCCAACAGTAATTTCATCTTAAACAAGGTCTTGTGCACTTCATGTTTGTCAAGAGCTACTACTCTTGTGAGCTGACAGTTTACCAAAAAACCCAGTGTATCATCCTTCACTTCCACATTTACTGAGTCTTCATACACATAACAGAACCATGTAATAACAGGAAATGGTTCTTCCCTCAGCATCTTACCTCCTATAGCATTTCATAGGAATGTTCCTATGAACATTCACTGGCCCATTACACCAGCCTCATTAACACGGCCAGTGTAACCCTCACCCTTTTTTGCTCTATTTGCACACAAATTCAAACCATAAATGTACTTTCCTGTCTAGACAAACACAGCTTTGACCACAAGCCGTAACGCAGAATAATGCATCTCCCAGAGTAGTTTGCATTCTTGTGTCTGCAAAAATGTTTACCCTTATACTAACATCCTCTTGTACCAATTTTCCGCGATGTCAAATATGTCAACATCTGGATTTCCAACCAGAATTCCATCTCTCATACTCAATTTTTCACATTTCAGATTTTGTCCAGAAGATCATCTGCAACTGCTACTGGTCTAATTGACTAATTCTAATTTTTTATAAAGAGAAGCAAGTAGGAAATACATACATGACGGTGTTAATCCCTGACAGTTGTTGAAACATCTGCAGACCACAACCCACAATTAAGGCTCTTCGAGTTGGAGGGTATGTTAGCATTCTGCAGATCACAGGTCCAGCTTAAAAAAAAACAAGACAACAACAAAAGAATACATAATAGTTCTTAAGTGATCGCTATCAAGACAATGTTGCCAGGCATAGCAGGCTTTGCACCTTAGTTTCAAACGAACTTGAATTATTTCAATTATTTTTGAACAATTCAGTCATTTCAGTTCTGCTTTTCTGCACTGTACTACAAAGACGATTTTCAGGAAGCCCAAGTAAAAAAATGAAACAATTTTTGTACACAGTGTCTGCTACTGATGTCAAATGTACAGCTCTCCTATATCATACTAACAGACGGTACATCTGCTGCAACTGAATCTACTCAAGAGTTATCTCTGTTGTTTCCTTTCTAAAAGCTTCCACTGTTATTGAGAGGTTATTTCAGAAATGCCATTACTCACTGCTAAGATCTGGATTTTGGACATGAAGTGTTCTCCCTAGTCCCCCAAAGACCCAATTTCCACAAACCAGTTGCAAGTGTGGGTATTTGAAGTTATAGGATAGATCTATTCTCCACAGCTCTAGAGGCCTGCAGAGGGAGCAGAAATTAATTACATTTTTTCCATACCTTTGGTAGCAACGGTATGAGGCTGCATTCAAAATGCAGAAAACAGTTTCTTAATGAAGGAAAAAACCCCAAATTTCTGGCTAACAAAGTTTTATCCTCTATTTAAAACTTTCAAATTATCCTAGGGGAGAAAAAAAGTAGTACAGAAAGCTATGAAAGAACAGGAAAAAATTTTAAATCCCCAACTCTAGTATTTACATTAATTTCTTTCTGCACAGAGTAGTGCTTTTTCACCTGCTGAAATATTTTATGTCTTACACATCTTATCACATCTGGCATACCCACTCAGAACATCTAATCACAATATGAATAGGTCAAAATTGCTGCCATCCAAAAAAAAAAGGGAGGTGGAAAAGGATCTATGATTTTACATTTTCAAAGTCTTTCCTAAAACTACAGAAAATATTAAAAGTATTGGTTCAGTATAAAACCCTACACGGGTTTGTTAGTGAAGAATCTACATGCAGAGTTCCAGCTTCAGAAAGCTGACAATCTTTGAACAGTTTCAAGAGTGGGACTCAAGCAAGGGGTTTAGATAATACTTTCTTCATTGAAAGATAATCAGACCTGCCTAAGAAAGATTTATTTTCATTTAAAATGATGGTATTTATAATTCATATCTCAATTGTATCATCGTTTAACTTTGCTTCCTTAATATTAATAGCAGAATACAGCCTTACGTATTTTCTAGTTGGTTTACAAGTAACGTTAATATTTGGACAGTACACAGTCCCACATGTCCTGCCATTTAGCCACACCATTACCTCAAAATGTCTTCAAGTAAAATCAAGTGACAGATAAATCTGGTGACAGATAAACAGAGTCAATCCACAGATCTCATAAGATATTCTCAAGCAAGACACATGACATCACTGGGCCGACAACTACATCAAAGGGTTCCATAGTCAAAGTGGCATTTCCTCGGTGGAAAAACAACAAAGCTGGCACTCACTGCTAGCTAGGAGCAGTCCAGAGATCAGACATACTCTGGGATTTCTCCTCAACTCCAAGCTTCACAAAGAAAAAAGATTTACTAACAAATGTACCTATGAACTTTAATTCACCAGTGACAGCTCTCAGGTTCTCATATTTGGCATCACACCTGAGCATGGAGGCTTTGGGCTTAAAAACCTTATCTGGCAACTGATTCTGCAGCATCTATTCTAAATCCAGGCTGTTGAGATCTTCTGTTCTTCATAAACTTCCTGTAAGGGCCTTAACTGAGTTCAAAATCTATCTTTATCCTGAAGGGACCTTTCAGCCAACCTACATCTTACAGTCCATCATCAATGGTCATGCTCATTGAATAAGCTGGAACTCTACAGCAGGGGCTGTCAGGAGAGTAGGCAGAAATGTCCTAAGGAACTGATGCAACTGATGTCCTGATCCGCTCATCTATTTTATGGAAGTTATATAAAATTCTGTTCACAATGACCCATTGTACAAAACAATTGGAAAGGAGACACTAAAATGAATAGCTAGAAATTAAAGCAGCTGTTCTCAGACAATGGTTTGCAAATCAGAGGGAGTCATGAAGTCTCAACAAAACTCCATTGCACAAATCAGTTTGTGCGCTTGAAGTGGGGCCCTGCAGAAATTTTGCAATGGAGCACATGCACTAAAGTTTGCACCTTTACATTAGAATTTCACACTTTAAACATTTAGAACATTCAGTCAGCTAAGTTCAATAAGCACTTGGAATTTTTCAGACTTCTGATTAATTGTATCACAAAAATGATGATAAAAATTATCATACTCGCTCAAGTCAGCGTTTAAAAAGATTCACTCCAAATCTGTACCATGGCAACTGCCATATATAAATAGGCATACACAAAATAAAAGGATTTTCTTTCATAAAATTCACAGCCTTCAGGTTTACAAACCAATAAATGGAATGAAAGAAATAAAAGAAACTGCTAATCTCTATATTAAAGGAGCATTACCAACTCAATGAAAAAGCCCAAAGGACTTTGACTGTGAGGTGAGTGGTTTTTAAAACAGAAAATGAGTGTGAAACTTCTTATTAAAATTATCTATCTCTGAAATTAACTATATTGTATTTGCATTTTCCTATCATTAATCCTTCCATCCATATTGTTGAGTTCATATGTTACAATCTTCTTAAAAATAAACACCTCTAGGTAGAACATGGGTTTTAACTACAGAGAATGGGTCTAAAGTAAAAAATGAAAAACAAACCAAGTTTTCAGAATTAAATAAATTTTTCTTCTGAAAATCAGTCTTCTGAAAACCAAAACTGTACTTCAGTAGTTTCTGATAACCCTTAAATATGCCGGTAGTTATGACAATACATTAAAATGGCACAAAACAATAAAAATCATTAAGTCTTTAAAAAACGGAGCAACCTAGTTGCTCATAGAACTAGAGGACACAGATGATTTAAACATAAATCACAGGAAAAAAATTAAATATCTGGCAATTTTTACAAAGGAAAAAATAGATATTTGTCTCCAAAAAGTCCGATTTTTTTGGTTTGTGATACTTCTGTCTTAATTGCTGTTGTGGTTTTTTTTCCAGCTAGATTTAGACACATTCCTGCATCGGAACCACTTCATTTAACTTGAAAAAGCACCAAGATGTTTGTTTTCCTTCTTCTAATCTATGAACAAAAATTAAGTCAGAAGGATGAGACCTCCTAATGCCATGATTAATTCAATGAGACTAGATTTGGTTGGATTTTTTGTGCTGTGGTTTCAGATAATTCCTTTATCTGAAGTAAATTTCTTTAACACATAATTTTTACAAAAGTTCAAAACACGCTACAGTTTGCTCTAATGAGAGTCCAAAATGGCAGCATGAGATAAAGAGTAATGGAAAAACAAGGATACTGTTGCTGTAGAAGGTGACATTGCTTGAAGTGGTGATACTTGAAGTGGATTGCTGTGATCCAAGTGGATATTTCGTAGCTTGATCCAAACTGTCTACCAAACTAGACATTCATCCTTATAAGCAAAAGGCAAAATATAGGATTTGGAAGTTTAGCTTCACATCCAAAAAAACCTTATTAGATTACACTGAACTAAACAGGGGAGGAGAAGCTGTTCTTGTCAAACCATTACTTCTGAAAGTGAGTGATGCTTTCCAAATATTACAATTTAATGCCAGTTTCCTATATTTTAGCTGTTATCCTTGTTATTAAGTATAACCCACAAATTAGGTTTGGACATTTCGAATCTCCTGGCAAAGGTACTTTGATTTTCCTCTGCAGATAAAATGAAGTGTATGGCAATCATAGGAGCTTGGGTGCGATCTACTGCCAACTAAAAGACAGAGATAATTTTCAAAGGCAACACAACAAAAGCTCTAGTTCTAAAAGGAGTTTATATAATGAAAGCAGAAGAATGGGTATTAATGACATCTTAGCATCTCCGTGTGAAAATGTACTGCATTCTCTTCCAGGGGAATAAAAATATGGTACAGTAATGCAGGCAGACATCTGGTGCTTGGAAATCTTGTGATTCCCCATCCCACAAATTATTAGAAGAATACCTAGCAAAATTTCACAGCCAGGAAACTATGGTTAGAGACTGGGCTCTGCCAAAGTCATTTGCAGGTTCAAACATTTATTTGCCAGCTAATCTAGGTAACAGCTTGTAGCAACAGCCTAAAACTATGTAGGGATCCTGCCAGCATTTCTGCAGCTCTTGCTGTAGAGGGTTGTTTCCAAAAAAGCAGGCTTAGCCAAGCAACAAGACAGTCACTCATCAGTTTAGCATCAATTAAGCTCAAGATTCAGACTTGTTTTCTGGACCTTTTCTTGTTCTAACATCAGTCAATACCCCCTCTTCCACCTAGATAAATTTTCAAGGAATTGATCTACAGTTAAAAATAAGGGACCAAAGAAAAGAAAGTTCGTGTTTGTGATCTCAGTAACAGAGGACAAACATGGGAACCATTTCTCTGTTTTAACTTTCCTTACAAAATGACAGCTGCTAGTCCAGCTTTCTCTGCATCATCTGCAGAACCTTCCTGCAGAATCTTACTTCACCAAAGACTCCTCCTCTAAAGCACTTAGATATAGCTATTATTTTCTATGTATGAATGATATACTAAAGTAAAAACCCTTTTCTTCTCCTTGTCTATTACATGATTATTTTCTTAAAGTATCAACTTCATTCATTTTTCCTTTCTGTAAAATTTAACAAATCAAAAGATAACTAGCTTTAAGATCAAAACTGCATTAACTATGCTGAAAAGATGCAAAATAATTTTACTTAAGTACCATGTTCTTTCCCACTGTCTTATATTGTTCCCAGTAATGTTGGAAGAACCACGCCCAGCATTAGAAGAAACTTCCTCCCTCATATAGTTGACTAATCCTTTGAGAAAGCTTGCTTGAGGTTTTTCAACTTTCTTCTTTACAGCGTGGTTCCCTATCAGCCAAGAAGGAGAAAAGATCATCAGCTTGCCTAATCATGAGTCTTAGTATTTTTCAGCTTTCCACAGCAAAACCATCCACTGCTATGAGTACAGACTGGAAGAAATACTCATTGGGAGCAGCCCTGCTGAGAAGGACTTGGGGGTTCTCCTGGATGAAAAGCTGGACACGAGTCAACAGTGTGCACTCACAGCCCAGAAAACCACCTGTATCCTGGGCTGCATCAAAAGCAGTGTGGCCTTCAGATTGAGGGAAGTGATTCTGCCCCTCTTTGCCCTTGTGAGATCCCACCTGGAGTGCTGCATCCAGCTCTGGGGTCGCCAACACAAGACAGACGTGGAGTCCAGAGATGCTCAGATGTGCAAAGATGCTCAGAGGGCTGGAGTACTTCTCCTATGAAGGCTGAGAGACCTGGGGCTGTTCAGCCTGGAGAAGAGATGGTGCTGGGGAGAGGTTATTGTAACCTTTTAGTACCTAAAGGGGGTTTATAAAAAAGATGGAGAGGGACTTTTTACACGAGCAGATAGTGATAGGACAAAGAGGAATGGTTTTAAACTAAAAAGGGGAGAAATTTACATTAGATATTAATTCATTGTGAGGATGGTGAGACACTGGAACAGGTTGCCCAGAGAAACTGTGGATTTCCCATTCCTGGAAGTGTGCAAGGCCAGGTGGACGGGGCTTTGAGCAATCTGGTCTAATGGAAGGTTCCCTGCCCATGGCAGGGGGGTTCGAACTAAATGATCTTTAAGGTCCTTTTCAACTCAAACCATTCAATGATTCTATGCTAACAAGACAGCCTGCTCTAAAAGCAAATAAAAGCTAATTAGACATAACCACTTTGATTTTAGAGAACTAAATAGTGAAGGGAGATTTTCCATGCCTAGATGAACTGAAAGGGTTTTTTTGTTTGCTCAGAAAACCTAGCTTTCAAATAAATGGTCTCTCCAAATGCTCTTTTTAATCCACACATTGAGAACAGAAACCCTAATATAGATTTTTTTGTTTTGTTTTGACAGCAAGTTGAGTCGGTCTTCGGAAGTTCTGAAAACAAAGACATTTTCTTTTATCTGTAAAAGGAAAAAAAATCTCTCCTTTGATACCACATTCTTTGATATAAAGCTCTGGTGACAGAAAATCTATATGACTGAGTACTTGCACAAAGGCAGCAGCAGTTAAGAACACCTTTGAATAGGACAAGAAGCAGTGGCAAGTAGGGAAGAAAAAAAAAAGGAGTGTATTTTGGCTCTGTGTGATATGTTCTCTATAGAAAACAGAACCTACTGTAATGAAGTCCTTCAAAACTGAAAAAAACATGACAAAACAGATAACAAAGAGAGAAGAGTGGTCAATGACATGATGCCAGTGGGAGTTGAGAGAAGTGGCCGCAGTGACCAACGAGAAGCTGCGCAGGTGGAGGAGGGATCCCAGTGTGGTACTGGCAGACCAATGGAATGGGGGAGCGAGTGAGAGGGAGATTTACCCCCTTCATTGATAGGAAAACTGGGGTAGGGACAGAGAAAAGCAAGGATCATATTGTGGTTTCCTTCTAGGTGTGGAAAAGTACCTTAGAGCAGACTTGTGCATACCTACTGCCTGAAAATCAACATTTCTTTTCACAGTCTGCTTCAGAACTGCCTTACATAGAAAACAGTATGTGACCCTCACTTAAGGCTGGAGAAAGTAGAGGAGGAAAGATAAGATTATGTAGCTAGCATTACGCAGGCACAACCAAAATAAGCCAAGTGTTGTAACAGCCTGAAGAGCTTCCCACTCTGCTCCCATCAAGTAGTGAAGTGCAGAGCATTTAGCAATCTGGAATTAGAAAGCTTTTTTTCTTTCATTTTAAGTTGAGGACAGATACTAAACAGAAAACGGTAGTCAGGGTAGTTTCAGGAGTGCCATGTTGTGCGTGTGTGTGTTTGTGTTGTGGTTGTTGCCATTATTCATCAATTAAAAGAGCACCTCAGAGTTCCCTCCAACCAAGTTAGTAGTTTAGTCTCAAGCTGATCTTCCCAGCTGTTAGTGTATTAATGTTATTATTAATTACTATTATTAAATAGATACTGTATTTTATTTCCTGGACAACACACTTCAAGCCTTACATTTTCTGCCATTTGTTTCTGCAAAAAATCTTAGTTTAGTGATATTATTTTCCCCCCTCTATTCCTTGTTTCCAAATGAAATATCTTCATTTCTGCCGTAAGCCAGTAGTTTAACAGAACAAACAGATTTCTATTTCTTGCCCTTCAAAAGAATGAGACAAAGGGACGCATTCCCAGGAGGGAAGGGGAAAAAAGGAAAATTTAATAGAATTGAAAAAGGAGCCTGGAGGTCAATGAAAGTCACCACAGGAATTTATGAATACAATCTGTTGCACGTTCACTCTTTTTTTTTCCAATTTATTCATAGAACATTTAGCTTAGACCATTTCTCTAAAAATGTTTTAAAAAACCCTATTTATCTAAGGGGCTGAAAAACTCCTCTCACTTTTTAAAATTTGGATACCATTAGCATAAGAGCTTCATTAAAAATAAAAGGAAAAAAGGTAAATTAGAGATGAGGTCCACATTTAGACAGGTTATAAAAACCTTCTTTGAAATCAATATCATTTTAGCACAGCTCAGCTGGATCCCAAAACTACCACAGAGGAGAAAAATCAAAAAGTCACTGCAGGTTAAAGTCAAACTATTTTAACTTTGGCTTCCTAAGAACAGGACAGCTCCATCAATGGATATATAGTTGACAGACAGCACAGCAAACCTAAAAATAGTAAGTCTTATAGCTAAAAATAATAAGTCTTAAGAAACTGCTTCAACATTTTACTTTTTTTTTTCAAGTGAAGCATTTGAACTTGAGTACCAGGCTGAGTTCCACTGAAGACAGAATGATGGATGCACACTTAAATATCTCCCTGAACTGCAGCCTAAGATCATACCTTATCTAAAAGTACTAGCTAATTTACTACATTTTAGTATTAACCATGTTCTATCAGAAACACAAAGGGCTCTAAGGCAACCATTGCCACTCAATAACAGCATGTTTTTCAGCAGAGAGGGTCAAACACATCGTGGGAGCAGGGGCAGGAGCATTGCCAGCAGGTCAAGAAAGCGTTTCTTCCTCTGTACACAGCAGTTGTGAGCCCTGCAGCTGGAGCAGCACACCACAGTGCTGCCTGAGTCTGGAGAAGAACCACCACGGTGGATGGGTCTGGACCACATGACACACAAGCAGATGATCAGTCAACTGGAATTGTTCCACTTTAAAAGAGAAGGTAAAGGGAAAAGGCTCTGCTGTCTACAGATACCTGGTGGAGGGGCAAGGAGAAAATAGGCCTGGGCTCCTCAGAGTGTGCAAGGGCAGGACAGAAGGCAATAGGTAAGTTGGAATGCAGAAAATTTGAGCCAGATATGAAGTCTGTTTATTTTGTATCATGGAAGTGGTCAAACACAGAAAGAGATCTGCAAACTGGTCATGGTCAAAACTTCACTGAAAAAGTTCCTGAGCAAACTGCTCTAATTTATTCTGCTTTGATTAGGAATTAAATTAGACAGCTTTCAGAGGTCATCCACAAGATTCTTACATGAAATGCACATCATTCTAAGATCTGCGATGGTACTAGTTATTACAACCAGTACTAATGAAAAAGTAAGTTTGGTACTTCGCAGCATATGAAAAAAAAATCAACCTGAATATCTGGAATTAACAGACTATCACAACACTGCATGATAATGCACTTCATTCTACGTCTATTAAAATCTTATTGGCTTTTCAACACATATTACTAGTACTATTTTCACAGTTATCGTAAACAACAGTGACAGAAAAGCAACCTTACATACAGGTCCTGTAAAACTCAGCCACCTCCATAGCATCAACAGCTGATCTCCCCCTTTTTGCAATTTCAGTACTAGGCTTCATTAATCAAGAACCTGTCAGTCACACTCGACTGGCAGCTAGTACCCTGAATTTATAACCTCTGCAAAGAATACAAATCAATATTGAAAACAGCAAGCGTAGAATACTAAATTGACAACTTCCTTAACTGGTATGAAATATGACACAGCAATAAAGGAGAAATTTTTTCATCCTTTCAATATATAAGAGGGGCTTATGAGATACATGGGGAGAGACATTTTACCAGGGTCTGTAGTGAAAGGACAAGAGTTAATGGTTTTAAACTAAAAGAGGGTGGATTAGTTTGGATATAAGAAATAAATTCTTTACTAGCAGGGTGGTGAGGCACTGGAACAGGTTGCCCAGGGAAGCTGTGGATAACCTATCCCTGGAAGTGTTCAAAACCAGGTTGGACGGGGGTTTGAACAACCTAGCCAAGTAGAAGGTGTCCTGCCTACGGCAGGAGGTTTGGAACTCTATCATCTCTAAAGGTTCCTTCCAACCCAAACCATTCTATGATTGTTAAGCACTGTACAGAGTTCTGGTCCCCTTTGCTTTCTCACCCTCATCTCAAAAAGAGGAATATTGTACAAATGGAGAAACATCGAGAAAAAGAACAAATTAATGGAATGGTTTCAACATACACCAGTACCCATACTTTTTTTAATAGGCCCCTGGGTACTAAAATGCATATACAATGATAACATACTTCTGGATTCACAACACACTAATATTAACAGTCTGTTTAGTGTGATTCTGCCTTCATTAGCATACTAGGCTTCTGCTTTAGCTATAGATGAAGGTAACAAATCAAGTACACTATCCTTCAAGCTGGAGGAAAAAAAGATTAGGAGTCGTGATTACAACAAAAATTTTGTAAAATCAGAAGGGGCACAATGAAGGTGAATAGAGAACATGGTTGTTTCAAGATTAGACAGGAAAAGGGACTGTATAAAATGTCAGATGGAAAACCAAAATCATAATTATGGTGCACCATGTGCTGGCCACAAGCAAGACAAAATGGCAGTGAGACAGACTTTGCCTGACACAGCAAATTGTGAAAAATCCACAATGGAGTGGGTGTATGGTTTTTCTCTATGGTCTGTAAGACAGGAACAAAGAGCCAAAGTTTTGCTACTGCAGATTATATCTTGCTGGAGCAGTGACTCCAAATCAAACAGCTGCTTAAGTATTATTGCTGGTTGAACTAGTGATAATTTGCAATACAAACATGCAGAGAGCATGATAATATCTTGGTCAACAATCCTAAAAAGAGAGAACTTCTTCACAAGAACTGAATAGTATGAAAAGGTGATGTTCATACAGTTTTCAAATCTTCCAATTTCTGGAGGACTTCATACAGTCTACATGAATTTTTATGATCCAGTTGCCCTGACGTTTCAAATGTAAGAAAGTACTTCACAATAAACCATGCTTCTTCATAATTTTGCATCAGATATAAGCATTAGCATCAATAAAAAACCAGCATGGAAGCAGTTCACTTCTATTTGCACAAAGAAGAAAGCCTATGGATGATCAGATTAGTAACCTCTTTTTTGATTTATTCTACAGTGCTGTCAGTGTTAGCAACCAAATTCCTCCAGCAAGATGCACAGACTGTTTTTAATGTATCTTCACCATGAAGTAAAGTCTTTTTGGTTTCCATGAATTAGAGAGAGATAGCCTGTGCATAAACTTTAGAGAGCTCCTCAAGAGTAATTCTTGCTAGTGTCAGGGAGACTTACAGTAAGTAGCTGGATCCATGTACAATTGTTTGGACAGGTGAAATACTTTTTGCCCATTGATTAATAGGAGAACATACTGTGGGCCTTGCTTTTATTAAATCTTTTTTTTTTTTTAAATTTTTGAACCTGTCACACAGATGTTCTGTATCACCAGCTGTGACTAACCTGGTGAAAAAAAGCTCCTAGATAAAAAGAAATTTCAAAAAAAAATACTATAATGCCTCACAAAACAACAGGCAAAAGGCATCTTCCCACATGGTGCTGGTTTAGGGAAAATATAATCAATACTCCATACTGGACAGTTTGAGGTCTCTCATGTACTATGCAATAAATCTGCAAGCAATCTGTAAGACAAACAGTCGAAGTGGAAAGCCTTCTCACCATTTTCAGCATAATGAAGATAGAATGGCATTGCCTAAATGCCATGTTTATTAGCAGTTTCCTTATAAATATATTTTAAAAGGCAATTCTTTAAAAATGTTGAAAATCCAGCAGAGCATAAGATAACTCTTAATATCTTTCCCCACAGTAAATATGCACTACAAGATAGAAGCATGCAGGACAAGAGCCTTTTCATTGCTTCTCTGCATCCTCACAGATCTAGCAGAGAGAAAGGAAGATCATAAAGATTGTATTCAATTATTTAGAGACCTGAAACCCATTTTCCAAGAAGATATAGGAATTCTCAGACATTTCCTCAGACTTCCAGTGAAGCAGATTTTTATGATGTTTTTATACTCTAATCAAGTTAATCACTGTCTAAAAGGACACTATCTGAAGTCAAACATGATGCAAGACAAACTTCACATAGCACTGTTCAACATCCCAGTGCAACTATGTGGTTAGCAACTAGTGGCTACCAAATAGCATTTCAGTTTCCCCAGAAGCTCGTGGTTTTCCTGGATTTGAGGGCAAAACATACTACTAGCATAGCTGGAATTTCAGGTAACCTTTTTGGTTTCAGGGTAAATTGCAAATTTCCCACCCATGATCAGCCAGAAAGATTGCCTGTGGCACAGAAAGGGGAGAGAATTTTACCCAGACATGCACATCCTCTCTAATGCACAGCCCTACTTTCCAGAGGAAAAACAACTTGTTATAAAAAACAGATGTTTGAAGGATAAGCACTAAAGACAAGAGAAAAAATATCAACTCCTACCTCCTGTTTAACAAAAAAAGAGAGGGGGCAATTACTTCATTTAGAATTGGTCAGGCTGCAGAGACTGATGAACCTGAAGGCATCGGTAAAACTGCTTCATACCATCAATGAGTTAAAACAGTCTGGTTGGCGTTGGGTTGGGTCAGGAAACTATGAAAGTTAATTTTCAGTGTCAGATATAAGAAGCATCTGCGTCTTTCTATGGATACCAGGAGAATATTTTCCTGTTTCTCAGTAAAAGCATCATTGCCCAACTGTGTCTTCTGCCAGCTGTCACCAACCTCATCATCATGGCTGGGCTTCGTGAACGAAGATTTGGGAAGGGCACTACCCACGTTTGTTACAAGCGCGTCGGTGGCTAAAAAGGCCAACACGAGATAGACACGTCCGGCTGCAAAAGGCATCTCCTTAGGAGATATATGCAGCAAGGCACGATTCTTTCTGCGTTGTCTTTTCTCCTCGCAAGTGATCCTGCGTGCTTTCTCAAAAGCATCAGCAGCGTTAGTGTGTCTCCAGACCTCCCGATCGGAGGCCAGAGTAGAAAGCAGGCTAAAAGGAAAAAGTCCAAACATCTCCATTTACTGACCTTGTATTTGCTGGCTTTCTCTGAGCCGCCACGTAGTCACTGAGAGAAATCACTACTGCTGATCATGGAGGCTCTGACGCTAATCTGAGAAGCTAATTCAGTCCCATTCTTCACCTAAACACATCTTTCTTTGTACATTCTCCAGATGTATACACATGTGTGCACTGTGCACCTAGAGAGGATGAAGACACCAGCAGACAAGCATCGAAGAAGGCACAAAGTGGATGTAAGAATGACTTGCCTTTCTACAGCACACAGAAAAAAAGGCAGATATAAAATCAAGTCTACAACAAAGAAATGAAACCCTTTTTGCTGAGTTCACACTGTCAGATTGACTTTGGGGAACCAGACAAACAGAGCAAATTTTCCATGGTGGACAGCACTAGGGCAACACATGCTAGACAATGATAATTTTTCATAGAAACACTGAGAGATAAGGAAAAAGAAAAATATGCCCACAGTCACAAACTGATTTCTGCAAGTGTTTTGCCAGAGATAACTACCAGCCTACAAATGCGTTCAGGAATCATTGTTCATCAATTAACATTCATCTAAAGGGAATGGTACATGTTTAAGATTAAATATAGTAAAAATCGCAGAGTAAGGCTAAGATGCAGCAGCCACCTAACTTGATCTCTGCATCTGACACACTAAACTACAAGCAAGCTACAAGAAAAGTCTGGCAATTGCATGGTAACTTGGAGATCAATTCCACCACAGAGGAAAGTGGTTTCCTTAACGAAAGAAAATACTATGAAATCCTCCCATCCTTGGACAAGTGCTATCTTGGACTAGCGTAAGGGGAGCATACACATAATGCCCCTGCCCAAACATGTTTTAGTTTAACAATATGCATGTACACTAAGCTACACAATGTATTTTAACACAGAGGATCGCTCATTTGTGTAGAGAATTCCTCTGAGCAACAGAAGTTTAGGAAGCAGTATGACTGTGTGCATCTCAGCAAGGAAGGCAGTGCAGCAGGCAGGGATCACCAGGTCAAAGTCGTTTGAAGCCAAGGTCCCTGGATGTACACCACATGTCACTTGTAGGTTTTATGTCTGACTAGATTTAGCCCAGTCCCCTAAGCAGAACATTGCCACAGGCTGGTAGAAGTTGCCCTGACACTCTATCGTTGATTTAAACCTTCACATCTCCCAGACAGTCTGAGAACATTGAATGCATCCCTGTAGGAGACCTCTGGTTTACCTTCCCCTGAAGGAAGTTACACCATGGGCACTAACACACTTTGTGATCTGATCAAACAGGATGTGGGGGTGATGATGGGAGATAAGAGTCACTGCAGTGCTACACCGATGTTTGGAGCCAAAATCCTAATGCAGATGCAGCCAATGAATCTTTACTGACAGCAGTTGCAATGATTCTGTACAAGCCACACTAGGAAAAAAGCAATTATAATCTGCTTGTATGAACTATCACGTTTTAATTAAAATTAATTTAGAAGAAATATGGGACAAAATTAATTCAGTATTTTGTAAAGTTAGCATGATGTATTCAATTGTGCAGCAGCTCCCTAGGGGTCTGAGTTTTATTCTTTTTCCTGTCTCTTTTTAATTCCCTACTTATTGGTAGTTTTGTAAGTTCAGCCTGAAACCTCAGTCACCTCAGGTCCTCCACCATGATTGTTGATAGTTTTTGACAAGAAACAGAAGACAAATTTTTTTCTGCAGAATAATTTTTTTCTCTAGAGAACTGTAAGGTCCTAATCCCTGTACTAGGGCTGTACATCTTTTTAAACAAGCTTAGTAAATAGTGATAGAAAATGTAGGGCTTGAGGGAGCAACAGGGGAAAAATAAAGTCAAGTTCTGAGAGCTGTTTATGTTCTTTACATTCTTTCATCCTGGATAGTCAGGGACAACCAACATCTAACCAGGAAAAAAAATTGTTTTTAATTTTAGTACAGATTCCTCAGAAGAGGTATGGCAAGACTGAATAAGTTGTCTTTTACTTTTTAAAATCTGTTCAAAGAAGTGTTTACCATGCTGCTATTGGAAGTAATTGGAAACTAAAAGTATGCAGTCAATGGGAAAAAAACCAAACAAATCTCTTCCACTGGGAACACATTTATGTATACATTATTGTTACAAAGCCAACAGCAATGTGAACACCGAAGAGATTAACATAACAATGTTACTGCAGTGTGTCTCCATAGTCCCAGCTCCATGGAAGGCCACTACTTTAGTGCATTTTAAATTTAATAGCTTCAGATAGAAGCCTTCACTTCAAATACAAATTATTTTACTTTCTCCTTCTCAGTGACAACACTAGCTTTCTTCAGTTTGACTTGCATATACCTTCTGATCATTTAAATACAAGTCTCAAGGCAGGTATCCCACCCTTGCAGTCCCCTGCAGCATCCCAGCTCACCTCCTCCTTTCCCAGCTGCACCCTGCAGATATCACTGGACATTTCACAGCACCTGATGCAGTCTCAGCTCCTGTGCACCTCATGCCTCCCTCCCCAGCTGGTGCTTAGAAACACCCCAGGAAAGCAGATTCTGTACTGGCTTTAGCTAATTATGACCTCAAATGACAGCAACTGACTGAAGATGATATTCTTTTAAGTTTTTTCATATTGCAAACCATCCTTTGCAGTATTAAGAAAAACCCACAACACTTCTAAGGAAGCTGAGCGAGATTTAATTGGGACAAAAGAAAGCAGAAGCCTGTGGTTGTGAGTCTAGCTGTAATGTACTGAAAGAAAAAAAACACCAAACTTCTCAAGAGGTAGTTTTGAAGAAAACGATTTTGAGCCACAAAAATACAACTGATGCTCCCGCATTGGCTTGAAGTACATCAGGGCATTTACAGCCGGCACTTCCAGGTGCAGTGCAGACCTTCAAAGAGGAAATGCTGGCTCTTTCACTTCCAGACCACAAACAGCAGCACCAACCAGCAGCTTGGGTCACTCTGCATTGGGGGCAGCAAGTGGCTGACAAGGTGATCCAGGTGACAGTGAAACCCATGTGATTGAATGGAGCATTTTGGAGGAACACAATACACTACATTCTACATCTTTAAAATAGCATGTGAAAATGGAAGTGGTCCAATATCACTTATAATTAAGGAAAAGCACACAAGTTTTCCATGAGAAATACTGAGGCTAGGCTGTAAGTCAACACCCACAACAGACAATGGGAGACATATGAAAGATGTGGGATCCAGCAACATTTCTATCAGCAAGAAACACCTAAAATTCATAAAACCAACAACAGCCTCTACAAAAGAAGCTGAGAAGGCAGCAGCTTGTGGGAGAGGAATGGATCCAGATGCATAATCCCACACACATACCAGCAAAGGAGATCAGCACATGTTGCCCTTACTGGAAAAGGACACAGGAGAGTAGATCTGGCTCTGGCATCCGGAAGCTCTGCAGCTGAGTCAGGCGACTGCTCTTTCCTCTGTGCTTTCTACAGATGGCCTGCAGTGAAAGTGCCATCCTATGCTGCTGCCAAGCCAAGTGTTTACCTCAAAACCACCCAACAACCCTCTGCCATATGGCTCACTCACGTGTGCTCAAATCGTCCACCAGCTAAAGAGAAATAGTATTTTACAGATGAAGTCAGAGCATCCAAGATGTGATACATGATGCTATTTATGTGAGAAGAAAGGCTGAGTATTTTTTTACATTGATTCTTCCAGATAATTCACTCTGTAAACTAACCTGTGAGCATACAGGTAGAAGAAATTAAAGTAATGTCATCCCACTGTGCTACAATAAAAGAATTCAGATTTTAAACAAGTGACCTTCCTCAGTAAAGGACAGCAACTCAATTCTGTGATTGAGAAGAGCAGTATTTCACTTCACCATTCATGTCTGATAGATGGTATTGCAATGACATTGATTTAAAACAGGAGGCTTTTCTATTCTCAGTGGACAAAGACAATGATCACAAATGTCACCTATGTGATACGTTTCTGCTCAGGCCTCAGGTAGAGAGAAGCTCTCAAAAGTGGCTGATTAGATGTAACAGTAGCAAAAACATATAGTTCTGTCTAGAAAAGAGACATCAACATTGAAGTAGCCATTTCAGACTGCTAGCCTGCCCTTTCTCTTGTACAAGGTGACACTGAAGCATCCTGACTCTCAGCCCATGAAGCTCTGCTAATATGTTACTGTAGGAGAACACTCAACTCAGTATTTGATACTCAATTTCATTACATAAACCAGGCCTCGACACCTTTCTTAACACCAACTCTACTTACACTTTACTCCTCCCAAAGGCCAAATATTTGCTTTATAATCTCAAAGTTTATCAATGACTCTAACTCCTTGTGACATTACACTACAAGGACCAACTGGAAAGATTGTATAGATTGCAAATTCCCCACAAACGCACTGTATAACCTGAACAAGAAAAGTCTTTGCACTAAAAACAATATAAATTATTCCAATCCCAAGCACTGTGATATAGATCTAACATCTGTGTACCCAATATCTTGCGTTATTTAACAAGGATGGAAAGAAATATTTAAGAAGATAATAAACCCATTAATCTGTCACTGAAACAGTGAATTCTGGCTGTTCACATTTGGTATATGATGGAAGGCAAGTCTCAAAGACATGGAGATACTAAAGAGCAAAAATCCAAAACGAATTACAGCATGACTGCAGTTTTTCAGTTAATAACAGTAGAACAAATGTTTATTTATTATTTGCTTGCTCTTGCTTTCTCGAAGAGCACCACCATGATACCAGCAGTCTGGCATCAAAGAAAAAAGTAAAGTGAATAAATGCAAGACTTTTCAGAATGAACTGTACAAATAATTCAGTTACTTCTTGAAGCCCGCTTCATATTTTATATACAAAGGAGGAAAAAAAATCTATCTACTGTATTTTAAAAGTACTTTTCTTTCATTCAGTGGGCATATTAAGTTTCAAGAATTGAAGAAAAGTAAATTTTACCTGTAAATGTATACAAATATGTACTCAGAACTAACATTTCGGCCATATCTTCCAGATATACCAAAGAAGAACATCTGATGGCCTTGCTTGTCCCAGAACTGATAAATCTTTCTGGACATGGATAGCCCAAAAAAGGTTTGAACAGAAAGATTCATTAAGTAACTTACTCTTATGAAGAGAAAAGAAAAACAGTGTCATTAAAACTACACTTTTAACAAGTGAGAAAGCACTTCCCTTCTTCCTTCTCTTTTTCAGAGTCTGATTGTTCACACCTGATTACTGAGATTCTCAGAATTATTGGGGTAACTTCAGCAGTGTCTTCTATAAGCCCAAGTTTTTCATTCCATTATGGCAATACTGTCCCAGCATGTGCAAATTGCCCAGACTGATCTTTTGGAAAGTACATTTACTCGGGGTAGGATATTGCTGAGATGCACCACCACATCACTCATTCACAAATGGTGCACTACTGAAAATGTTACCTGACAGCATAAAGCTAATGCAGAAAGCAGCAAATGCAGAGGTGATCACTACTTCCCGCTAACAAATAGGCAAAGTTTAAGACATTGTTCCCAAGGACTGATGCACAAGACGCTGCATCATTTTGGATGTGACATCCTTGGGAAACAAGCTATAAAAGAAAAGAAAATGCATTTAAGGTAGGCTGACATGACAGATACAAATCAAAAGCATGGGCAAATTTCAAGTTCTGATTTCCCTAAAGTACAGCAAAACCTGCAGTTGCGAGCAGCAAGGCTCAGTTCAATTTTTCTAAGCATGCTTTGCAGATACCAATTCATTAGCCATAGTTACTGAAACAGTAGAAGAAACAAGCAGTAGCTATCCTCATAAAGTATCACAAGAATTAAAGAAATCAAAAGCTAATGGTAGATCTCAAGAAGTAATAAAAACAGGTTAAAGAAATGAAGAAAACATGAACCACCTAAAGTGATAGAGTAACAAGCATTCCCCAGAGCTCATCATTCAGGAGGTCTGTACTTCAAACACGCATCAGGGATTAATTTGTGACTCATGTTTTGACTAGAAAGCCTTTTATACAAATTATGTTTCACCTTGGAACCAGTCAAGATGTAACGCATGTGGATTGTCTGTCTGTGTCTGTCTTTGGGGAGGCTTTGACCCAGTTAGCTATCTAATGCAATTTTTGGCGATTGGTTCTTAAGTTTTTTCTTTGTCTTGTTTAGTATTAATTTTTAAAGAGACTGTAAGAATGTTACTGTGTCTGTGCAAGGCAGCTCAGCTCACACACACAGAGCACAGGAACAAGGTCCACTGACGGTGCTGGGTTTCTAAAATACTTGAGGAAAGCACTACAGCACTCTAAGCTTGTGAGAGACTGTGAGTCAAGCACCAGGCTCCAAATAAAACAGTAACACCAGCTGAGGCAGGTGTCTGTGACAGTCCCTGTCCCACGCTATCTGGTTGTTTCAGACCTGTGTGAGACCTACAAACCAGAGAGAAATCCTCCCCACAGGCACCTAGAATCCGACCACAACATAGTGACTGACTACTGGTTGTTGCTTCACCTGCTCAGAAACTACTCAGCCTCCGAACAAGGATGTACAAGAGAATGTCACCCCAAATGAAGTGGGATTGTATTCAAGGACCAAGGTACTTAAGCCACAGAATAACAGCATGAACACTTGCTTAGTTTAGCAGAACCCATGTGGGTACATTTGATGTAAGTGTCAGCGCTAAGCCAGCTTTGTCAACATCCACGCTTGGAGCTTCTGAAGAGCTTCCACCCACAGCTGCCCCACGCCCACTGCCCTCCCCTCAAGGTGCACACACATGCTCATGCACTTCAGCTTAGAAGTTTGAGAATGGTCTAATATTGGCAGGAGTAGTTGTGGGAATCCCACCACAAGCCTCAGGCAACCCTTGGAAACTTCCTTTGGTGCAAAGCCCTTGTCTGCTCCCTGTCTGTTCAGTAGGATTAGTAGGACTTTATTGCATTACAGATTTTGAAAATACAGTCATTCAGAAATCCAGAAGTGCATGCTTTTTATATAGAGGCATTTCCTAGTCATATTGCAAACCAACAAATACTTTGCCCGAAGAAGACTGAAGAACTTTGTTAACAGGAGACAAATCCTATGAAAAAAATCAGTTCAAAAAAAATCCAGATTAGTTGATATAAACTTCTGGAAAACTTAGTTATTACCTTAAAAAAACCCAACAAGTCTAAATGCACAAGAACACCTGAAAAGATGAAAAATACCTCAGTAAAAAAAAAAAAAAGCTTACAGAATGAAACACTTCTCTTCCATGCTGTAGTTAACCTGTAGTTAAAGCTTAAGTAAGCATAATGTGCTAAAAGTGTACATGTTACGAGAGTTTCATGGATAATAAATCCAAAATCCTCAGAAACTGGAAGTTTCTTGGGTGTATATATCTTCTATGATACCTTACTTTGGTAAAATATCCTACATGCTCAAGTTCTACTCTTTCCTAGAATCTTGCTGTTGCCTATCGCTGAATCAAGACTTGGCTAATGGGACTTCATAGGCAAACATATAAACAGAATTACAGGCAATTTAACTACTTCATTTCCATAGAAATGTGAATGCTTCTCCTTGCTTCTGCATGTCCTTCTAATATTACCTCTGAATGCTCTTTAGTGCTACCAACACATGCATTATGTTAATTAAAAAAACTCAAATGTGCAACAATCTACCTGCAATCACTTGAGTCCCTGCATCATCTTTAGTAAATGAGACAAGAACAATTATCTAGCAACAGATTTATTACCATTAGAAGATGCCATGTAACAGTGAATAGTTAATGGTGTAGGTGCATTTTATAAGTGACAGACACCAACAGTATGTGAACTATACTGTGTCTCAGAAAAGTACTGTAGTCAAAGCACTTGATACTTTGAGTCTATTGTCAATTCTATCAGAAATTAAATCACACCACAACAACTACTTTTTCTGTAAAATAACGAGCTGATCTCTCATCAATGAAGCCATGCAAGAACCACTAACTCTAGGCTATCCAGTACCTAGCAGAAGAGTTAGAAGAGGAACTAAAGCCTTTGTTTCCAGTCCATTTTATACACTCCCTGTCCAAAACACTCCAAACGGAGGAAGACTGGAGAAAGTGGTTTGCTTGAGCTATTAAAGAGTTTGGTTCCATGCTGTGTTTCCCAACAGTTCATCAACACAGTGCAATTTTTAGAGTTCAGCAAGAAATGCTTTTTCTAAAAAAGAAGAAAGGGCACAATTATCTTGTTTTCAGGCTCACTACTAGTCCACAATTACAGGCTACTTTACCAAACAAAAAGTTTGCTGATGTATTACCACAGCAGTGGTTCAGTTGCTGTAGTAATAGATGTTCTGACACATTTTTACTAAGAAATATTACATAGGAAAAATATACACAGCCCTTACATGCTACACCCAGCATTATCTGCTCTGACTACACAGAAAAATGAATCACCTATAAAAACCCACACAGACACTCCCTAAAGACAAACAAGAGTCTATACTTCATGTAATTAAATCTTTTAAGTAAATAATTTGCAATTTTTTTCTCCCAATCAAACAAATACATTTTAAACCTTTTTGAATTAATTTAAACGTTAAATCCAAGTTTTAGGTAAAGTTTAGGTATAATGCATTACTACAACTCAGGCCCTAAAGGCGACTTCTATTATAAAAACAGTTTTGTCATTCAAGGTTTATGTTCTCAATGGAACTCAAATTGTAGATGATACTTTTCCCTTTGCAGCTACTTCAAATATTATAAGCTGCTACAAAAAATCCTGTAAAAAAACTACTGTGCTTATCACCATGGCAACAAAATATTATACTTTTGAGTATAGTATCATATAGGATTTACACAAAATTGATGAGCAGTTATCAATCTTTATGTTTTACAATTAGAACTCCCAAATTTTGTTTCATATAACATTAAGGTCTCAATACCATTATTACAAAATATAACAAAAATTGGTTCTAATACTGATTTCAGCATAAAACAATATTCAAATTTGCAAGAACATTAAGAACATACAGGGGAAATTTTATCACCAAATAAAATTAATACATTTAAGAAGAACCAGAGGAGGAAAAGAGGACTGTCTGAAATTATTCAAGTCATAATAAAAGAAATCTGCTTTCAAACTGCTGAGCTAAATTTAAACACTGCTCTTCAGATTCATTAGGTTCCAAATTACAGGTAGGAAAAGGTATATAACAGGTTTCACAGCCTCATTTTACTTTACTGAAGTTAGGGAAGGAAAGAAGAGAAGTTTATCAGCAGGGCAGAAGCATGAGAGCTTTTTAAATCTAAATTTCAAAATAACTCTCAGTTGAATGTGAAAACCAGTTTCAGCTGATAAGAAGACAAAATTAGAAAGTCAAAGCACATTAGAAGACTTTATTTTAAAATATTTTTGTGATGCAGCATCTCTTAACATACCCATTATAAACTGCAGTCTCATAAAATGCATTTACATCCATGAAAGACCTACGAATATTTATCTGAATTCATGTTTCTAATGGATCTGCTTGCACCTGAACAGAGAATATCTTGGCCTCCACCAGTCACATTTGGGAAGAGTTGTCAAAGACAGCACTATACAGACCAGATGATATTTTGTATTTCGAGCCAGGCTCACACAGCACAATAGACAACAGACTGCAGATGGTAGGGAATGTTTCTCGGATGAGAACAGAACACTAAACTGAGCGATAACTTCTCAAATTTGTAAAATACAAAAAATTTGCCTCAAAATAACTAAATAACAAAAAAATAAATTCTATCTCCTCTATAATGCTGCTGGGTTACACTACAGTTGCATTCAAATACAGAACAAATGAAGCTACATTTAAAAATGTGTCTCTCTGTTTATTTCAAGGATTTACATCTAATACAGCATATCAGGAAATATTTAAAATCAAAATATTATCATTATGCAGCCTTGCATTACTTCTACATTTACAAAATCATTCATCAACCACAATTTGGTACCTCTACTGACAGATTTACATCATGTAAAACCAGCTGTTTTTCTCTGATAAAGCATTCAACACCAACACCTTTTTTGGCTCCTGGCAGTTCAGATATCCAAGCCCATCCCTAAGTCTTGATTCTTCCTGCTGGATGGGAACTGGAGCACTCAAACCCACCATCCCAGTACCACAAGCAGCAGTCAGCTGGCACAAACTGTATGTCTTTTCAAGGTATTTCATCTGTTGTCTTTGACACTGAGTACTTAACACCAATTATCTGAATTATTAAGGACAGTCAAGTGAGCACTCACTGTGATGAGGGAAATGAGTGTATATCTTGTAGATAATACAAGAATCTCTGTAGATAATACAGGAATCTCTACAAATTTAGGTTAATATTTTCACATTAAATATTGTCAGGCTACAACCTTAAGAAAATCTTGGCTGTTGCTGCAAAAGAAGATTTAATGATATCTGACATTAATATCAACTGAAAGATCCTATTTCAACCTTGGACTAGTACCAAATGTTCCTATCGTGCTAAATGAACATAAACAGTTTGGGTTCCTGTCAAGTTCTGTCCCTGTCAAGGTATGGCAAAAAATCAAAATGTGTGAGTGACCAAAAAGATACCATTTGGTTTCTACATATGCACACACTATGCTTAAATAACAAGTTGTGCCAGGGGAGGTTTAGGTTAGATATTAGAAAGAATTTCTTTACAGAGAGGGTGGTCAGACATTGGAATGGGCTGCCCAGGGAAGTAGTGGATTCTCCATCCCTGGAGATTTTTAAAAAGAGACTGGATGCGGCACTTAGTGCCATGGTCTAGCAACTGCAGCGGTAGTGGATCAAGGGTTGGACTTGATGATCTCGGAGGTCCCTTCCAACCCAGCTGACTCTATGAAATTTTGGCTGCAAAATATAATCTTATATATGAATTAGGCTGCCCATACTCCCCTTCTTAAAAAAACAAAATTCCACAGATAATCCTGGATTCTCTGTAGTCTATCTTGCTTATTTGGGGAAGATCTGGAGATCAAAAAAAGTAAACAGCTTGAATGAAATAAGTATGACATACAGGGGCAGGATGATTAATTTGAGGCCACTCACTCAGGAATAGGTGGTATTTGGATATTCTATAACGTATTGTTCTTCTGGGAGTTTGCTTCAACAGAATGCGAAGCACTGAACAATCCAATCTAGAGCAAAAGGGTGTCTCAGACCTCTTCCATTGTTATCCTGCACTTTAATTAGAGTAGGATAAACACTTCTGATTATGTTCCACCCCATTTAGTTGCATCTTATTATCCCCTACCCACCCCACCAATCCAGTGTTCTTCAGTAAATATTGCTTTAATTTATCTTCTGTTACAAGACTCTTGTCTTGTCTCTTGAGTACTACTAAAAATAATCATCACTTAACAAACATTAAAAATTTAAAGTCCTAACAAATTACCAAAAATGCAAAGGTAATAAGAATCACCATTAATGTTTAAATCTACTTTATAACAACAAAAGATTTGCATTGCATTTATATACAGACTCCTGTTTTTGCTACATACAGTGAAAAAAAGGAGTGAGAAATTAAAGGAGGGGGAATATATATATCAGAAAAAGCTTACAATTCAAAAATTTTAAAAATTAAGTATGCGTCAATATAGATTAATTTTTCTTTAATGAAAATCTTGTGGGTTTTTTGGCTATGAAATGAACTATTCTGCAACTGCCACCTTTATTTTAGACTAGCAATAGTCAGAACCACCTACATTTTCAAATTGCTTTTATTGCCATAGAAACGTATGTTTGCTTTAACTAAAAAGGAAGTCTTCTGGCTCAGAGTCAATCATCCACTTTCTATGTCATACACTACAGTAGACATAATTTATTCATTTCTATATCTATATTTGCATACTCTTACGTGAGCGACATCCACCTCAGATACTATGAAAAATCACATGTGGTTTGTGTTATATAAGATATTTATACAACATTTATGTTCAAATGAAAAGAAAATAGTGCAATCTACTCCATATAAACACAAAAGGACAGAATTACTTTAAAATTATTTATGCTCTTAAATCAATCCAATTTCAAGTGTACTTTTACTGACTTTAGCTTCAATAGCAATGTAATGTTTAGAGCAGTCATGCACCATTTTCTTAAATAATTGTAATTAAACCTTTCCATGTTCAATAAGTAATGGGAAACAGATCAGAACACACGGAAGAAAACAGTATTTCTGCTCTCTTTAAAGCCACTGACCCCAAGGAGAATGCACATAAAAAACCTAAAGATGTTCAGAGCTAATAAAAAACCAAATATATTCATGCAGTTTTAGTAGCAGAAGAAAGATCTATACTATTTCTGTAAAGTACTAAAATACAAGTTCTACAAGGCAAAGAAGTGGTTGGAAGTCCTCACAGGCACCAGCTCACATGGGTTTGGGCACATGGACAGCCCAGGACCACCAGTGGGCTCCCACCAGCCCCTACCCACCATTGCAGACCAGCCAACAGAACAAGGCTGATGTGTTACAGCAAAGATGCTTGTTTTGCAATCTACATTAAAAATAATGGGGAAAACAGTCATTTCACTAGAAAAGGCAGAATAAGCATGCAAAATTTACAATTAAACATACTTTAGTAGTCACAAGCAATACAGCAACTTGAACTCTCAGCAGTTTCTCAGCAATTCTACAAGCTCCTTGCAACAAAAGTGAAGAAAAATAACAATGTGTTAGGTTTACCAATGCTAAATTCTGGCCTGAAGCCCACTCTTTAAGGGAGGAATTGGATACTCACTATGTATGGCAGGGAAATGCAGAAATTTTTCAAGCTCCCACAACATTTAGTTACAGAACAATTCTAAATATAAATCACAATCTTGAGAAAAAAAAATATTTCTTCATTCATAATTCACCATGGCTGCACTGAGAGATAACTTACTTTGACTAGATAACAATATTTTCCATAAGACTTCTGGTAAATATTTGAATATCCATAGACATTGAACTATACTGGCTTAGAAAGCATTATTTCTTATTCAACAGAAATAGTAATACTCAAGTATGTGCAGAATCACAATAAAAAAGTTCACAATCACCATTCTCCATAAATGCAGCAGTATTTACACAGAATCACAGAATATGCTGAGATGGAAGGGAACCGTGAGGACCATCGAGTCCTCTGACTATTCACAATAAAAAACCCCACACACAAACTGACCATTACAGGAACAGTGGAGTGATCCTTTCCTCATAGGAAAAAGACATTTAACAGAATAGTGGTTCCCTGAGGGGGAAAAAAATAGTGCTGAAAATAGTTTTGTTAATTGAACTAATAGTTTTGTTAATTGAACTAATCAGAGCTTTTTTTGTGCAGGTATTTCTAGAATATGATTGATATTCTGTTTAATACTTGTGAAAGCCACAATTTCTAAAGAGTTTACAGTAAAATTTCAAGTTTGCAATGCATTTGCTACAGTTTCACATAGAAAAATTCCAAAGCACTTTAACACTTTCAAAACAAACATATCCAAAGAAACTGCAGTTTCCCCAGACAACTGACAAGAAGAAAGGAAGTCTAAATTAATGATGAAAATTATTCACTGTGACTTATTCATGCAGCATTAGTTATCTCACACACACAAACATTTCAGCCATATAAATCCCCTCTACTCTACATGGACATTTTCCAGGAGACCAGTGGTATTTTAGAACACAAAATAGTGTAAAAAATTTCCTAGAAAGTACTTCACTTACAGAAAAACCTCAAGAAAAGAGTAATCCCACAGACACAATCTTTCAGATGATAAAAGGAAAAGACAGTACTCACCCTTCCTGTTCTTGAGTGAAATAACACAAGGTGAAAGCTCTTTCCTAGGGATTTGGCTCTATAGCAAGACTAGCACACTACTACACAGTTACTGTGCATCAAAATGCCTTAGGGGATACTATTAGAAAAAAAACCACAACCCACAACCAAAAAGCAAAGCAGAATTCCAACTTTTTCCTATCCAAAAAATTATGACTGAAACACAATTCTGAACCAGTTCATCACTTATAAAAACTACAGTCAAACAGAATTAATGTAAAGAAATAAACTATTTCTTATCTCTTCGATAAAAGCACTAGACCGAAATACATATTCTATTCAAATAGTCAACATGGAAGTACTACACCATTTCTCACTTATTTCTAACAACTTGCTTTCTTAACACATAGGGAAAGCTCAAAAATATTTGTGTAAGGGAGCATGGATAGTTTGGGAGACAAAGTAGCAACATACTCAGCAACAAAGGACTAACTTTTTTTTTTTCCAAAATCCATCTTAAGTCAAACAAAACATCCACACATGGCAGCGTGCCAGTTATGACAGATGTCACATTGGTTGACAAGATTTACTGAAATGGTCAGTGTGTGAATACTTCAGATTAACTACCAGGTGGTGTGTAAGGACAGCTGCTTATTGTGAACTGAACCCTCAGGTTTGCTAGAAGAACAAAGTGTCTGGAAAGGAGGAGAGACAAAAAACCCCCAATGCCTTATTTTAAAAGGCAAGAGAAAAAGACGAGGATTGACAAAAAATAGGCAGGCAATACGCTGGTGAAGGCCTTCAGAAAGAATAAAGCCTGACTAGACTGTAGGAAAAGAATATGGTCTTATGTAAAACAAGTTAAGTGCAAACACTGTTTATAACCCATTTTCCTCTCTATTATCAAAATACTTCAATTTAAACAGGCTGTATAAACACTGTGTTCACCTGACTACAGAATCAAAGAAAAACTACTGCTGTTGAAGAATTATTATCATCTGCTGGTTGGACCAAGTCCTGCCCTAGTGCAAAGTCTGTCACATAGAAGGCTGCAGATGAAGAGTTAGCTCTGCACTGATGTGGTTCCTCTCTATTAATACAACACTGCAAAACAAGATTAATTAAAAAAAAAAGAAAGCTTTTTTGATTTTAATGCTTATGCTGAAAAGGCTAAAATGGAACCAATAGGTGAAGATAGCTCAACTACTTATCTGCAGCATTTACATGTAAATATTGTTATTAAAAACCTTAAATCCATTTTAGAATTTCTACTCATCTTCACAAGGTCAGAGAGCAAAGAAGCTGCAAGATTATCTCCAATTTTTGCCACAGAACCTGCTCTTAGAGCTAACTCACAGAATCATATTACTAAGCTTAGCAAAGTGTTATAATTATTCCTCAGCAGTCTATAAAAAAATTTCCCCCATACCCATTAACATTTTCACACAACACTGTACATTTTGTCTGAATCCCTCTTGCATGTAAACAGGCAGCTCAAGTGCGAGCATTCAGCTTAGAATTGTGTATTCAGTGCAGATGCTGGATCCAGCAGGGAAATGATGAAGAACGAGGTCTTCTTTTCTTTTTCTTTTTTTTCTTTTCTAATTAACTGAGCTCTTGAATACCATTAGCAGCTCTAGAGGTACTGTAATTTTATAAGTCCTTAAGAAAAAGCAGATCCACAATTTTGGATGAGAAACAAGTACATCAGTGTAACCACATTAGAAGAAAATGAAGTCCCAAAGAGCAAATGCTCCTTGAAGGCAGCATGTGCCCATCTCTTGTCCAAGACTATGCAGGAAATTTAAAATTGTATTTCCCATTTCTAACACAACTAAGCTACCACGCTGTAGGCACCCCACCTCAAACCAAGCCTGCTCTCCAGCACACTGACTCCAAGGCTCAGAGTCTTGGTTTGGCCCACTCAAAGCAAAGTGGTGAGCCTGGTGAGCACACCAGCAGCAACAAACCCTCAGGCCAAGATCTGGAAGAGGTTATCTAGCTGCCATCACTGGCAAGGCTGGTGCATGGCCAGATGCCTCAAGACATGTTAAGCCAAGTTAAATGTTGTAACTTTCCCTTGGGCAGACGTTTTCTGCCCTTTCATTCCTATCCCAGCATTAAAATCCTGCCATCAGCTTTTACCGACACAGGCTTCTCTCCCCCAGGCCCAGTTTGCTTCCATGGGCTCCCTTCCCCATGGAACACACCATGTATGTTATGGACAGTAAACAGGTGTCTCCCCCCTCTCATTGTCTCTCTCATTTGTGTAGTGAGTAAGAAATGAGAATAGGTTTGCCTCCCAACAATGCAAAAATCACCTTCTTCAGCAATTTTTTGGTCTTTTTTTCCCCTTTTCATCTTTTCTGTTGCCTTTACTATTACTTATGTTATGCAAATTTTTGCTTTTGTTGACCAAAAATATTCTCCCCAAACCCTTCAAGTTCACTTCTGCCAGGAATCTTTTGTCCAGCTTTCCCAAAATCTCATCATATGCCACACTACTTTTGGGTTTTTCCCCGACTTACTGAGAAGAAACTACCGTAAATCCATAAAGTAAAAAATGCTGTTTAAAGTTTGTGCTATTATATAGAAGATTTTTAATAACAGGCCAACTATTATACAACTAAGCACTACTTCTGGAAAATCAAAAAAATGTGTCTAACTTATTCCTTTCCAGAGCTGGACTGAGCTCCGAGAAGGCATGGAAATTGGGGGCAGAAGCCATTAGCTTCTAGAAACTCATCTAGTCCAAGTCAATTGGTCTACCTTATTTAAATACAAAAAAAGTAGGTTTTGTGTTAAAATATATAGATACTTTTCTATAAATTTGAAGTACTATAGCTATCCCTAACAGATAATAAACATGAAACAGAGATAATTACAATACCTGACAGCCAGCCAAAAATATCTAATTTTAGCTGCTCATATTAAGAAATAAAAATAAACTATTCTAGTTAAAATAGGAGGGTGGGAGAGCATAGAGATTTATTTTTTTTCAAGCACAAGTTACAAATTCCTATTCCCCTGGACATGAACAAAACATGCTATTTTTATTCATGGCCTCTATTTTAGACAGTTTTTGATTCAGAACAACCACGTTCTCTCATGAAAGGATGTCAATCACGAGTCTTCAAACTCTTCAAACACTTTTTCCACTCTGAAACCTATTTTTTTCACAAAACTGATACCTGTTCCTAAACAAAGCACAGGGAGCAGCTGAATGTTCAGTGATGCACTAGTATTGGACTGCAATCCAATACTGCTTCCAGACATGTAGTCCCACAATCAACCTCAGAAGAAGAGCAGCAGTTCTGAACTACCCAAACATCAGCAAATTCAGCTTCAATCTGTGAATAATGTCATTTGGCTTAAAACAAAATCATTATGCTCAAATTTATTGAACTGATAAGAGATGAAGTCTTTTTAATTTTATTTTCCAGACTTGTAGGTCAAATTTTCTGTAGGCTTAAGAAGCTGTGAACTAATAAAAAGCTAGCAACACTGTCAGTGGAAAGCTAAGTGTACTTCCAGAAATTTCATGGTAAATCTAAAGTGGGGGAAAAGAAACAAAACTGAAACAAACTGTCCCACCTTTCAGTGGGACTTCCTCTATGCTTAGAGGAAGTTTTACAAAGTTTTACTTTTCCTGCCCTTAAGGACTACCATCTATGAAAGTCTGGACTTCAGGCAAAGAAGAGCTTGTTCCAAAACACACAGCTGAATCGGTCTAACAGGAAGAATGTGCTCTTCAGATGGGCAATTAACCACCATTTCCAGACAAACATTCATTTTATGTCAGTACATTGAAAACCAAGGTGGAAGATTAAGGGATTCGTTTTGGTAATAAGCCACTGAAGCAAGACTGATTCGAAACACCCTGCCAGGTAAACATGCTAACAGCAGGATTCTTGAAGTATAACCAGAGCTCTAAGATACTAGAAACAAACTATTATTTTTAAAATATAGCAGTCATATTTCTGTACAAGGTAAAAAACAATAATGTTTTTTAGATAGTATATTTCTGAAAGGTCATATTTGCAAGAATAAGTCAGCCTTTTAAAAGATTTTAAGGATGGAAGAGAACCAAAAATCTTATCTCTTTTTATCAATTGTTTTATACAGTAATTCATACTTTCAATACTCTTTGCCAAGTTTTGTAGAAAGCTTTTCCTTGTTATCAGATCATACATTGAATTTAATTAGTATACTTTCTCAAGATCAAATGTCTCCATGTTTTATTTGTCTGCATTGCATGAATTTTAAATTATCCAGAGGAGTACTTTTTTTTATGGGTTCAACTCAAAATAAATTCCAATAGAAACATGCACAGGAAGAATTTTTGTTCTTAAGGGAAAAGACAAATAATACTTCAATATGTAAAATTGCTAAAATACAGGAATGAAACTAAGACATCATTTTCAAGTACCTCTTGCATTGGCCACACTTTACAAAATCTAGAGACAAAACCCACCTGGAAGTGACCCTGGCATTTGTTTTGCCAAGCAAGAATTTCAGGCTGACATCACTACCAATCATATTGAATTTGAGGATTTCTTCAACAAATCCTTTGTTTCCTTTTGCCCCAAAGTCTTCCATCTAATTTCATGGTTACAGCTAACAAAAGCCACTTATTATCATAAAAGAAGAATTAACTTCAAATAAGGATTTTAGTGGAAATGGAATCATTCAGAGATCTGCACAGTCCTACCAGAGCATCACAGTATTACCAAGTTTAATTAAATCAGATTCCAGCTGATGTTCAATAATAATAATAAGCATGTCTATCTCTTTTTCAACACCAAGCATGCTGGGCAATGGCCTTAGGATAAAAAGGACTTCCAGAAATGAGGGGAGAATTATGATTAAGAATGAAAACACTGCAAGCTTTTAGCATCTCCGTGGAAAGATGCATATCAAATGGTTCCAGCCAAAGCCACAGCCAAGAATACTAATAAGTTAAAATATTACTTAAAAAGAAAAGGTGCAAGAAATAGAAATATACTGGAACCAGGAAGAACTGAGGGTCCATATCTTCTGCCTAATAATATCATATTTTAAGTGACAGTTAATTGGGTAAAATTATGAGCTGAAACCTAACAGCAATGAGGTGGTTACCTTTATATCATAACACATTTATCTCCAATGGGGAAATACAAACATAAAAAAGGAGACAGACTCACTGATCCAACAGGAAACACAGAAAAACAAGTTAAGTGAGTCAAGCCTACAGGAGTGAAAGAGTGGCATGAATACATTTTTATCGGTGTCACAAAAAAAGCCTGGCTATTACAAAAAAAACACATTAAAATAATGAAAACAAAAGAAAATGTCTAATCTAGAAGCAGTGCCCATTCTGGTACAGACACAGAATGGTAGGTTAAACAATATTACATTGTAATGATCAATTTTATAAACGGTTTGGTGAATTTCACAGAAGCAGCACGGTTCCACGCACCACTGAGCTCCAGCAGTTTTACACAGCCAGAATTAGTAAGCATAACATGTGCAAAGACATCTTCATGATCAGAAGCTGATATATGTACATGGATAACTACAAATCAAAGGCAAAGGTCCACAAACATAGCAGATAAGGTCAAGAATCTCAGTCTAATTCACGGGTTAGAGAAATGTGGGATAAATAGGGCTGGGGGAGATTACACTGCTCCCCTAGCGTAATTACGATTCATAGTTACACATCCTTCATCTACACAAAAATAAATGTCTAGTCTTAATGCAAATGATGTTCATTTCATCAAGATGCTAAGTTAGTACTGTACTCATCACTACTGATTTCGTGTGAAATACCATGTACCCCAGCACATCAGAGCTCAGTACAGCGACATGGAGGGGTGTGAGGAAAAGCCATGCAGTTTGCAGATGCTTTCACCCAGAAAGACAGTAAAAACTGACACCTTTCTATGATTTGCACTGATCATTATGGTATTGTCAACCATATGGGAAATTAATGATCTATTTAAAATGTCTCCATTGAATGCTATAATGATTTCTTTCCAGTCAAAAATTACCACTATATTGGCAGCCAGTAAAAATTTTACAAAAAGTGTGGTAGATAACTTTAGTGTTATGCACAAATGACTACATTAAATTCATTCCCAAGTACTTGCTCTAGAATTAAAATTACAAATCCCTTTAATTTGCTTAGGAGCACAAGCTACTTCATCTATACACATGGCCTGACAAATTTGGTGGACTTCTGTGATGGGGTTACAGCAGTGGTGGATGAGGGAAGGGCAACAGAAGTCATCTACCTGGACGTGTGCAAAGCATTTGACTCTGTCCCACACAACATCCTTGTCTCTAAACCAGAGAGACATGGATTTGATGGATAAACCACTTGGTGGATAAAAAAATTGGCTGGATGGTCACGCTCAAAGATTTGCGATCAATGGTTCGATGTCCAGGCAAAGTGATGAATGACAATCCTTGGGGGCAGTACTGGGACACCTTTGTCAGCAACACGGGCAGTGGGATCAAGTGCATCCTCAGCAAGTCTGCTGACTACACCAAGCTCTGTTGTGTGATCGAGACACCGGAGGGAAGGGATGGCATCCAGAGGGACCTTGACGGGTTTGAGAGATGGGCCTGTGTGAACCTCATGAAGTTCAACAAGACCGAGTGCAAGGTCCTGAACTTGGGTCTGGGCAATCTCAGGCACAAATACAGGCTGGATAGAAAATGGATTGAGAGCAGCCCTGAGAAGGACTTGGGGGTGCTGGTGGACAAAAAACTGGACATGAGCCAACAGTGCATGCTTGCAGCCCTGGGCTGTATCAAAGGAGGTATGAACAGCAGGTCGAGAGAAGTGACTCTCCCTCTCTACTCTGCTCTTGTGAGACCCCACCTGGAGTACTGCATCCAGCTCTGAGGCCCATAAAAGATGTGGACCTGTTGAAATGAGTCCAGAGAAGGGTTACTAAGCTTTTCACACGGCTGGAGCACCTCTCCTACAAAGACAGACTGAAAGAGTTGGGGCTGTTCAGCCTGGAGAAGAGAAGACTCTGGAGAAACCTTAGACCAGCAGCCTTCCAGTATGTAAAGGGGGCTACAAGAAAGCTGCAGAGGGATTTTTTACAGGGGAATCTAAGGACAGGATAGGGGAGAACGGCCTTAAGCTGAAGGAGGATCGTTTAGATTATATATTGGGAAGAAATTCTTTACTCTGAGGTTGATGAGACACTGGAATAGGTTGTCCAGAGAGGTTGTGGTTGCCTCATCCCTGAAGTTGTTCAAGACCAGACAGAATGGGGTTCTGAGTAGCCTGGTGTAGTAGAAGGTTCCCTGCTCTTGGAAGGGGGCTTGGAACTAGATGACCTTTAAGGTCCCTTCCAGCCCTAACCATTCTATGATTGTGTATTAAGCTCCTGTGTCAGTGCTTATCTGCACTGCTATGATTTGATTGCCTGTTTTTAACTAAAGTGCAGTACAGAACCTCTGCCTTAACTATACTAAAAACTACAATTCAGCAGCAATGTGAGTCAGACGTTTTGCTAGGAAGAGTTGTGCCAGAACACTCTACCAGCAATGTCTTTGATCCTTCTCTCAGCCACAAACCCCTTCTGACCATTTTATTCCATAAGGATTCAGAGCCTAAGCCACGGACTGGGGATCTGTGAGATCCACAGCATATTTGAAGGGGAAGGCCACTTTGCACGTGTAAACTACTCTTTCCACAACTCTTAAGGAGCATTCTTTTTCTAAAATCTTCCTTATTAGTTCTTCTATCCTTGATTTTCCTGCCTCGCTTGTGCACTACAGCCCCACCATATGAGAGGGCAATGACATTAACAGATGCTGACTAGCTGGACTCGACCAAGATTTGACTTGTCTTGCAATGTTACTGGAGAATGCAACGTCCTCCCCTTCGCTTCTCAAAATGCAAGGTTACAAAACCAAAAGTCCCACTGTGAGTACAGAATAGAGCACAAAAAAGCAGTATCCATGACTGCCAGAAAAAATGTCATTTGCATAACCAGTCATGGGGAAAACGTTTGTCAAAAAGATACATTATTTTCCTGATACCAATCTGAAAATGCTAAAATATAAGCTGCTGAGCAGCATCAGCAGCACTGATTTGACTGAATGTATTAGAAAGGATAAAGAAATGTGAATCATTCACTTTACAGGTATCCCACCCCAGCTAAAGTTGGTTGCAGAAGGCATTTTTGTTATTTTGAAGACAGAAGCTACTTGATGACCATGTGAAAAATGCAATGAACTTCTGTGATTTTATGACACACATTAAACCCAAACTTTAAGGTAGCTTAAACAACACAGATGAAGTTTCCCTTTGATTCATTCTTCCGTGACAAGAACAGTTGATGAAACAGTTAGAAAAGGCATTACAGTTTTTTAGTGTGGGACTGAAGAATATGTTATGGCCACATTCTGTTACTCCTTTGCAGAAAAGGAGTCAAACGCAGGCTTAGTTTCACTTAGAAACTGATGCCCTAAGGAACTGGTAAAGATGTTTGTGTACCAGTCAATGAAAAAGAACATCTGTTCTTTTCCAAGAAAGAAAAGGACAAGAAAGGAAAAGGCACTTTTACTTAAAAGGAAGCCAGATTATTTTCAATCTGCAAAGTCATCTCTCCTTGAATGTTACGTACACACTCCGTCAGTTTAGGGTCATTGCATTCTTTGTGAAACTGGAATGATGTTCACAATGTCTGACAGGAATTCCTACATTCATTTGTCATTGCTATTAACTAGTGTTTTAAAAACATTGTCACAAATAGGAGAAATGAATAAAAAAAGTATTAGAGCAATACATATAAAAAATTCCAAACAAACAAAAAAACCCTGCAACTAAAATATCCACAGCAAAATGAAATGCAAAGCCTTTGCAGAAGCACAGATTTAGGTTGTCAATACCTGAAAACCTGGCAATGAAATCATGAACAGCAAGCTACTTTTGCACTACACTGAGGATCTGGACAGCCCCTCAAGAAATGAAAGCAATTACGATTTAACACCACTTGTAAATACCACTTGTAATCCACAGAAACATAAAAATGTATGTCTTGATGCTGACACACAACATATATAACAAAGAAGAACTTGGGTTAAATGAGACGAAGTGCAATTATAATGAAGTTATAATCAAAACCAAGAGTGACCATAGCTATCTAATGCCTGTCTGCTAAGCATTATAACAAACAGGACAGCATACACTTGTAACTACCATCATTTTTTTTAAATGCCCTTAGGTGACAACTCTGAAGCTGTCAATTACCTGAGAGGAAAACAACAATTCTCTGTAACCAAGCTTTCTCCTAGGAATGTGATTGATTTAACCAAACTCCAGAAATAAAATAAGGTTTTGGGGGAGTCTGCAGGGGAAACCAAGAGGCCCACACATCCCAGAAAACAACCTTATAATTAGTTGCCAGTCCAAGTTACAAATGTATAGAGGACTGATTTAACAACCGAGTCAGTCCTACTACCAACACCACATTGGGTTCACAATTATGAAAAAGCATCATGGCAAAAGATTTAGAGAAACAAGGTCATACCCTATAGCCCAGTGATGGAAAAGAAGGGTCTGGGTGGGCCAAATGCCTGTTCCTTTTATTTCTACAAAGCACTAAAACACAGAATTGAACAGTCCAATCCCTAATTAGGATGAAGAACCTTAGCACAGGACTCTTAAGCCCAAGCTGTTCTATGAATATCCACTTCATCACTTTTTACCAAACTAGCCTCAATGAACTTCATTCTCCACTCCCCAAAGAACTCAGGAAAAAACAGTATCCAAAGCCTCAAAAACATAATGGGAGGGAAAAAATCCAGCCCTGCTTCACACTAGTGATGAAAATTTTGAAAATACTTTCAACTATGTGTCAAATAATTTTTTGCAGACATGTAATTATTTATTATAAGGTTCAAAGTCAAACTCGAGGCAATGAGAATAGGTATTATAAGATGTTGAATTTCAATGTACACAGATGCAAAGCAACTTCCATTTTTCTTTCCACCAGCTCTGAGAAGTTAGAGTATTTTCCTATCAATGATTAAGGAAGCAAGAATTAAGATGACTCTTACTTAAGAGCCTTACTTGAGATTCCCAAGTTAAAACTTTCAGCAGAAAGCAAAGGAAAAATATGTAGAGTGCAGAAATTCAATCAAATGGTAATCTTGTTTCATAAGTATATAAAGTTTTGAGCAAATACGGTGTAAGGACACAAAACAGTGAAAAAAAGGATTTGATTTAGATGCCTTTTCTTTTGGCAGCAGATCAAAAGGACCTTCAGAAGTTGCCTTTACTGAAACAGAATCTCTGTATTACAGGCCTAGTTTTGTATATCTTTCAAAGGCTTCTTGACTAGAATACTGTCAACTAGGAAGGGGCCTCTGGATAATTCAGGCATGTACAATGCCTTCTGACCTCCCTAGTGTCTGCTTGGCCTTTTCCACTGATGAAAGAAACCAAACTTTATTTATTTATTTTCACTCTTCGAGATGTGCATTCCTAAACTGATTTTTTTTTTAGTACAATGTCACATAAGTGTAGGTAGTATAAACTTAGAATGCTATACAACTTTACTTTTTCCTCACTTAAGAAATCAGAACCTAATTTAAAACTACAGGATCATAGAAATACCTATTCATTTTTGAAGCCACCAGTACATGAAATACTTAAACAGCAAAACAGACAAGAAAAAGCAAAATATCAAGTTCCCACAGGCTACAGCTTCAACATTTCTTCTGATTTTTATCTCCTCATTGATAGGCAGAGAGGCCAGTAAACATTCAGCATACCTGCTCCGACTTCTTTTTCTTCTTCTTCAATGTTGTTTTTGATACTGTCGTACTCCTCATCGATTGCCTGGTTGCCACGCATTTGAGACAGAATTCTCCGTGCTCTCTGAGTCTGGCCTTTCTGAATGAGCCAGCGGGGACTTTCAGGAAGAAACAGGAATCCAAGAAACTGTATAACCGCTGGAATAGCCGACAGGCCCAGCATGTACCTGGAAATAAATAAGCAAATAAATAAATATCTATTATTTGCCTAAAAAAACATGCTATAAGAAGATTCAGTTACAGCTACTGAAACTGCAGTTTACGGATCAAATCCTCCTCTCTTCATATTCTTTCTCACTGTAAGTTAAGGGGGCAAGAATCATATTCTGCAAGGTCATAGAAAATATGACCCTTTCTTTCATTTCCAGGAAATCTGATGGATATGTTGACTATTCTGCCACCACTGACTCTATGGCCACTGGTCCTGAGGACACTAAGTCAGACTAAATGAAAACCCTGAAATGTCACTAGTTTAGAAACTGATAAACCCTTCAGTGAACATAATCAGCAGAAAGAGAAAGCACAGAGAAAAAATGGGTACTGTCGATGTCAAAAACGAGACTGAAATACTGCTAATTGTTTCACAGACATGTACAAAAAACAAACCCCCAAACCAGACAAAAAAACCAAACGCATAATTTGGTCAGTAATAGACATGTGGCCATTTTATTTTTGAAAATTTCTGTCTATAAGCAAAAACACTGAAAAAAGATCATTTCACCAGCACAGCAATTTATACCAGATCTTTTAGAGAGTCTGCTTTTAAATCTTCAGTCAGATGCAATGTTAGGTTTTAAATCAAAACTGTATTTTAGATGCCCAGGGGGTTACTATTTACAGCCTTAAGGCTAGTTCTCTACTCATCAAAGACTTTCCACTAGTTGCAGAGTTATGTTTCCAAGAATCAGCACTGACACATGTGACAACACCCAGGGATACCATTATTCAATCCTTTTAAAGTGATGTAAAAGAGTGTGAAAGACAAGCATACTACCAATTTTCATGGGTGGTTCTGGTCTATACACTCCACATTTTTATATTCCTTCAATAAAACTCTATAAAGATAACAAGAATTGTGGAACAATGTAAAATTTTGTTCTGCTTTTTAAATCTCACCTTCTCCCATTTACACTTCACTGAGATTTTTTTCACTTCCATTAAAGAATTTAAACAGTGCTGGTGTCACCTGTACATTATTTCACATCAGGAGACAGAGCCACTAAAACACCTTGAGAAATCAGCCCCTCTGAATACTGAGGTAGCCTGTACTCATAAACAGGTTCACACCTCGAGATCAGTCAGGAGACTAAGGAGATTTGCTAATCCCTCCTCTATCTCCTCTCTTCATACCCTAGGATACATGTTTTCACACAGGTGAATCAGCAGTCTCTCATCTGGATGTTTTCACAAAGTATGCTATGAAATGAGATTGCTAATAGAGTAGGAAAGAAAGCACAACCATTATTGAAAACCTTGTTTTGGGGCAACGAACCAAATGTATTTGTTAAGTCCAAATGCATTTTGAGTGAAAATGGAAAAACACTTTCTTAGAGGCATTTGTGGATTTAACAAAGAAAAATGTGGGCAGTACAACATTTTGGAGAAGACTGGAGAATGGTGAAAAGAACACCCAAAAGGCAATGCAAAGAGGACAGCCATCCCAGGACGATGTGCATGCCAGGCCAGCCTTCCCACCCCCAAGGTGAGTCCTCAAGTCCTTCTTAAAACCAGCCAAAATTTCTGAAAGTCATACAAGAAAATGTTGCTCTAGAAAGAACTCTGTGAGCAACTCTCTTACTTTGTAACACTCTAAGAATGGTATAGTTCATCATCAGTTAAAAAAAGAAAAGGATAAGGAAGAAAATGAATTAAAAACATAAAGCTTGTGGAAGGCTTATTAGCTGAGTAGTCTTCAGCCAACATATCTTCACTAATGTTCTCATGCCTCATTCACTACTGTTCTCATTCATTAACGTCCTCACTTCTTCCTATGCTCTTCTCTCTCCACAAACATTTTGGTAACTGTATACAGAATTACCTTTACACATACACTATTGAAGCTCACCAAATTGTATATTCAATATCTTCATTGGAGTGGCATTTAGAAAGCCTTTTCTGTTTCAAATGAAGAGTAAAACAAGCCCATAGAGATTAAGAACACCATTGCTGTATTCTGTCAAACTGGAAACCCTTTAGTCCCTTACATGCAGCAGAGCCTCCAGAACTAAGCAGTTGGGTACCTGCAATCACCTTAGGAGGCAAAATCAATTGAGACTGCTGAAAGCTTGATCCAAGGCTGTTAAAGCTACCAGTTGGACTCTATTGGATTGTTTATCACAGGCAAGATAAAAAAGAAAGGTACAGAAAGTGCTCCCCCACTAAAATCAGTTTCCAATACACAAACTTCTGGTCAAAGTTGAGGAGAAGGAGCAGGTCAGAAGGAAAACACTGACAGTGTACATCCATTGCAAGTTCAAGAGCTGAAGCAATTTACAGATCAAGCCATTTTGATATAACCAATTTAGAGTAAAAGCAGGCAATTTTAGACATTTCATGCAGTGAGCCGGCTTCCAGAAATCTAATATAGTTCTTTCCTATACAGAGTACAAGACTTTGCGTTTGAAGCTAGATGTCTAGCAGACCTGAAAAAATCCAGCATGAAATTTAATAAGTCTGCTGTAACATTTCTTCTTCTCTGACATACTGCTGCATTACTATTAAGATGGCATTAGCAGGGTTTATAAAGCAAACCTGACATAAGGGTCAGGTTAAATATGTTTTCTTTGGTTTATTTTTAATTTAATATCCAGCATTTCCAAGAACAAGAGCCAAGAAAAAGTAAGGCTCCTTACTGTTTTTTTGCAGCACTCCAATACTTAGCCATTCAGACACAAAGAGATACAGTAATTGCTGTAATTTTTGTTCTTATATGTAATGACTCACATTTGTAACAAATTCACATTTGTGAATTCTCTCTGTGAGTTTACTGGCCACTCTTTCCAGGTGAGAGACCATCTGTACTCTTCCCTGATTAGCCTTAGCTTGCAATAAACTAGCTGAGGACAGACAGGTACACTGTCCCCAATAAACAGCTCCAGCATTGCAGCTGAGAATACCTGGATAACTCATCACTGAGGTGGTAGCCTGTTTCTGCACAATGCATTGTCAACAGTTAGACGTCACTCAATCCAAAAAAGCAGTACTTGGCACATATATAAAACACAGCATTACTACCCTAGCAGAAGTTATTCAGCACGTGCCAGTAGGCTGCAGAAACAATTGCTCCTCTCCAGAGCCTGGAAAACTGGGACCATCAACATGAGAGAAAGCTACAAACCAGGAATAGCAATGGATTGCTAAGATGGTTGTGCAACTGGAGTGTGTGACATAAAAGAAGAGGCTGAAAGAACTGGGTTTGTGCTGCCCAGAAAAGAGATGATCAAGTGAAGATCTAATTGCATCTTTCATAACTGAAAAGAAGCTCATATAGAAGGAGACAGACTTTCTCAAATGTACCCTGTGAAAGGACAAGAGTCAACAGTCACAAGTTGCAACATGGAAAATTTAGATCGAAGATGGGGGAAAACAGTTCTTCACATTAAGAGTGACTGAATATCTAAGCAAGCTGTCTTGCAAAATGAAAACATCCATCATTGGAGATTTTCAAAGGTCATCATCTCACACTGATCGGATTAAATACCCAAACTTCCACTCTTACTCAATCCACAGGTTCTAGATTTTATTCATAATTTTAATTTTCTCAGTTCAGACAGATTAAAAGGCCTGAATTATAGCAGATTAGGAGTTTTTAGGATCCAAACAGTAGAATAAGTTACACCAATGCAGACGTTCTTAGAACAGTTGTGCAGCATTTCAGTGGGTGAGGGCCTCATTTCTATTTAAGGTATAGTGGCATATCAAAACAGTGTTTTCCAAAAAGATAAAATCTGCATTTGACAATGATTATTGCCTTCTACTCAATCTTCTATGTTAATTAAACATATTTATAAAGTAACATATCAAAAGATGGTAACTTCCTTGTGTCAATGCTTGATTTGGAAACATCTGATACATTCTATATCAAAACACTGGCTCTTTGGCTGATCTTTTCCAAAGCAGCCTAGCAGTCTGCTTTTGAGCTAGAGAATCTATCTTAGTTTACCTGAACAACTAAACAAAAAACAATAACACCAATACTTGTAAGATATTTTGTTAGCTTGTATTTTTCTTCCAGTATGCTAGTATTTACTGAAATACACAGATTAAAACCACATCCTCACCTCCCAAATGTCAGGGCACTAATGGGGAAAAAAAAAAGACATATCCACAAAAGCTTCCTCCAGCTGAATCCCTGACCACTGAGGTAACCTGAACTCAAAAATCTGCCTGACCAGAAAGTACACAATGCCTCTAACAGTAACTGTGACTCAGAGCTTCATTTCTAAATAAATACCTTTGCTTGTCTCTTTCTCCCACCCAGCCACATGGACAGGGACTCATTATGTTAGCAAATTATTAAGACTAAGAGTTAATTTAAAATAATAAAGCAACCACTACATAACTGGCATCAAGGATCAAATAATTCAGGTTGTATTTCACTTAGAAATTCCTTATTGCATGCCACTAACTTTTCTCAGAATTGAGCATATCTCTTTAACTGCATAAAGGGATTTGCAAGTCTATTAAACTAAGTTGTTCTTTCAGTGAAGGATGTTTGTCGGTTCTCCATAAGTAGACATATAGCCAGAGAAGGTAGCTGCATTATAATGAAAAGGTCATCAAAAATTTCATGTAAAATGTAAAATGCTATTTTCATTTGAGCTCTAGTACCCAGAATGCACAAAGCAGAGCTAAAACTTAAAATTCAATTAAAATTAAACAAAATTGGCATGAAATAACATTTTCCTTAAGGTCAAAATGTGATATCTTTTTACAAAAGAGATAAAGGAAACAATTTTATGGACAAAAAGTAAAAATCTCAAACTTCTTGAATCTTCAGTCACACACAGATTAAGCCATAAATTCATTAAGAAAACATTAACTTTTTTTATGTGTATTTATTTATATACTACGAAAAGATCAGCTTCCAAGTTCTTCTATGTACCTGGTCCCAATTGAATTATTCCTAACTTAAACCTCAAACATCAGCGCACCTAGAAGTCCCTATTCAGCTTCATTAAAAGCCAGAAAACATAAACATACTATGTTTCAAGTTTTTGGGGATGGGGAGAGGATCCTTCAAATTAGAATGTTCCAATAGCAAAATGATTCCAAGCTGTAGTAACAGAAATCTAAGGCCCTACAACAACATGCATCCCTTTCCCAAGAGTGTTTCAAAAGAAAAGCACATATAATTAAGCATAAGTTTCCAAGAGTTGGAATGTAGAGTATAAGTTATTCCTCCTACACATTTCTGTTAATTGTTTTACTCAAGTCAGCTCTGCAAGTGAAATACCGAGCCACTGAAATTTGTCATCTCTCTCAAATGACACATCGCTGCAAAGATAGCAGGTATAAGACTGTAGTCCAGAAACACTTAAGAGATGTCTACAGGAAGAAAATAATATCCATAAAGTAGACTAAAAGAGATTCATATTATCCTGTAACATAAACTTTTAACTATAAAGTTATGCTACAATAGCCTTCCCTTCAATTCTGATTAGATTGCCACTGCTCAGATTAAGAATATTTGAAATTCACCTCTATTTTGCACATACAGCATCATACTTACTGGAAATTTGCCTTTTGAATAGTCAGCATATAATTATTCTAAATGCAAAAGGCAAGCTATTTGCATAAACATCATGACAATCATTCAAGCTTTTGATGCATATTTATTGCTCTTCCACTTTAAAGTTTAGTACAGTCATATGTGAATATTAAGCTTAAGTGAAAGCAGTATGGATCTATTTTGGCAAGAACTAATTATTAAAGTTCCATTCCACTATACAGTTTGACCACTTTATATGTAAACAAGAATTACTATAGCTGTCAACCAAAACCAGACTATGCCAGTTTTGCTTTTAGCAAGGAAGACTCACAAACCTCCACCCATCCTTCGCGAGGTAGCTGAAGAGTCCATCGACGACGCTTGCAAAAAACTGCCCTCCAGTGATGAATAGAGTGTTAATGGTGACTAATCTGCCTCTTAGGTGCGGTGGAGCAACTTCTGCGATGTACACTGGCACGGTCATAGATGCTACACCTACAAGAATAAATTCAGTTACAGTTATAAAATCGAGAGAGATGCTACATTGCTTTTTCATCATAAAATACCATTTTGTGCTGGTTTGGGCTGAGGCAGAGTTAATCTTCTTCATAGTAGCTGGTATAGGGCTATGTTCTGGATTTGTGCTGGAAACTGTGTTGATAATTCGGGGATGTTTTTTTACTGAGCAGTGCTCGCACAGAGTCAAGGCCTTTTCTGCCTCACACCCCACCCCTCCAGCAAGGAGGATGGGGGTGCACAAGGAGTTGGGAGGGGACACAGCTATTTGTGCAAAAGACAGAAATGCCCACGAGGAACACACACAGGAGGACACACACACAAACTGTAAAAACAGAGTTCAAGAGTATAAAGAGCAGAGCTGGGTGTGGCACATGCTTTGGTGGTCCAAATCCACCAACAAAGTTGCGCTCTCATTTAAAGCAAATTATATCCTTATTTCCTTAAAAGAACCTACAGTGACAACCAACAACAATTTATTTTGTAGTTAAAACTTGAAGTACATCGGCAACACATGCTCAAAACACATTTCAGCTGAAGTCAGATGAGTTACAACTTGAGCACAGTGAGCACAGCCAAGCACCATCAGACACCAAAACTTCCAGCCTGGGACAGCTCCAATGAGTCCACATGGACTCACACCAGCACAGGCCAGTGCCACAGCCTCAGCAAGAAAAGAGGTCAACTAAAGGCATGCACATGACTTCTGAAGCACAACTACGGTTCCTGGCTCACGTCACAGTAGAAGGGCTTCATCTTAAAATGGCGGAGGCTTTGACCAGCTCCCCGCTGCCTGGCTGACTCACCAAACTAAGAGCACAAAACCATCTTTAGCAACAAGGTTAGCCTGACAGGACTGCTGGGAGCCTCCAAAAGCTGAAGCAAGGAATATATATTGTTTAATAATAAAATGGCATCAGAAGATCCTTTGTTGCGATAGGTAAACACTCACAGCAGCCTCTCAGCATGAGAACCCAGTTCCCGGCAGAGCCTCCCCGGACAAACCAATGATGCCTCCTCCTCCTATTGACTGAGCAACCCACACGGAATAAAAAACCCACATAAAAGTGTCAGGAAAAAAAAAAAGCATTAAAAATTTATTCAACCACTTTTCAAAGCCAACCAGAAGGCACCATGGAAAGAAGCATTCAAATAGTCCTTTGCATGTTTGACAGAGAAGCAAATTTTCAAGCACAACTCACTATTAGGGATATTTTTCTAGCACCTTTCATGTCAGTATTTGAACTAATGATAATTAAAGTGATGGAGACAGCGCACATACAAGGGAAAAGCCTTTACAGGAAAGCACAGGAGTGCGTCCGTTTGCTGCAAAGAAAAGCCACTGAGGACCCATCCAAGGCAGTGGCTGCCACTGGGGCAGAGGGGAAGTGCCCTATGGCTGTGGCAGCCCTGGCCCAGGGATACTGGGCTTTCCCGCTCCCCCAGCCACCCCTCTGCCTTGGGTGTGCCACCCCACATGCCCATGCTCATTCCCCTGCTGCAGTGTGGCAGTGTGGCCATCTTCCCATATATCTTAACATACAGTTCTAAGAAGGATATCTTGAATGTGGGTAATGATGTAGTGAGGCTAATTTGAGAGGTAAAGATGGCAACATCTGCATGTGTTTTTCAATGTAAAGCAGTATGAAACCAAAACCAATATATGCCCTGTAAAAAAGCTACTTTTCCCCCTCATTCAACTATTAATGAAGACTGATTTTACACAGAACCTGCAGAGAAATCTTGTTCAAAACATACCAGACAAAACCGCTTCTCAGGCATCCAAAAAGTAGAGCCATGCCATTGACCAGACCATCAGTTATCACTAATGTTCAACACACATCATCAGCCCTGAGACACTGCTAGAAGCACTGGTAGCCACAGCTAACACGACACTTGCTACATACAAGGGAAACTAAAGCTTGTTGCATAACATAAGGGTAGTATGAAAGTTAACATGTCGGTGAACAGTCTTGAACAAGAGGCATGATGACAACAGATTTACTGTTTCTGCTGCATTCTTTCCACACAGTTAATGGCTACAGGAATAAGCAGAGAAAGGCGAAGTTTGCACATCTCAAGCCAGTGATACCAGCTATCCAGCTGGCATTAATACAATAGCTGAAATTATTTATTATCAAACCTGCAATGAACAGAACAATATTTGTTAGGGAAGCCTAAGGAGTTAAGAGTATTAGTTCAAAATCATACAGAATTGTTTAGATTGACAGGGACACTGGGAGATCATCTAGTCCAACTGCTGTTCATGCATGGTCAGCTAGAGCAGGCCGCCCAGAACCATGCTCAGTTAGACCTTGACAATCTCCACATGTGGATCTCCAACCAAAATGACTCTAATTCTGTGGCTTCCACGCCAGTTTTCTCACCCTGAGACTTCTCACAATGTTGCTGTCAGAAATAGCCTTTCTGGATTTCTACTTAGACCTTACTTCCTCTACTAGTGCATCCTAAAACCTGTAGGTTCAAAACATCTAAGCAAAAGCCTCAATGCAGAAGACATGTTTGTTACATATTTTCAGTTGTCATTTCAATATCAAAACACATGCTTTTCTATTCTGAGTCCGAAGAGTGCAGCAGGAAGTTTCAGGAAACAGGAGGCAATTAGGAAAGCCTCCTCAGTTTATCTGACTGCCATCCAGCAAGCACTCACACACAGAAGCAAAGTTCTTTCTAAAAAAACCCAACATGAGTAAAAATGGCTATTATGAAACAGACCAAATGAAGGGAAAAAATCCTATCACTTTAAGGAAACAATGCTTTAGATTCCATAGTGGTATTTACATTCCCAATTTGCTTTTAGTTGCCTTAGAATGCGTCAATGTTCTCCAGACTTTCCTCCTCTAATTTCAGTTTAATACACACTAGACCATAGGACAGTAAGTTCTTCTGAAAAGGCATAGTCGGAAGCAAGGCATTAAATGTTAGCCAAGTATAAAAATCTCTAAAATACATAATCAGTATTTGTTATGTGATTATTTTAATAGCTAGATATTAAAGAAATTTGAAAAAATTTGCTTTCCTAGGAAAACAAATATGGCTGCAATGGAATCTTTCCTTAATCTTTCATATAAGAATGCTTTCATTTACACTTTTTAATATGCTCTCACTGTTAAAATGCTCACACCAAATAAAAGATTCTTGCTGCAGGCAAGTATATTACTACCTAACTAATAAAGCTGATAAGTGACAAGACATTGGAAAGAAAATGAAAACAATTAACTGGAAATTTGTCAGAGGAGGTTGTGCACCACAGCTATGAAATCTGAGACAAGAGAGCAGGCAAGTCCAGTCTCTCTCCACTTGAGTAACCAAGACAAGAACATTTTGTCCTCATTAAAGGGTATAGCTTAGAAAAAACATAACTGAAGGTTCCTTAAATTTAGACCAGAAGATGCATCTAACTATTATACAGGAAGCATTAAATCACACAATGGGTTGAAATCATCGTATTAAATGTTTTTTCACTTCTAAAATCACTTAGGAGACTAATTTTTAAGGCTCCTCCGACAATCTGCAGATTTACCACTGGAAAGCAGAGACAAGACAGTACACAGCTCAATTTTAGGACAATCAATAGAATGCAGGTGTGAAAAGACATTTTAGAATCACATTACCATCCAGAAAGGTATTTCCAGTATGTACATATAAGCATCATAAAAAATTCATTAAGAAATTCAGGAATGAAGTCAGTAAACCTACTGACAGGAGAGATAAAATGGTCAATAAAGGAGAACTCCTATGATAATTAGAATTAAAAATATATTTTAAGAAAGGAAATTAGGTAGCAAAACACAAGGACTAACAAAGGAATCAGAGTTCTTGTTTATAAAAAGCATTTGAGAATAAATGCTAGGGAGACAGAATAATTTTAAAGATTTTTTTTTTTTTGCAAGATCACATGGATATAAATGTACCCCTGTCCAGATCAGGACTTACACTACAGCTCCAGTCATGTCTCTAGCAGATAGGAGGGAAGGTGCATCACAAAAACAACAGATGAGCAAAAAAAGCTGGAGACAGGATATTAAATGAGATCCACTTCTACTCCTTGCATAATAAAAAAGCTCTAAGGTAGTAGGGATGTAAGTGTCAGTCATTTCCTTGGCATCAGCCAATAACCAGTGTCAGAAGCAGTGAAAACACAGGGAAAGATTCCTGACAAACTGTTGTTCCTGTTCAGATTACTACCCAGAAGGTTCATAAACACAAGAGACAGGTGACAAAAATTGGGTAACTTGAAAAAAAAACCCTCATACATCTCAATCAGCTTTTCATGTTTAGGAATAAAGAGGACTAATGGTGAACTAGAAGTGCTAAGGAAGCACATCAAGGAGCTGGTGTCTCTTTGCATTGTGGTTCTGTCCCTCCTTCTGTCCAGCAGATGCTGGCCCTTTGCATTAACACCAGGTAAACCAGGGAATACTATCAGCTAAAAGGATATCCACATGCCTGGTGGGGTTTGCACCACTTGGCTCCCTTAAACAGTTCACAATGAGGTCAAAAGACTGTACTGGCCCATAGGCAGGACTAGGTATGACAATGGAGTGGCATGAACTGCCAAAGGACTCAAGACTGCCCAGTTGGAAACTAAAATTAGGATATGAAATAATCAAAATAATCAGAAAAAAAAAAGTGAGGCTATCTCTGTTCCTATTTGAGAGTAAAGCAATTCAGCCATCAATCTCTATTAACAACAAAGAACACACACAGCTCATTATAGAAATATGCAGTTAAGAGTTCCAAATGAAAAGGCAAAAATAAAAGTTAAAAAAGGTTTAGAATAGTCATGGGAATGAGGCATCCTTTACTAACATATAAAACTGTACTGAGGTACTTCACCAAGGCAAAATATTTCACATAGCTTAGAATGAATTTGTAAGAGCAAGTTTTCATCAAAATGTTAAACTTTAATGCTACCAACTTTAAAATTCACTTAATTAAAAAGCATCCTATAATGATTTTTCCTGCTTATAAGAATTTTAAGCAGCCTTTGCAAGTGATTCCACAGCCAGAGGATTTGTGGAGGAAACCTGATGAAGAAGCAAGTTTATGGCAAAGAGAATCAGGAATTAAATATTAGCAGAGGTTGCTATGCTACGAGGAAGTTTGAATACAAAGTCAAGGTGAGTCTTTTGTGGGGGTGAGGAGGGAGTGTAATTAAATAGTAAATTCCAAAGGTGACAGGGGAAAACTAGCCAAGCCACAGCTGAAAAACAGGCTAATGTTTTCTTCCAGCAACTTTGCACAAAATCTAATAAACTTCTTACACCCTGGATACTGGACATGCAATCTAAATTTAGTGCCTCGGAAACACAGTTGACCCCAGAATTATGTCAGGTTATACAGACAAAGAGACTTTCATCAAGTATTTTCTTTCAGTTGTGTTCCCACAAAATTATACTCTAAGGTTTTTGCTTTACTCTGACAAAAACAGCTTTCTTGCCAATGGGTAATTTTAGAACATTGCTCACATCTGACTAGTTAGTAACACTCAGGAGGATAAGGGTAACACACTGGTTAACTTTCTGAAAGAACTGAAAAAAGTTCTACAGTAACTGTATAGTCTTTACTGTCAGTCTACAGAAGAATCAATTTAAATAGTTTGTGGAGTAAAGAACATCCACCAAGAGAAAGGGATACATTTTAACAGTTTCACAACATGTTACAATTGTACTGCTCAACCTAAACAGAAATTAAGCCTTTTCATAGTCTCACAGAGTCCTTTTCTGCTGTTACAGTTAACACTTCAGCTTTCAGTAACGACAGTCAACTTAAGGGGATATTAGAGTGCCTTATGAAACATGTTAATAGGAAATACTTGAGAAAGCAGTGCATTTGAATGCTGTTCTACTACACTAACCACTTCCCTGGCAGATAAAGCTAAAATCTTCATTGAACAGCTTGTATTTGAGTGCAAACATCAGGGAAAGCTCAAGCCCCCTCTAATATCTAGGTTTCCCACTGTGGTGGTTTGAGCTACCACAAAAATCCAAGATCCAATTTCCAGGCTTCCCCCACCTCTTCCCACAATTTTATCTCAACACCAAAGAGAAACTTTCAGGCAAGAGGCTTCTATAGGGGGAAAGGGGAAGCATATTTATATTTATTACATTTATAAATACCGTACAAGCTAAAAGCAACTATATATATAATATTACCTACTTCTATCAGTCCTTTTAAGCTTTTCCCTCAATTCAGTCCAGGAAAAGCTCTTCAGGCTGATAGGTAAAGCAGTCTTTCTCTCGTGGGAGTGTTCAGGGAAAAGGGTTCACTCCCTCCACCAACCTCCAGCTGTTTGCTGAAGTCTTTTCTTCTTCACAAAGTCCAAGAAGGTAGCTCTGAGTCCTTTCTCCTTGGTTCCATGCCATCTCTGCTGTGTCATTCTCTCTCTCATACCTCGGTTCCATGCTGCTGTAGTTTAGTTCAGCTTATCACAGTACATGTCTTGGAATCTTCATTCCTCCTCCGAGTTTTTGGCTGTCCTCCATTTAAAGGACGTCCTCCAGGCCTTTCTCTAGTCCCTCTCCAATTTCGCCTGGGGTTATCTCCCTGGCACCAGGTTGCATTCCGCCTGTCCACTTTGGCTCGGCTCCAATGCCGAGCCTCCCCTCCACTTTACAGTGAGAGGGAAAAGAAGCAGCCCCCTCCTCAGTCTAGCTGCAAAGGAGGCGGGGGGGGGAAGAGGGCTTGGCTCCTCTCTCCCGCTTACCTTTAGGTGTTGTGAGTCCCTTCCCTCACAACACACACTCACTCCAATGCTGCCTCCAACCCTGGCTTAGCCAGGGCTGTGGGCTGCAGGGCCCCCTTTCCCTCCAGAGGGGAAGAAAGGGGGCCCTGCCACGCCTGGGCCTTCTATACCCACACACCCACACAGCAGCAGACACAGCAGCAGCCAGACAGACTGACTGCCAACAACTTCCACCGGTTGTGTATATATGATTTTTTACAGGAGCGAACAAAAACGGGCAGTGATTGGCCTTCCAGGGGAGACTGCCCTGGCACCCAACCACCTCTAGGCCAATTTCAAACCATGACACCCACCCATTGCACATATCTAGTAAAGGCATTATCAGCAGTTTATAACTGGTTATTTTAAGTTATTTCAAGGATGACTGGCAGCACACTTTCCCTTTTAATCTCTCTCCCACATCAGATTAGTAGAAGTCCATTTCTTAGCAGTGGCACAACTGTACTTGGCTACAGCAGAGCCCTGAAATGCCCAAGGGCAGTGGGACAAACAGCCAGCACAAAGACCACATTGCTTTGTGAGAACATAAATCACAGTGATGGACAGATTTAGGTACATCTCTTCTAGAAAAGGGGTCAACATCAGCAGCCTTCATTTAAGTCTGGTATTTCATTTTAACGCTAAGTCATTGAATCATAGAGAGCTGGTTCATTATAGTTAAAGAACCTGTGCTGCTGAACATCTAATACACCAAGTAATTGCAGATCTTTATGTCCCTATCTAGTCGCTAGCCCAAACCAGTGTGGCCAATATTGTAATTGATGCCAAAAAACCTATGTTAGTGTGTGGCATCCGATTGTGAAGGAGTCAAGGACCAGAACAATTTGGAGAAATATAAAGGAAGCTCCTCACTAGTTGATATTGTTTCAGATATATAGAGCAATCATATCTTAATAAGACTGGATGAATAATTCTTTCTGTTGACCACGAGAAGGTTTTTTCACTCTTGTGTGTTATCAGTAAGGATCAAAACCACAAAACCCTTCTTTGCTTAAGAAAACCTCAAATTGTGTCCACTAGAAACAACCACAACTGTCATACAGTAGATGCAACGCCCCAAAAAGTTAGCATTAGCCTTACACAAAAGTAATTTCAAGTTTCAAGCTCTTCCTTGTTCAAAAGATACAGAATTAAATCCAGCTCATAAAAAACTTAAGAGGCCAACACAAAATACAATTCCTGTAAAATTAAAGTGCTGAGGCCTTTCTCTAGCATCTCCAGAGTATCTCAGAACAGCCTAAGGCAATCATATATCATAGTAATGAGACATGAACATTCAAGAAAGCATAATCAAAGAGGGACTATTTATCACAATACTTATTTTCCTACACAGAAATTCTGTAAATCAAGGAATCTTTTTAATCTGGAAACGGGGGGTTACGAAATGGGAAAAAGTAAGTGAGCCATGACACTAGACAGAAGATAGACAAAAACCCTGTACAGGTTAGAGTGTGAAGGTAAAGCCTAGTTTATTCAGTTTATTAAAAGAAAACATACCAAATAAATGCAGTAATCTTTAATAGCACACAGGCAGTAATTTAAAAAACACTACCCACAGCCAGGCAACCAAGCCATTCAGTCCTACTAAAATAACATCCCAATGCACAGGGAGACACAAAACATGCCACAATCTGTGGACACCGAAAGACTTAAGCAGGAGAGCTAGAGAAGAAAAATGCTTCTTCTCTGGGAAAACTGACAAACAGGAGAATCCTACATGAAAGCCAACAACTGAGAAAGTTTTTGAAGTCAGATGAAAGTAACATCGCGGCTACCTGTTAAGGAAAAAAGAAGGGTAGCTGTCATAGGTGACACCCTCCTGAGGGGATCAGAGTGTCTGATAGGCTGACCAGAGCCACCCCACAGGGAAGTCCTCTGTCTCCCTGCGGTGCAGGTAAGGGATGTCACTAGAAAACTCTTCAGTCTAGTATGGCACTTTGTTATCCGCTATTGATTCTTCAAGTCAGCAGCACAAGATCACAAAGAGAAGTGGCAGATTCTGCACCTGGGATGGGGCAACCCTGGATGTGCATACAGACTAGGGAATGAAACACTGGAGAGCAGCGCTGAGGAGAGGGACCCAGAGGTCCTGGTTGATGGCAAGTTGAATATGAGTGAGCAGTGTCCTGGCAGCCAGGAGAGCCAACCATGTCCTTGGGGGCATCAGGCACAGCATCGCCAGCCAGTCAAGGGAGAGGATTGTCCCGCTCTGCTCTGCACTGGTGCAGCCTCACCTTGAATATTGTGGCAGTTTTGGGTGCCACAGTATAAGAAAGATATTAAATTGTTAGAGAGTGTCCAAAGGGGGACAACGAAGATGGTGAAGGGCCTTGAGGAGAAGCTGTGTGAGGAGTGGCTGAGGGCACTTGGTCTGTTCAGCGTGGAGAAGAGGAGACTAAGGGAAGACCTCATCACACCCCTTACCTTCCTCACAAAGAGAAGTGGAGGGGCAGGCACCGATCTTCTCTCTCTGGTGACCAGTGACAGGAGCTGAGGGAACAGTGCGAAGCTGAGTCAGGGAAGGTTTAGGTTTGATATTAGGAAAAGGTTCTTCACCCAGGGGATGGCTGGGCAGTGGAACAGGCTCCCCAGGGAAGTGGTCACAGCACCAACCCTGACAGAGTTCAAGAAGCCTATGAACAACACTCTCAGGCACATGGTGTGATTCTTGGGGTGACGTGCGCAGGACTAGGAGTTGGACTTAATTATCTTTGTGGGTCCAACTCAGTATATTCTATGATTCTAAGTGTTAGAACCACTTCAACAGCAGGGTCCTATTCAATTCAGCCTCAGTGTTGGTACTACATATAGAACAGCCCATTTTGGAAAGAGAATATTTTTAAACAAATAATTTTTTTTATCCAAAGTTATTTTGAGATTATTCAAGGCCACAGTAACAAGTCAAGAAGAAATTTATCTGGAGAGACAAAGTCAGAAGGAAAGAGTGGGATTTAATTAACTAGAGATATGCAGAAATTTTGAAGCAAAGGTCTTTGCAAGTGTCCGAGCATATGAGAATGACTAGCACTATGCATGTCACATCACAGTTTACACCTCCCAGCAACCCAGAACTAGTTACCCATATTCAGTCTTTCTTTATGGCTAGCATATGTTCCTATTAATCCAGGTTGTGAAGCACCCAGACAGACATCTCTCCACTCAGATGCCCTAGTTCCTGAGTATCCCACTGAGTGTGCCACACTGGGAACCTGTGCCTGTCATTCACAGCTGTAGTTCCCATTTCAGAAAGGTACCAGAAATTGTGAAGAAATGCATTTTTTAATTGTTATAACAATACAAGATTAACAATCAGCCCTAGAAGTGAGTAAAATCTACCAAAAGCAACTAGTAAAAAGTCTTAATTTATTCTGTTTCTTAAATTAATTTCAAAATCAAGAACTATTTTGTAAACTTATAAGATGCAGATCTCACACTGTGAAAAACAGTCAAGATATTTATACCACTCAACCTTTATTTTTAACACATAACAAAAGCTTCTCACTTCAGAAAATAAGAGCATTCTTTATTTTCACTTGAAAATTATGAATACAATATAGTAGTTTTCTTTATTACAGCTTGTATAAACACGTAAGTCAAGCACTACTTAATCTACTTGAAGAGTGATGGTTTTAGTTTAAATAAATAGTAATTGAGATAAGCAGTGCTTTGCTGTAGACCTTTTTCAGCACATGCAGACTGTTCACTGTACAGGCTGCTCGCTTACACTTAGGAAAAACTCGCCACTGAATGTGGCCAAGGCCTGAGGCACCCCCAGCCACAGATAAGGAGTTGCTTCCCCATTCAGTGGCTCCTCCCCTTCCTGCAAGGGAGGAGATGAGGATGTGTATCCACATCCCTGCTACCCCATTTGCCATTTGAGTCTTTTGATCTGGTGGCTGGCCTGGCGAGGACTTGTGCTGCGGCACTGAGCAGCTGAAGGGTGGCAATCCAGCTCTTTCTGCTGACTTAGCCAAGCAAACAGCAATTTCCAGCAGGGAAGTATGGTTTTAAAATGACCCAGAAAGATTTGGCAGGGCTTATCCACACAACCATTCATATGTGCCAGAAAGCCATCATTACAAACAGCACGCAGCCTTCACACAGTTAAAAAACCCAGCTATCCCACATCAAAAAACCCAGAACAAGAGTTGAATGCTTCAAGGATTAGCAAGTATTTTCTGTGCAGAGAAATTTTATTTTCAGAGTAAAAGGGTAATGATTTGAAAGCTCCACATAAAATGGATAATCCTTTTTAACTTTAAACTTTTGCTTATAAACCATTTCCCCCCTAGTCCTACTACAGAGACGCTTTACCCAGCTTACAATAATTCTAAGAGAACTGGTATCTGTGCAAACATGAACAAGCTTTGGAAGCCAAACTTTAGCTCAGCTAAGAGCATGCCTTCAGCTTATACCTGAAAGCCCTCTTCAGCTAAGACATAAACTGATTTCAACCGTGCCTCTTTCTACAAGTGCAGTTATTAAAACAATGACACTGGCTAACTTCTCTGTAAACTGCTTTAGGTTTCATTGAGTTAACCAGAAGTCCAGCAACTGACTGTAAACATGAAGCTTCAGATGAAGATGAGCAGAAGAATGCATTTTCTTACCTACCACTTGCAATTAAAAATAAAAATTAGAAAGACTGATCTCATTGCAAACGTAGTATTTTAGAGAAAAAAAATAACATTGAATGAGTTTATTCACTATTCAGGAAAGCCATTCATAAAAATACTGTCTGTCTAGTTTATAATTCCCAGTAATTTCATGCTTGCCATGGGTAAATACATTGTAAACATCAACACAGAGAACTATATTTTTATATTAATTACTACATTTATTTATCCAGTTGTGCAAGAAACATCATGATTTGTAGGAAGACATACCAGTTCTGTGGTTTTATAACTATTGCTCTAAAAAATAAACAAAAGTCTTGTAAGCCTTTTACAGCCTAAGGCTTGATTTTAAAACCTAAGTTTCAATTATATCTTTATAATGCAAGTAGGACTCATGACAGTAATACAGCTGCGGTTTTAATGAAAATATACAAGTCACAGTGATTGCTCAGTTTTCTTCTATACTAGCAGTTTCATACACAAACAAGCTTGTGCCTACAAACACAAGTGATCCATATAGAGATAACAAAACATCTTTTTGACCATATGGGAAAATATTTGCAGTAGTGGAGGTTGTGGGTGGTGGTAGAAATCAATATAGTACTTCTCCCTCAAGACACCTTCTGTGGCACACGTTTTGCATGCTAGGAAGAGTAAGGGTGTTCCTAGTGCACATGGGTTAAGGCAACCTTGCTTTATGAAAAGCAGCTCAGCTTAAATGTCTAGCTTTCATGAATCTACTCCTTATGATCTGGAGTTTTCCCTGCTACCAATGCAATAACAGCTGATCAGTGCCAGTGCAATGCAGCTGTAATAAGAGAACATCACCTGGAGGAATCCCAGCTAAAGATCTCTCAAGTAAAGTGGTTACATCTCAGAGAGGGTTTTAAGTATTACAACAAGGATCTTGCATTAGACTGTTCTTAGTCGAGGGATAAGCCAATTCTGAACTTGAGGTTGCACAGGTTTACTCACAGCAATGACTCGTGACTGCTCTCCTAGACTATCACAACTACAGGACTCGTGGTGTAATACTCAAGCCGTCAAGAGATACAAGGTTACTTTAAACTATTTTGGTGCATATTTACTTCCATCAGTGGCTCATGTTGACAAAAAGGACATGTTACAAGTGAAGAATGAAGCTGCTGCATTTGCAGGGGAAAAAAAAAAAAAAGCAAGACAGTAGTGTGTCAAGTGCCAAAGGAAAAAAAGGAACAGATCAACTGCTCCATTACCAACATCTAAAGGACAAAAAGCTGAGGAAGCCTCAGCTAACCAGGAGTAGGTGGATGCTGCAGGTGGGAAGAAATTACTGCTAAATTTCGTCAGGGAAATAGACTGCCAAAGAGCTTCCTGGGAAATGCTGCTCGTGACTTTCAGCTTTTGACAATTTGCAGTGCTCTAGACGCATTGTAATGGACAGTCATCTTCCAAACAACAGATGTGATTCTGGTAAGAGGGCTTCTTCAAACAGATGCAAGAACTGCAGGTCAGAGCACAGCCCCTGCAGCGGAGCTCTTTCCTGCCCTATTTTTCATTCTCCAGGCATGTTAGCAGGGGAGGATTCAGGCAGAGCTCCAGGTCAGCCCACGGTGAAAGCTGGGCAAACACCATGATGTTCTCTTGTTAATTTATACAAGATCCTGGTAACTCTAGATAATCTAAAGATTAAAAGGAAATAAAGATGGGTATCTGAAGCACCCTTCTGTAACTCAGTACACTGCACTGATTCTCCTACCCAGCAGTCTGCTCTGTTGCCCCTATTCAGTGAGAAAACTGAAAACAAGAAATTTTAAAAAAAATTAGGAGTTGAAAATTAAAAAAGCATATCTGACAGTCCTATTCCAATTAACACAGATGCAGCAAATATCCTTTTAAAGATAAAATCTGCTTTTCCTGTGACTTGCACTACACAAGTTGCAATAAATCAGTGTAACCTGCAAGATAACAAACCAGCCAATTAAATTCTCCACTGGTTCAGTTTCCTGTCCCCCAGCCTCTAACTGACCCAGCTTTTCTGTACTTGAGGCACAGCTACTACAGAAAGTCTCCTATAAATTTAACTCCTTCATATCTGTCCCCACTAAGAAGTGGATTCCACCCCTAAAACTGAAAGGTTTACAGTTAAAAATGAAGCCACATCCTCCTTCGAAGTGACAAGACATTCTCATTTAAGATTCAAGCTTTAAGTGAAAAGATTCATGCACAAGCTACCACCAAGAAACACAACTAAATCCAAAATCTCTCTGAAATACAAACTTTGCAAGTTCTGCACTTACACACTAGCATTACACCACTTCCACAGAGAAAAATTTATAAAGAAATTTCCCTATTTGAGGATAAATGTAAATCCAAAGATCAGAGCACAGAAGGAGCTCTGAATGCTCACAGGACTCTTTCCAAAGAAACACTATGAAATAATTAATGTCTCCCGTCTTGATTTTCCCTAGATCACATTTCACCTGATGTTTTAATTAAAATTCATAAAGCAAGATTTAATTGAAACATCAATTATGTAAAACTCAGTTACATATAATTAAATTTTCAATGAAAAGTAAAAATAATTACTTTATTTACACTTTAAAAACATTTTTGGTGTACTTCCTCTTTCTTATTTCTCAAAACAAAAGGTAGGGACTACTGACAATGCTCCAGGAGAGCAGCATCAGAAGGAAGAATTAATTACCCACTGAGGAAGAATCATTAAACTGAGCACTAATAAAGTAACTGTGAGTAGGAAAGGAACCAGTTGTGATAGCTTCTAATAAAGCACTAGGAACAGGCAATGAAGCACAAAACAGCTCATAGGTGACTGGATCTCTGAATTACTCACTACCCCCTCCTACCTGCCCAGTTAGTACCATTTATACTTGTGTGCAGCAAGAAAATAATAAAACCACAGTATTTTCCTCATAAAATTTTACAATCCATTGCAAAACACACATGTGGATGACAGGCTTATATGCAGATGACATTGGGAAGAAGTCTCTGCCCTAGCAGAATGTTACTCTTCCTGCTACCAAAGATGACTTCCTCAAGAACAGAATCCCCCTCCCTAACACTTGTAACCTACCACAATACTATGACAGCTACAAAAACTTCCCACAGACTGTGCTTCCAATGCAGTGTGTGCCTCCAGCAATTTAAATGTCTACTGCTCATTATCTTCAGATCCACCTTTCAAATACTGTCAAGTTCACATCCACATTCAACTGCTCACTCTGAGTTTACTCTTCTCCTTGCTTAGTTCAAAGGACTTTTTAATTGCTAATACGTACAGACCATTTGAGTAGTGTTTCAATACACCATATCAGAAAATTCAAGCTTAGGTATAAATTACCAAAAGCATTTAGTGGCAAAGTCCTTTAACGATTCTTCTGCCAATTGCTTGTAAAGTACAGAATAGGCTCGTGGGAGTAACTGAACAATAAGCAGTCAGTGATACAGCATGTCACATTACATTCTGGAAGTTAAGCCTACATTATTCCACTGAGATACATCTTCGAATGCTTTTAGAAGTGGGTTGATTTTAGGCAATTTTTCTGTGCAATGACAAGTATGTGACAATTTTTATATATATATGTATCTATCAATGCATGGTTTGCACTTCCAGTTAAATATAAGTACCTACAGTTACAAAGCCAAGTGGGAATTATGTAACAGCCATTAACTGTTATTTGTAACAAATAATTTACCTGCATTTCAGTAAGATTTGACTGTCGGGCTTTCCTGAGGCCTGATTTCTCTGACTGGTACCACCAACAGTACTGCATGTCTGAAGGCCAAACGCACAGCAAGGAGGGACAGAGGACAGAAGAGATCTGACTGGAGGAAACTACCTAAGAAATTGCAAATCAGAATATGAAGTGCATTCAGAGCAATTGCAGTGTTGAACAGGGTATGACTGATAGAAATAAAGATTATTATTTGTTTTTAAATAAGTCCAAGAAAACCTTTTGAAAATGCAAACATCAGTTACACCTTACAGAAGGAAAAATGGAGGCATAAAGTACAACAGTCACCTGATGATCCAAATGCCAGAAAGTGACAAATTCAAGAATAACTGAACTGGTTTTATGTTTACTAAGGAAAAGTGCATCAGATACTTGGGATCTCAATGTTGTGCAAGTCAGGTCTTTCAACAGTACAACAGATATTTTCTTATTCACAGAATCACAGAATGGTTTGGGTTGGAAGAAACCTTAAAGATTATGTACTTCCAACCCACCTGCCATGAGACACACAGGGACACCTTCCACTAGACCAGGTTACTCAGAGCCCCATCCAACCTGGCCTCGATCACCTCCAGGGATGGGACATCTACATCTTCTCTGGGCAACCTGTTCCAGTGCCTCACCACCCTCATTGCAGTATTTAAAGTTAGAAAGCCTTCTGAATGGCAAAATGAAACCACCACATGCATGTATTTAACTTATTTTAACATAGGAATTGTTGTAATTAAAGCTTGAGGCTGCAAAACTACATAACACAAAAAAACCTTCATGTTATGGCAAGATGTGTTCAAGGCTACGTGTCTGTAGTTCTTTGTATCAGCTTGAAACAATATTCTTTTTCTTGCAATAGTGTCCTAGTTGCTTCTAGAGCACACAAGCAAACTGTATGGGCTCCAGGACCTAGAACAGGCAATCCAATCTGGTATTTGCAGTGGCAAAAGCTACCATTATTTATAAAATAATGACTACAGAACCAGTAACAGGACAAATTTCCAGAGTATAAAACACACAGAACAAGGGTGGAAGTGAAATGCAGCAGACCAGACACTTCCTGGCATATTGTTGCTTCAGGGATGTATGTATTTTAGTGGCTGATAATCCATGACAAATAGAAATCCAAACCAAAGAACACTCAGAGCAACTGTGAAAAGCATACATAAACCTAACACTTCTCAAACTATTATTGCTTTAGGGATACATATATTTTAGTGCTGATAATGTAGGACAAATAGAAATCCAAATAAAGAGCCATGCATTGCTTCTGGATGATTCAGTGACACTGGGAACATATTTGTGCGAGACTGAGAAGCATACACACAGGCATTTTTATGTTTTACTACAACTAGCTGAATCATTTACTTTAAGCAAGAAAGAGAGCATTGCTGTAGGCAAAATACCATAGAAGATAAATATAAGTATTAACAAATAAATAATATGATGTGTGTTATCTTCAAATATCAGTTTAAAAGTCTTCTAAACGTCCCTAGAAAATCTGCCTAAAGTTACATTTTGCAGTTGTAGCTCAGTATGATATCCAGATCTACCACTTCAGGCCTCTTGAAGCTCTCTCTCTTGCTCATTGCCACAGCACAGATGAAAACTAGTTACCCTGTGCAGGCATTAAAACATACAAATCCATATTATCTAAGTCAAGAAACATACATCCCTACTTGATAAAAATTTAACAAAAAAGAAAGGATTAACCCAAGTGCTGCATATTCCCACTGGATAAAAAAAAAATAAAGAAGCAGAAAGAACAGCCCCATACCTCAGTGAACTTCTTCATACCTTCTGCTGTCCTCCAGAGCACAGCTGTGGAATCTGTTCCAAACACCCTAATCCTGAAAATCTGCATAACTGGTTCACAGTACCCTCTTGCACATTCACCTTCAATCTCATTTTTTCTCACCACAAAAATACAGTCAACTCCTAATTAAAATATCCACCAACATAATTTTATTTCATTATTCAATTCTTCCTGTGCATGCACACATACACAGACTTCTCCGGATGTTTGCATTCCTACTCCCCAATGTGGTTGTCTGGAAGGCCTGGATCAGACATTCCTTCTCACCAACATGGGTCAGGAAAGACAAGTACGGCAGATGAGTTACTGAGGTTCAAGTAGTGCTACTTTAGCACACACATTTCCAGTTCCTCCTTCTATGCACCAGTGCAAGAACTGTAGTCTTCCTATAACCCAGTCCAAATGAGCTTCTCTTGTAGGGGAAACTTGGGGATAATAAGCCATTGCATCTAGATAAAATGAAAAACTGACTAGTCTGACTTAGCAAAGTAGTTCACAAGAAGTCCTCATCACACTTAACAAGCACAGTTTCACTTCATGTATCCTGGAAAGAGTCTCTAGGAAGAAAAGCAGAATGAATTACCAGAGCTTGAGACAGCAGGCTAACAGGCAGGCCAACATCCAACCAGCAAGCTGCCAGAGGGATTTATGCCTCAACTACTCATCTAAAAGTCACACACACAAATCCATACTCAGGGATCAAAAATATAAGGGATCATGTGACCAGGGGCAGAGGCTCTATTAAGTCAGCCAGAAACAGGTTAAGATTCTAGGTAAGGAACACCAGAAAACATGCACGCAGTCCCTCAGAAGTTTTACCACTACAGGGTGAATTATTGAGAATTAACTTCTGAATAGATTAAATGCAGCTATTCTAAACAGCAGGCTCAGATCTTGCTGAAGATCCAACTGGTATTACAGAGGAGAACAACCCTATTGGTCTTGAGCTATGAGGAAAAGCTATCTGAACACTCCTGGGTTACAAGATCAGAGCACTGTTTCCTTCTGTGCAAAGGAACACTCCACATCTAAGAGGATAATGATTAATAGCCCAGGCAGTACTTAGGTGTCAGGCAAAGCAATTAACTTTGAATCAGGCAGAGGCTCTGCAGACTGATACAACAGAAGCACTTGAATGAAGGGAAGGAGTAGGTGGGGACAGAGTAAGCAGATTCAAAGCCAAAACACAAACAGTATCTCTTCTTACTTTAAAGTCACCACCAGCAGATGCAAAGGAAAGTAAAATAACAGAGCGTGACGTAAAAAATATGCCTTGAAACTACAGCTTTTTCAGAAGATAATATGAGAATATTTTGTTTAACCTAGCTAGTAAATGTGCAGAGAGGGGTCAGGAGCTGAAGGGAAGCCCTGAACCTGCAGGACAGTAAGATGCACGGGGAAATCACACAGAGCATACACAGAGCATAGGTACAAACAACTATTTTGCCCAGCCCCAACAGGTACTATTTTATAAACAGTATCTTCTCGTCCAAGCTATCAAAGAATTTAGTAAAGAATTTTAGAAAAGAATTTAGTACATTCCCACAAACTAAAAGAGTTGTCATTATTTGTGTAATGGTCTACTCAATGTGTGCCCACATTTCTGCTGCATGCACCAATGATTTTTTCCAGGAACACGCCAGTCAATCATTACAAGAGGAAGGATCTGTGCTTTATTACTCCTCTTACCCAAGAACTACATACAGCACAAAACCAGACCCAACTTATTAACTCAAAATATTATCATAGTGATTGAATTCCTAGGCTAAGACGTCATGAATGCCTATGTACAACATTTTGACTTTTCCACCTCTATCTTCAAGATCCTAAAATTGCACAGGTGGCTTTGGATTTCCATTCGTACCAAGCTGTTCCAATGTGAATTGGACTGGTGAGGTCAGCAGTGCTTATGATTAATGCAGGAGCGGGGAATCTATGAGGCAAAAGACTTAGCTGAACTCCATAGTGAATAAAACCAGACTTACCTTTTCCCCTCAGGCAGATTCCCCATTCCTGTGCTGCCATAGCTACTACTGACCTCAACAGTCCAATAACCAAGGACCTGTGAATAAACAAAAAAGGTCACTTATATGCCAATATTTGCCAAAGTGCATGCTTAAAGTACACACAGCTTTGGACTTAACCAGTACTTCCTCCATGCTCACTGTGCTCTAGCTCATTCATTACCACACTGCCTTCCTCAGATTTTAGACTCTACATGATCCATCACAGCTACAACCAACAACCCTAAAAAAAAAAAATTAACCAAATTAGAGAGCAAGTACTTAATGGCGAGTCCCTAGGATTTTATCTCCTTAATATATGGATTATGTATTCCCTTAATCTATGGGTTAAATAAAACCTCCTAGGTGGGCAGCTACAAATAGAAAAGTAAATTCAAAATAACAGTTAGGCAGAGTAAGTCCTCATACAACTAGGAACAGCAAAAAATGCCATAAGAAGCAGAATTTCTTTCCTACTATCACACGCTGGACAAAAAGATTCCAAAGGAGTGCTAGCATTGACTCGAGTTATCTGACTTTGGGATTCTGGTATACCATCCTCCATCAGCTATACCAGAACTTGGGCTCCCAGCTCTCCCCGTTCCCAGTTAGATGTTCAAACAGGTAGCAAAAACATTCCCTGTCTCCAACACCTCACGTAGGCTCTGTGCTTCTGTTATCTTTCTAGGTTTCTGAAGTTGCTTTGGTCTCATTGTCATGGCTTTCATCACAATATATTTGGTTATCTACCATTTTTCCTATCAAAATCTCGGGAATAACTACTTTATTAAGTATATTTATTAGCTTCAATACACAGCTTTTGCTTCCAACTTTCTATAGGCATCTTTAAAATAGTAGTTTTCTGTTCCTTCCATAATTCCTGATAATTTTTGCAACTGAATGGTGGAATATGAAGCCTATGCTACAACAGCAGAAGAAAAAATTGCAACAGGCTCAGAAGTTAATTGTCTTCAGCATCAGGATCATCTAACTCTTCCTAAAAAAAATTACTGAATCCTGATTGCCCATCCGTTTCTGAATGTGCAGCTGATGAAAGAGTAAATCAACAAATTTATTTTCTCCAGGTTAAGTACTGCAAGTTCCTCCAGGATTAAAGCTGTAAAAAGCTAGTGGGCCATACTGCTTGAATTTTCACAATATTGGTTAAAAACCCCACAGAATCACAGATAACTACCAACTACTGTAGTACCACTACATGTTTTGGACAAAAATTAATGATAATTCTGGGGAGGAAATCAGAGGGATGGGAACAGGAGCAGCCCATTTCCACCAGCTGGAGGCTAAACTGCACCACAAGGCACGACAACAGGATGGCACTAGCTCTCCTTCTCCCTTCTTCATCCTCTGGGCCCAGCAGTTCTGCTCTGGTACTGCACCAGGGAAAAGGAGGAATACTTGTAGATCTGTTCATCTCTTGCCCTCAGAAGCTGGACAGATGCCAAAGCAAGACCTGACTGAACTGTAGAAGGCAGTTCAGAGAAGGGCATGAATCAAGATTATTGCTATAGTTTTCAAATACTACCAATACCTAACATTTTTTTCTATTACAATAAATGTGATTGATGGCTTATGAATGATGGCACTGCTCTGACAGCAATGTATCAGCCCTAACAACATGAAGTCATTTAATGACACTTGCTAAGGTCACCTTCACGTTTTTATGACCATCAACTTGAAGGAAAAAAGACAGTCAGATAGGAACAACCGACAGGCTGGAGAACACAAAAAGAGCCAACAGTCAACTCAACTCAAAAATCCTACAACCAACTATTCATTAGGGATGTAATCAGTTCAAGATGGATTTAAAATTCAAATTATTGGTGCCTTCAAGTAGGCCTAAGTTCAAAGTCCTTATCTGGTGAACTAAGAGTAGGAGTGCTAAAACTACAAAAACATACCTAGAAAATGATCAGAGGTTACCAAGCAAGGTAGCTTGTTCAAGGCTTTGTAGGGTTTCTATGCTGTTCTTGCACAGAACAAATATTTAAGTGAAGGAACAGAAAAGAACTTCTTATGAACAACCAAAAATTAAAAACCTTTTTCCATTGGCACATGCCAGCAATCACTTCAGTAAATCTTTCTCAGAGCAGTGCTCACCACAACATGTTCCCTATTTACAAGGCCACACACCTCACAGCATGGGCAGTACAACATGTGTAACCCCAGGCGGGCCCTTCTGCTCTTCCGACTTGGAATATATTCCCCTGTATTTCCAGAGTATGACACCACAGTAGAAGAGCTGTAGCTAAACACAAAGACATACCTAATATTTCCAGTTGTCAGAAAACAATCTTTTTCCAAAGTGATTATGTCCATAGACACATGAAAATCACAATTACTGGTTTTACTTCCCTTGCAAGGAAAACAACAGTGGAGAAAACCACATACATGAGGCTCCTGAACAAACAAAAAGGGAAACAAAAGGATTGTTACTTCTTGTTTCTGCAGGTTAGCCTGCAGAAACTCCCGCTTCTGGGAAAAGGCTTGAAAACACTTGCCATAGGGCTCCCACTTAAGGTACAGATTTCTAAAGCTATTTAATTTTGTCTAGACTATGAAAATATGTGCAATGCCAGGTGACTCTATTTTTAGATACACATTTTTGTTTACACAGCAGGTCCTCCACCATTTCTGGCATCTCCTGTTATTGTGTCTGTTGTCTGTGGAGATTGACAACCACATCACTCCTGCCTCAAAGACAACTGAGCATGTCCTTGGCTGACTGTTCATTAGGTTAGAGAGCTCCTCAATGCTACCAGTTGGTATGAGGCTTGTGAAAATTCAGACCTCCCCAAATACACAGGGTTGAAAAGAGACCAGAATTGAGGCCTGAAGCAATTGCCTCCCAGAGAAATCCCAATTCTCCCTGAAGACTGTTCAGCCTGTCAGCCCACGTGCTAAAAGCACCAGGTATCACTGGGCTTCTCCACACTGCCTGGAAATTTTTTTTTGCCTTGAAATAGTCCTGTCACTCAGGAGCAGAAGTAGAATTCGCTTATTGCTGTAAAACACTCACAAAGAATGAGCCCCAAGGTCAGTGCCAGGTGCTCCTGGAAAACATCAGCTCTGTGAGGACCAAGGAGACTTTCAGATTAGCCACAGAAGACAAACCTCCTCCACAGAGCTGCTCCCTTGCTGAACTACAGTGGAAAAATAAAGGAGGGGGGAAGAAAAGTTCAAGTAGAGAGGCTGGGTTGACATATCCTGAATAGACACAACTGAAAGACCCATCTCCAGGGGATGGCGGGAAAGACCCCTGAAGGACAACTAAAGGAAAAGCCCACAGTAAAAAGCTGAACATATCAATAAACATACACCTTTTTTTTTTCCTTTTTTTTGTAATCCACACAACTACTTGTGTCTGAGCTCACTAACACATGGTCACACAAAGAGACAGCAGAACTTCAATGAAAGTCAACCCAGGAGCAACCACCAGGGCACACACAAGGAAGTCAAAAAAGAATGTGCTGTTTGAAGGGGAGGAACACGAGAAAGAAGTCTGTCCCCAGCTGCAGAAAGGAAGGCACCCTTGCTATTCAGTCCAATAATAGAACAACCCAAGGCAGGAGTGGGAACACATTGGCTAACACCATGGCTGAAAGCATGTTGTGGCCTATCCACACCCAGATAGATCTGTGGGGAGCTCCAAGGTCACCATGTGGCATTTCATCCACACCAGCAGCACGTCTGTAAGGGACTTCTGAAGGAAGGATGGACAGACTGTCTGAGCCAAGAAACCCAACTTCAGTGACTTGGTATATAAACAGTCAAAATGAGAAACCAAGGACAAAAAATTCCCCTTCAGAACAGGCATTTTGAATAAAACCTTCATAAAACCAGTCTAAATCTGCCAACAAAACAGAAGAAGATCAGAAATTGAAAGAACAGGAATGTGTTTTTAACCCTTCATTTCTACAATTAGCATATGCAAAACGTATTTTAGAAGAGTTTGAATTCAAGGTGCATCGTAAGACCTACAGAAAGAGAGTTTAGCTGAAGCAGTGAAATGGCTACACACTCATCCAAAGCCCTGTTACCATATTTTATACTATAATTAACAGCTGCTTCTCTTGATACTTGTTCACAGGCATAATCATTGCAAAAAGAAAACAAAGGTTTCTCTGCTCCCCTAATTTCCAGCAGTCACTGTCTTTAGGCTTTCAGCAGCTTCAGTGCAGACCCAGGCTCTTCCCAAGCTTCACATCAGAAAGCCTAAGAATTCCAGGAGAATGATTTGCTATCTTCAGCATCATGGTAAATGGATGCCACTGGTCCCTTGTTTGAAAATAAGCCCACATACAGTGTCCACATGAATTTTTCAAGCTAGGTAAGGAAACACTTGTGTTTAACACTGCAAGTTTCCTTCAAGTTGCCTTTTTAGCAGGAGTAAGGAGATCATAAAAATTTCATTTTTATGTCACATATGAAATGGATGCTTTTTATTTTTTCCAAAATAAACAAAAATACTTAAAATACAACAGGAACTACATTTTGATAGAACAGTTTGACCAAGTACAGGGAAAACTTTTTCACAAAATTCCCATGTTTTAGAGACATCATTTAGAAAAACAATTTCAAGTTTTATTAATTAAGATTTATTAAGAACAATAAAGGAATTAGCGCTTGTCAACATGACAGCAAACTGAGCATAGCACCGCGTATCTTGTCCAACACAAAACTAGAGGAGACTTCAAAACATACAGTTTTTCATCTTAAATTAATCCTGGTACCCTGCAAGATCACAGCTCCAGTCAGAAGCTAATGTATCCTTCCAGATGCTTTTGCACAAGAACAGATTAAGCTCTTAAAATACAGAGATTCAATCCTGTACACACACAGTAACGTCAGTAGCTTTAGACCTTGGAAAGTTGGGTGAGCACCTCTGGGCAGAGACAGTAAAAGAGCTGATTCCAACAACCCAGCAATTTGTCTCTCCATTCCCCTCCATCCCTACTGCCAGCTTATATTAACAAACCACTGTCTCCAGCACAAAAAATAGCCTATGAAACTCTGGACTGAAAATTACAAGCATCTGTCAGAAGCAGCCCAGCATATTTGGCGGCTGAGGGTGACTCTAAAATGTACTGAGCTGTAAACTCCTTTGAAAAAACCTGATGGACACTCAGTTATGAAAACAGACTGAAGCTTTAGAGCTTCCCATGGGGAGTTAGGTAAGGGGAATGAGAAGATTAATCTGTTTTTCCAAGATAAAAATATGTATCACCTGAAAAAGCTCAGTAGTATACAAAAAAAGTAATAATAAAACCCAGCACATGTATCCTCACCTTTCACAGGCAACAGGTCATACCAATTACTTTCCAGTATTTTCACAGTGCATCTGGTAGTCCAGCTGATGTGGTGGACCTTTATTTTAACACTGGAAACATAATACAGAGCTGGTATTATATGATCCAAGTCCTTCAGTTAAATTTGGTTATTGCTGTTATTTGCTATTGAACCTTACTGTCAGTAGAAGGCAGTCCCACCAGGGGAGCCCTGAACCATATGCCAGCGCTTTTCACTCCTGTCTAATTCTGCATACAATCTTGTTTTCTCTGCTCAGAAAATGACCTACATATGTACTAAAAAGATGCTACCAGGAACACTACATATGTCACACTCAAATACAGCCTTTAAAAAAAAAAACCAAACAAAACCTACAGACACTTTAAGCACAAAGCGAGCACTGAGCAGGAGGCTCACATTGTGAAGACATACCAAAGACAGGGGTCAAGGAGAAGATAAGGCACCTAACCAGGCAGGTCCCTTTTTCACTGCAGACCCAGTAACATGCACATACTGTAGTCCTAAGTAACCATGCTTGGGTAGCGTGTCCATTAAGCAATGCCTAAGCAAGAAAACAAAACACTGAAAAGCTGATCATTAATTGAGCACCATTTATTCTGCATGCCAAACAAGACAGGAGAATCTAATCATCCAGCTAATGATTGTTCATGTCTTTCAGCTCTGGCCTGACCTCAGGCCAAAAGGCCTCAGACCGAAGATGAGCCAAGTGAAGGACGCGGCTTTCCTGTCAAGCACACAAACTACAGCAGCCAACACAGGGCAAAACTATGCTGACCCTCAATCCTGTACCAAGTGTGGTTGGGCACCCTGCAGCAACAGGCTGAGGCCTTCAGCATTATCAGATGCAGAAGGTCCAATGACATTTTTTTCCTGGCTAAGCTCATACAAAGTGCTACCGAGCACACGCAATTCAATTTCTCATATGTCTGAATTTTGCTCACGTGTGCTCCAATGAATATCTGTTCAAATGCTGCATTCCTGACATCTGGCTCAGACAAAAAGAGTCAGGGACACCCTCAGGAAGGGGCAGGTGGGAGGGAATAATGGCTATAACCTTGCCCTTAAGCCATTTAGCCTGGAATTGTCATGAATTCAGAAATTCAGACCTGAAAAGATCTAAGGATATTCTAAGCACATGCTGAATACATTTTCCCTTGTTATGCATTGCCTATATTTTGTATTTACACGAGGGAAGGTGGGAGAGAAGGGGAATATATCTGTTTCCACCATAAAAATATATTCAGCATTTGCAATAAAAGAGGATTTGGGGTTGTCCTTGAGAGAAGGTCTTTATTTTCCAGAAACATCTCTTTCTATAATTGCTAAAAAGGACAGTTTTTCATCTCAAAACATCTTTACAGAAAACTGTAAGAAATGGACAAAACAGACAAATGAGAGATGTTCCTCATTTCAGCATATATCCTGTGGTTTTCATCCTTGAAAATTTAACTGTAGGCCTTTATAAATCACAGTCACAAGAAAAATGGCCCTTTTCTCAAATGGACAAAATCAACACAGATCCACCCTGTACCAGCAAGGGCAGAGGGAAGTCCCATAGGTAACCACCACATCTGCTTTTACAGCACCACAGTACTGCCCATAACAGAGTAATTCATTTATTAAATGCAAGCAAACACATATTTCTGGAGCGGATCTCTTGATAGGCAATTTGCAGAGAGCTACAGGAAAGAGAGCTCAAAAATGTACAAAATTATACACAGTCAAGAAGTTTTTACTGGTTTTCAGGTAGGAAAGCATTCATAACACCACACCACTGCACCCTCACATTTTAGCAGTTCACACTATCACTGAAATGTCATGTTACTAAGCAGACTTCTTTACATCAACATTAGGAAGTTCTGGGTCACTATGGGCAGTAAAATGACAGTCAGAAGCCTCCAAGATATGAAAGAAAAAGTTCCAATTTCTAATGCCTTCATGAAATTATCCAGGCTCCCTCTAGTGGGGAATTCAATGTAGAGATTGTTGCAGTTTGCTATATGAGAACAGCTTTGAACCACTACGGGTTTTTTCTTCTGTAAAATAAACTGTGTTAGCATTGGACTCTGCAATTCCTAGAGTCTCTTGTGATGCTTCACTACAGCAATTCGAGGCAAAGCTCTGTTTCTGGTCATATGTTCCATCACATAAAGAAGAGCAATCTTTGATTAAAAGAAAAGGAGAAAACATCACAAAGGCACAGAGTGTCTCTGTGCTCCAAAGTCCTCAGAAAATATCTCAGTTCTTCAGCTCTCCAGAGCCCCAACAGAACCACCACCTCTGTCCCTGATGTGGACAGAGGCCAAAGAGAGACTGCTCTCCCCACACCACACAACAGATCTACGGCTGCACAAAAGAACAACCCCTATCTCCCAATTTCCATTTCTGTGATTTATATATTAACTATATTAAGCCCCAAGTCTCATATCTCTCCAACAATACCAGTGTCATTTATTTGCACCACTGTAAAACAATTCCAACATGTCTGTGTATGTCTCTACAAGACACACATAAAGGGGAGTCAAGCAAACCATCCATCCCTTTCCTTTCTCTGCCCCCCCTGAAGTTGTCAGTGTAACCAGTTACTGTCAAAGAACATGAGAAGCTTTAGAAACACAAAAAGATGTCAAATTTGATATTTTTACTATCTACCACTAAATATATGCACTACATATTGCCATCAAAATTCCTGTTATGCCACTTCATAGTGAAATTCAGTATTCTTGTCTACTGAACTTTATAACAAATGTTATCAATATTCTGCAGTCTGAAGTCTTGATTAAACAAAAATAATACAGAGGTAGCATTTAAAAAATGAGAAAACCCATCCAGCTTGGGATAGGTAAACTGCAACCTGAAGATGTCCCCTACTGTACAGGAAAACCAGCACGAGTCCTTTCACAGACGGAGTCAATTTTATTTCTGACAGCCCTCATTATGACTCACTAACTTTTTCCTTAATAAAACCATGAATCGCATCACAGCAAGTGTGTCTATAACAAGCCAGAGGATCCAAATATTTATTCAATGGCTAAGAAACAGAACTTTGCTAACTAGAGGGGAAAAAAGTCTTAATTCTCAGTTTGTCTTCATGCTTTTACATAGAAAGGGTTGCAAGATCACAATAAGAAAGATTCACTTCTCTCTTCCCCCCCTTTTTTTTAATACCTACTATAGTCCCAGGATTCTGATTAACTTCATACAGCCCATCTTTGATGACGAGTATAATTCAGATTACTGCCTGACAGGATGGCAGCTGAAGCTGAAGAGCAACCAAAATTTAGAGGATATTTAGGACATAGCTAGCACAGAAACCAATCTCATGTGTTAGAGGAAACAGCCGTCACTCCAAGTTCTTTGGAACAACTATAAAGTTTTACCCGAACCTACTGCTTTTGCAAGTTATGCAATGCATATAGAAAGGCAATCAAAGAGCAGCAATTCACGTTCAGGATGCCATTAATGAAATCCAAAGCCTTCCAAAGCAAGTGTCATCTCATTTAGACCAGAGAGATTACTACCTCATTTTGTCCCAGAAGCATTCCTTTAGCGCCCAAGTGCCCAAGCAAAGCTGACCAGGGAACCCGAAGGGAGGTCTTTACAGTTCGGAAAGATAGGCGTGATCTCCTCGTCGCCCCTAACTTCCCAAAACCCCTTCAAATGCAAAGCCTGCGGTGTGCGCTGTTGACACTGACAGACCACCAGAAAGATGAAATCGCAGAAAGGATGCGAGACCATTCTCCTCGTACAGAAATGGGACAACTCTCCCAAAAAAGGGTCAGGACTACACCACCTGTAAGTAAAATCGAGTAGGGCAAGCACACACACACCGCCCTCTTGCACACCTCGCCGCGATCGCCACCGGACCCCGCTCCGGACCTGGCTCAGCCAAGCGCTCCCCTCGCCAGCCCCCTCGCCCCGCACACCCCAGGGGCCACTTCGCCTTCTGCCCGCGGGCTGCCCCACAGCAAGAGTGGATTTCTGCCTCGGTTAAACCTGTCCCGGGGGAGCTCTGCCTCCGGCGGGGCAGGAGCCGGGTCCCCCCGGGGAGGGAGCCCGGCGGGGCGGCGCGGCACTCACCGATGCCCAGCCCCACCACCACGCGTCCCGCCAGCAGCGTCTCCTTGTCGCGGGCGGCAGCCAGCACGCCGGCCCCCGCCGTGAAGAGGCCGCTGGCCAGCAGGATGCAGGGCCGGCGGCCGCACAGCCCGTTCAGAACGCCGCCGGCCAGGGCGGACAGGGCGGCGGCGCCCACCGTGCCGGAGACGAGCAGCTCCTGCCACAGCGCGTCCAGGTTGAGCTCCCTCTTGAGGAGGAGCAGCGCCCCCGACACCACGCCGGTGTCGTAGCCGAAGAGGAAGCCCCCCAGGGCGGAGAAGACCGACACGACGTAGACGAAGCCGGGGGTCTCGTCCTGCTGGAACTGCCGCCGCGCCGCCCGCTCCAGCTCGCCGCCCGACGCCGCGCTGTTGAGGCTGGAGCAGGACTCGGCGGCGATGAGGCTCCGCTCGCCCGCCGCCGCCGCCGCGCCCGAGCCGGCGGACCCGTCCGCCTGCCGCCGCCGCTTCTCGCCCATCAGGTTGCTCAGGCTCCGCAGCGTGTACTCCACATTGTCGCTGGCCTTGCGGGACATGGGACGGCCGCGGCGGCTCCCGCCCCGGCCGGGGGAGGGCAGGGGGCTGAGGCGGGCGGCTGCCGGGCTGCTCTGACCACGGCGGCGGGGCTGCCGCTGCTGCCGGCGCTGCCTGTCCTCGGCGCGCCCGCCCCTCTCGGGCCGCGCTCAGACGGGTCGCATCATCTCCCCGCCGCCGGGCGGACTTGAGGGGAAGTTGCCGCCGCTCCCAGCGCCCGGGCGGAGCTGGAGGCGGAGGCGGGCGGGGACAGCGGCGAGCGCGGCCCGGCGGGCGCAGGGGGCGGGCCCGGCCCCCCCGCTCCGCTCGGTGCGCGGAACGGGGCAGGCGCGGCCAGAGCGCGTGCGCACCGAGCGCCCCGCCGCGCGCGCTCGCGGGGGTGCGGACGGGCGGCGGGGCCGGCGGGGCGGGACGCGGGGAAGGGAGGAAGGAGGGAAGCAAGGAAGTGCTGGGCGGGTGGGCGCCAGGCAAGCCCGGGGGCCGGTCCCTCACACTGGGGCAGGGATGCTCCTGCTGGCAGCCCCCGCCTGTGCCCAGTGGAGGGGGCCGCCCCCCGCGCGGTCCCGGCGCTGCCCGGTAAGCGCTGTCCAGGTGCTTAGCGCACGTAAAGATCGCAGTTAACTTACTAACTGGGTCGGTTTGAGCGGAGACAGCGTTCAACGTCCGCGTTTGCAATTTTCTGAAGTGCTGGGTGACATTTCCCCATTGACTCCCTCTCTGTAGATATTCAAAACCCACCTGGACGCGTTGCTGGGTAACCTGGTCTCGGTGACCCTACCTTGGCAGGGGTTGGACTACATGATCTCCAGAGGTCCTTTCCAACCCTATCAATTCTGTGACAACAACAACAACAACAAAGGGGGAAATTTCCAGCAGTTGTTCAGAAAGGAACACCATACAGGAGCAGAGCTTGGAGCTTTTTCTCCTGTTTACGCTTGACATAGAACACCACGTTTTGGTAATTCCATTTTCGAACATATTTGGGATTTTCACCAGGATGCTGAGCCGTGGGGATGCTGTCAGTGGGGAGAGGTGCCCAGCTCTGCAGGGACCCGGGCAGTCTGTGCCATCTGTGCACACGGAAGGGCCTCCAGGTGCGATACAGACCTTGTGGAAAAAGCAGACACAGCACAATATTATCATTTGTGTTTCATTGTGTCTATAATGGTACATATATGCCATTAAACAGGATTTTTCTTCTGACTTGACTGTCTTCTGTAAAGATCCTCATAATAAGGCCAGCCAGTAGCTGGAGAATTTTGGTGATTAATTGGATCAGTTATTCCCAGCCCACACCTTGTGAGCAGTACTAGTCATAGCCATGTGAATTTAAAAATTAGATGAGGGAGCAAAGTCCAACATGGCCAGCTGCACACAGCCTCTTTGGTGGTTTGCCTCTTCCTCAAAGCAAGCTGTGACATGCTAATACTGTGGTCCAGTTAATACCAACTCAATAATATAGTGAGCTGTAGTTACTGAAATGACTTACAATAACAATTGTCTATGTAGTTAATCCAGTTAGAGACAGATGTGGCAGTGCATTTCTAAATACAATAGGTTAGCTTCCATGTTTGAGCATGTGAGAAGCCTGAACTAGGTCAAAATTAAGTGCATTAACATTCAGTTATTTTTAATCAAGGTTTGGGTAATATGGCACAGGGCATTCCTTATTCTGGCAAAGACCATTAGGGGCCAACCCAACATTAGAGCAAGAAGCTGTTCCACATTGTAGCATCAGGAATGCAGTTATGTTGTGCTACATGGAACTGTCCCCTCAGGTCTGGCAGTTATCCACAAGCACACTGGCTTACATTTCTACAGCACCATCAGGAGAAAAGTTGTAATCTTCCAGAAGTCTCCAGCACAAGCACCACATTCAGTAGTTTTTTATGTAAGCCCCAAATAAAAATGCGGGACACAGTGCATTACACAGAAAGCGTTCACACCAAATCCCTAGCCAGCTAGAAGGAATGCTTTCACAGAATATTGTCACAACAGCTGGCTGTCACAAAAACAACTTGTCTTTTTAACAGTCACCTCAGAAGCTGGAGGCATTCTGTGTGTTGCAGTTAATAGAGACTCAAGAGAGCTAACAAAAAGCGTTTATTTTTTCCATTGCTGGCCCAACACAATCACAAACAGACATAATTTCTTATCAGATCAGGCTGTCAAGCTTACCTCTTAAAAGGATTCTGTGAAGAAATGCAACAAAAAGTTCAGCTCTGGGATGCACTACACTGAAGACTGACTTCATGAGGAAAAGAGAGGATTTGTTTGGTTTGTAGATTTTCATTATTGTGATCATTTTTCTGTAGTACTGGATTTCATGATAAGAGCTGACTTATAAACAATTTCACAGTAATGCAAAATGTAGTAGGTATGATTAGTAATCTAAGATGGGGAGTCAAATCCAAAGAAGGATTTAGGTGGATCTTGGGCATGATGTTATGCTTTCAAGGGATTAAATGTTTAATTGAAACACTGTTTAGATTCACAGCACTGCCTCATTCTCTCCTTTAAGGTGAGTTTGCACAGTTCTAGATCAAAGAGCTAGTCCACCTTTAAGAAACTCAATTTTTTTGTGTTTCACAGAGAGCAGGAATAATTACAGGATTTTACTGGTTTTATGTTGTTGATACATGGCATACATCAGAAAATGTCTTCCAGGAAACTACTGAGACTTTGTACATGTGCCCAGAACTCTGCCAGACCTGAATTGCTAGGAGTAAGCTCCTGTCTCTTTGTTGGCACTCAGAAGCGGGTGGATGAGTGCCGAAATCTCCTGGGGACTTCAAACCAGCCAAGAGGCACAGAAAGATGCTGTAGGTCTGTTGTGTGATAGCCTGATGGTTGATAGCTTCACCCAGCAAGTGGGAGGCCACATTCACAGATTTAGTTCAGCCCAGGAGTATTGAAATCTTTCACCTCTCAAGAAGACTGTAGGTTAAATGGGGAAAAGATGGATTTTTAAAGGAAATTGTGTTGCGATGCAGACAAGAATGTAGGCACCATGGGGCTAGACAGACAGCGAAGAAGAAAAGGATGTGACTCTGTGGCAAAAGAAGGTCCAGCTCTGACACTGGTGGTTATATTCTTCACATAAAACTGTGGCTGCACCAAAAAAAAAAACAAAAAGAGCAATACAAGGAGCAGATCTCCAAACCAAGAATTTTTCCCATCTCAGCGAGTGCTGTGGCTTTAGCCTCATGTGGGTTTTAGCAATACAGTGTGCAACCTCTTGTGTTTTTAGGCTCTAAAATAATTTTTTTTTGTTACTGTTATAATGCCTTTAACTCTATTAAGCAGCCTGCTCTGACAGTCAATTATTTTGCCACAAACAGAGTTGCTGTGTGAGTTGAGAAATACCACTGTGCTGGGCTAAGGGAAATTGCCTAGCTGAATATGCAAAAACAGATCAACAAATACAGTTTATAATAGAAGCTTATATAATGTCTGAAACCTTGAAAAAGTAGTGATAGTAGTGACAGAACCTTTTCTTACAAGTTAAGTTTGCTTGCAGGTCTCAAGGTTCAGAAACCTTTTCTCTACACAGAATTAGACATTATCAGTGTGCCAAAGAATATGGTGGGGGACCACTTTATACAAAACATATTCTTTCTGCTGAGAAGAAACAAACCCTGACCCTTGATCACACCAGTTTGTTGATTTTTCGTGTATGTGTTGGTAATATAAGGTTGGGACTATAAGGACTACTCTAGTTTTTAAAAGAGAAAAAAAGGGTCTGAAAATAGGAGTTTAGAAACAATTTTAAATAAGCCATGTATTGCCATAAACCTTCCTTTTGTTCCAAAGTTCATCCTATTGCAACATTGTTTGGTCTCTTTAGAAAGAAGACACTTTCAGATACATTCCATAGTTTTCTGGTCCCCATTTAACATCCCTTCTCCATCCATTTTCTCTATCTTGACAGAATTGTTGATTTATCTGAATGTACCTATCTCTGAGCTCTCAATACAGTTTTAGTTGTTTGTAATCCTTCCAGTGTTTGCTTTGGGTTCTCCTTTATATGTACAGATCCTGATTAGACCCTAGTCCAATACCTCAACAGAAGTCACCCTTCATATACATAATTTCTTCTCAATTGGTTGCTGTTATGTGGGACTTTCATTCCAGGCTGTCCTAGTCTGCAACGTGACTTTCAGCCTATTATTTACCTTCTACTGCAGTTATGTGAAGCTGTAAACTGGGACATCACTATTGACCTCCTCTGTAAAATCTTTTCAAAATGAAAGTAACATCAGAATTTTTTAGCAAGGAACCTACCAGCATCATGCATTTAACCCTACTGGTCAAGTGTTAAGAGATAAATTGCTTAACAAGTAGAAATAGTTACCATCTTAGCGCTGGAGAATGTGCCATGGTGGTGATTGCAAAAAGAAGCTGACAAGCTGTGGGATGATGCATTCCTTGCCTGACAGGCAGAGCTGGCAACAGTATAGCTAAGGTTGCCCAAAACATCACATCACAGGCTCTTTTAATCTCAGGTAACTTTACCAAAGTAGTCATTTGAGCTCACATTTTGCATAATTGCACTCTCTCTCATGCTAAAGATCTGAATTCCAGCAAGCCCACTTCAGACCCATTGAAAATGCAATTATAGAAAACACATGGGTTTTAAAGTTAAATTTTTATCTCTATTTTTAAGATCTCCAGCTTTTTCATGCTTTAGAGCAGGGACTCGATTTTTGGCAGGAGAACAGTTCCTTTCTGCCTTTGGCTGTCAAAATGAAGATCTAACGAGATTTGACTGAAACAGTCTCGGGTAGAGTCAGCAGCAACATGTGTGAGAACGTGCTGCTAAATCCAGTGTGCCCCGAGCAGGTCTGCAGCCATTAAACAGAGAGCTGACAGCTGACCTCTGTGCAGGCGTCCAGGGGTGAGAGTCGGGCAGCCCATTTAGATGCACTGCTTCAAAAATCAGGGCCCAACACTTGCTGAAAACCAGTGGCAGTGCAAAATGTGGGGTGAGGGGGGGGGGAAAGCAGAGTTTTATTATTGCACAATTAGTATTTTTTACATTTGTGTACTTGCAAAGATGATTTGCTGGGTTACAATCCTTATCAAGTCATTATTAGCCTGTAAAAGTTATATTTACTTTAGTTATTACATGGCAGCATGAAAATCAAGGATTTGGCACACTAACTGCAAGATACCAGGGAACCACCGCTCTTCATACGCCGTATCTTCAAACAAGCATGTGCCAACACAGAGCTGTTTGTCCGTCTGCCAAACTGAAACCTCCTCAAGTGCTGCAGGTAAGCCCAGAAGAACAACAGCCCATCCCTCGGTCATTCCTGGGATCAGAGTAATGCTCTCTTCCAATGAGCACCTAGCATCTGGTGTACATGGAAGACATATCCAGGAAGAAGAGAACTACATTCAAAACCATTAGTTTCAGTCCAAAGCCCTTTAATTCTATTGCTCACAAAACAGATCCGATTTATAAGAGTCCATTTTCCTAAAAGGTTAACAGTACTTCTAAAACAAATCCTTCTATGGATTATATAAGACCAGCACATCAGTTGTCTACCATTTAAGGAAATAAACCTGAAAAATAAATCAGAAAGGCTTTTAGGCTTATATATGACTGCAAACTATTCCCCATCCCTAGAAAAGTAGTGGCTGACCCAGCATGAATTCACTAGTTTAAAAAATTTTACCTCATCAGTGCAAAATCTTTCCATCAAATAGAGTTCCAAGAAGTAGAAGCCATGTGTTGTAAGCAGCAGGTTAAAAGCTGGCTTTGCTGTCAGTCCTGACACTGCATTGCCCCTGGGCAGGACACTGCACAGAAGTGCTTTATCTGAGTTTACAAATGAAATGGGAAATTGGAAACTGCCCAGGAAGAATTCAGTAACTGACTCATTATTTGGTGATACCCTTTGGATCTGACAGATAGTGAATCTGTCGAAAGTTGTTTGGTGAATTTTTTCTGAGAGAGCTGTAAATGAGGGATAAGTAACTTTGAAAAGGAAATTGGGCCATATGAATTCCCTGTGCAAAGGCAAAATACATGCAGAGAGTGTCTAAAGTTGGCTGATACGTGCCAGGCATCATTCTGGCATGTGGAAGTTGAAAACTAGCACGGCTGGGAAAGAGGATGGAGAAGCAGCAAGCTGTGATTTTTATTTGCCTCCTTGCTTATTTCTTTCTTCTATCTGTACTTCAAAAGTCCTATTTCCACCAATGTAGGTGTATCGGGTTTTTTAATCTATTTTCTTCTGCTGTGGTATTAAAAGCTGCTGCATTTTAAAATAGGTCCTCTGTGAAATGTTTTATGGAACTCTGTCTAGAAATTTCAACAATTCCCTGACAAGCATCACACCAGCCACAGTAATAATTTTAAATATAACATTAAACACTCATGAAAATTGCATTAATAGTGATTTTTTTACCCCTTCAAAGCAGTTAATATGAGTATGTGCTAATCCCTTGGGCAGGTTAATGCCGTCAGTAGGAAGTGTTGAACAGTTGCTGATATTCATCACAAAGTAATGCCACTGATTTTTAAAAAGCCTCTATGCATTCAGTGAGGACTCTGTTTACAATCTGACACTAACTACCACATGGCCCTGGATATATCTGAAAGGTGAAAGACTGGGAGTTAAACACACAGGATATCTTTCTAGAGGCTTTCCAAGGTACCAGGCTGTTTTCACTGCTTCTCTCTACAGCTACAAATTATATGCCTATATAAGGCAGATTTGAGCCATTCCATTATTGCTTGCATTGACAGACAGGCATTCTTAGGCTTCCCTCAGGTGCCTGTACCATGATGCACAGTGCTTGTCAATCAGGAGGAGCAGCTGCACCATCAGGCACAGTCGCAGAGTCTCTGCCCTCAGGGACACACAGACTCTGTGGTGTGGTGCACACAGCTGGCACATGGCCATGGATGGATACACAGTAGTTAGGAAGGACAGGTGAAGACACGGGGGCATCACACTTTACATTGAGGAGCTCCTTGACAAAGCAGTGCCCCAGTATCAAACTGGAGACAGGCCTGGTGAGAGTTTCTGGGTCAAGGAGCAACCTGGGGGATGCTGTGATAGATGAGTGCTACAGACTGTGGGCTATGAGAAGGCAGGGGCTGAAGCCTCCCACTTGGAGCCCCAGTCCTCACTGGGGATTTCAGCCACCTGCTTGTGTGCTGGAAGAACAACACAGCGTTGGGCAGACAGTCCAGGAGATTTTGAGAGTGGTGATATTTTCCTAATACAAATGCAAGAGCAGGCAGTCATGGCTGATGGCTTAATGCTGGCCTGGCTTTCTGCTGAGGAGCAGGGAAGAAGTGGGGGTGAGAGGGGTCACAGAGCACTGCTTGGGCTGCAGCATCCATGAGGTGACAGATGCAGCAGAGAGCTAGGAAGGTGAGCCATGGAGTTGGGACTCTGGGTGAGCAGACTGACATATTCAGGAAATAGCCTGTGGGAAGCAGCCGTGAAGGGCCCCAGAAGAGCTAATTGGTTTTTAAAGAGGACTTACTGAGAGCTCATGCATGAACTATACCCTTGTGCAGGAGCATAGGAAGCTTCAGCTGACAGCCTATGTGGCTAGGCAAGGATCATCTTGAGGACCTACAACGTGGACAGGGAATATGCAGAAGCAGGAGCAGGAGCAAAGAACACTGCTCAGGCATTGAGGGGTAAAATCAGCGAGGCTATAGTCCAGCTGGAACTAAAATTAGTGAGGGACATAAAGGGTACTAAGGTAAAAAGACACCTACAGGTATAACATGGGTCCACAAGTGGATGGGAAAGACAACACAGAACAGGCTGAAGTAATCAGCAGCTTTTTTGTACTAGCTGTCACACATGAATCATGCTGTCTGGCCTTTGCACATATCAGCACAGGCTGGGAGGAGAAGGGCAGTGGGAGAGCAGCAGTTAGGGAGCACTGAGACATCTTGCATGCATTCAAACCCATAGAGTCAGGTGGTGGTCACTCCACATCATCAATATTGCTGGCCAGTGTCATGGCAAGGTCACTGTCACCATCTACAGAAAGTTATGGCAAGCAGGAGAGGACCCTGATGACTGCAAGAAGGTTAATGTTACATATATTTTGAAAATAAAGACAAGAAGAAGGATAGAGGGAACTGTAGGTCAGCCTGAGTGATCTCCTAGGTTCCTTGTTATTCCTGGAACATTTATCTGAGGGAGCACAGGGGCGCCCTGGATAAAAAGACAGCTTTGCCCACTGTGCAAGTGGTGTTTGTTCACCATCAAGAAGTGCTGGGACCACAATGGAGGACTGTCTGAGACAGAGAACAACAACTGGTGCAGGCCCATTCATACTGCCTGCTGGGAATGGACCCAGGAGCAATCCAGCCGCAGCCATTCCCAGGTTTTGTGTCAGGTCCTGTTGGCTTTCTCCAAAACAGAAGCTGAAGTGATCTAAAATTTTGTACATTTACCTTTTATGGATCAGCACCCAAGTTCTCTCACTAGCACTACTTTATTCAGCAGAGCAAAAGAGCCTCTCTGCTGACTACGTAGGCAGCTGTAGCTCCTGCCTCAGCACTTCTGCTTACATGCTTAAAGCAGATGGTGTGAATACCCACCTTGATGTAGGCAGCTGGGCATGCTGCCTGTACTAAAGCATTTACTCCACAAAACAATGTCCCTGAGAGGTGTAGCCCCACATGTAATACAGACATAAATGTGAGGTCTTGGCTTACAGAAAGCAACATATGGTATTGTCAGTAGAGACTAAAGCAATATGCACTTTATGTATAATGTGTTAATATGAAATGTATGAGGTAAACGGATGGTGTATTCAGCCTCCTCTAAGACATTAGCAATGCAGTTTAGGATATGTGGAGCTTCTAGGTCTGACAGTGACGTGTAGGTGACACTAAGTGTGCAGCTAACACAGAAATGGCAGGTACCTACTGTTAATCAATAGTACATGTATCCTCAATATGTCCTAGGGGAACATAGCCAAACAGGTCACAGGGAATTATGTAAGTGTAAGAGCTTGGGGAGATAACAGAACACATTAAGGACTGCATCTTGAGTTGTGCAATGACACTGGTATTTTTCACAAGACCATGAGACTGTAAACACATTAAGAAAGTGTGAAAGGTTTGGCTACACTGAAATATGTGTGCTTATGTAAGGGGGGTACTTTTGAATTAGATGATCAATGGAGCATAGAGGCGTGAGAACGGAATCATATTAGGATGTGAAACCAGCTAGAGTATGGTACAATGTAACTTCATGGTGCAAGTTAATTGTAAAGTCCATTGTGCTTTTTAGCAAGTCAGCTTGATATCCCTATTATCAGAGCTGAGTTCTTCCTTGGTTTTGCTACACATCGCAAGATAGATACATCTACCCTTGAAACACAATAGTAGAGGTCATACATAAGGGTGAGAAAGATGATGGTGAGAGGAAGATTATGTAGTCAGGGTTTGCTTGCCCCTTGCCCTACACGTAGGGCAGGCACAGACTGTTGCCATGAGGTAATGATTAGGCAGCGTTTGGCTGCCATTCAGGCATCACCTTATACTGGCCCTACGTAGTGTAATGTGGAACTGATAAAAATGGGGTGTCGGGACTGCTGAGTGGAGCGATACCCATCCTGCCACCGAGATTGTGTTGCTCCGCGGGGACGCCCGCTAAGCATGGGCACCGACCAGCTGCTGCAGATCCTGACAGCCCTGGCCTGTCTGTGTGGGTAGGCACAGTTTATTGATAGGAAGCAACCAAGAGAACAAACTTTTTAATATCCCTTTAATTCCCCTTTTATCATTGAATATTGTTACATAAATAAGTTGTTCATAGTATTTTTCCTTTAATTTCCCTTTTTACTAACCAATATCATGTTAATAGTTATCCATAATATTGTGTTAAGATCCCTTTTTGGTATCCCTTTAAACTCCCTTTTTACTAGTTAATATTGTGTTATAAATGCTGTTTGTAGCATTTGTTTTTAAGGCCACACAATAATAAACATGTAATAAAGATATTTTGTGTGTTTGAATGTTTCTGGCACTTGTCTTTATTCCGGACATGTACCCAAATGAACTGTTACAGCTTACTCTCAACACTGAAGACTATTAAACTTACATTTTTGTTGCAATTCTGCAGCTGTATGCTAATCCTTATGATAACTTCTATTTCAGAGGGAAACACCTAATAAGTGGGAAATTAACTGGTCTATATTTTCCTAATAGTAAACAGGTGGAATATTTCTAAGTGAACAAGAACTGTTCAAGGAACACATTTTGGTGAATATATTTACCACTGTTATCAAGAATACAGTTCTGTGAGCAATGGGGTGGTTATTGCTCAGGACCAATGGCAAATGAGGAAGTGTCATCATTGTATTGTTGTTTGTCTTACACTCAGCTCTCCAAAACTGGCATTTAGAGAAGTTTGCATTGATGGCACTAAGGTAGATAACATAAGAGTGAGAGAGAAGAAAAGAAAAAAGAAACAGAAGAGGTTAAAAACAGCAGAGGAAAAAAAAATTGAAGTACAATAGGGGAAAGTCAGAATTGAAAAAATAAACAGGCCTATCGGATTTTGGAAACTTTAAAGTAGTGAAGATGGAAAAAAAGAGAGATGGGGGAAAAATGACATGCGAGTAAACAGGTGGAAATTTAAGTTTTAGACACCAATTCCAGATGAGCTGGGTTAGGTCAGAAGAATCAATCCACAGGCAGCAGCCTTTAAGGCAAAAAATACCCAACATCAATGGTATTTGAAGAAAAAGGAGTAAATAAGCAACTGTTTATGGCACAGTCCCTCCCTCTACTCCCTCTTGCTGTTGAGATGGATACTTCTGTAAAAGCCCAACACCACTTGTTTATTTGTTTGTAATCTGATGGTGAAGCTGTGTGTCAAAGAGCTTCCAGGCTGGTGTTTGTTAAGAAAAACTTCTGCTGAAACACAGGACAGACCTTCACTAGGTTTTTTTGCAGGGGGAGGCAGTCCAGTTAGGTGTTTTTTAGACCTGCCTCCAAGCGTCATCCCCACACCCAGGCCTACATGTGATTTTCCAGTAGGAACTGTCCTAAACCTTCGTGTGAGTTGTGCCCTTTGCAAGGCACAATTCAGCTGTTTGCTCTCTGGAGTTGTACCCTGGCCCTGTCTTTCTATGATTCAGGGACAAGAGGAACTGATGGGGTTCCCCTCTGCTTGGAACCATCTTTCTCTAAACATCACCAGCCTTCACCGACTCAGAAAATAGCTTGCCTCAGGAAAAGCATTTATTAGTGCCCTGCCAGCTTGAGAGTTCAACCCATGCCTGAAGGCTGCAATTGCTGGAGGCTACAGGCTGGCCCAGTGCCCACGTACCTTCTTGCCTGGAGCCAATGCAGAGCATATGGGAGCGGATCAACTATCCCAGCAGCCATCCGTGGGTGACAACTTACACGCTCTTGCACCACCCCTTAATGTGGGTTCAAGGTTCAGAGCCCATTGCAGATGGGCAGCCACCTGGCCCGTGCACATGCAGCAAATCCCTCTTTTCTGGGCATCCTACCTGCCCTTTCCAGCCCTTCCTTGCTGCTGGAAGAGGTTAGGGGACCAATAAATCAGGAAAAGCTTGTGTTATAGGCTATAAATCTGAGAGAGAGGAATTTTTCTTTCCCTGCTTCCCTGTAAGAGAAACAGAGTTTCGAATAGGGAAGGGAGAAGGGAGGTAATTAGCCTTACAAAGAATTAGCTCACCAGACTGCATTCCTTGCTGATGGACCATCAGAGAGGCTGGGGAGAGAGGGGGGGCTGGCTGTGTTCTGAGGGGAGAGGGGCAGACGGTGGAGTTGGCTCTCGGAGGGAGACGGGGATCTGCGTGCAGGCATCTGGGGAGAGGGACTGGGAACCGGGCTTTTTGGCTTCTCATCCTGGTTAGCTCGGACTGCTGGCTTCGACTTGCCTGGCTATCCCGCTCCCCGGATCTGCTTTCATCGGAGAGTTTGTGTGCCCGCGGGAGAGAAGGGAGGAGTTTTGAGACGCCGTCACCTGGGACAGTGGTGAGTCCTGGGGGAGTGGACTGCTTCCCTTCCCTTTTTTCCTCCCACTGAGGGAAGGGTCCCCCATTTCCTTCTCGGTTCTCCCGCGGTCCGGGACCGCTCCCCCCGGACCCCTCTCCCCGTGTGGTGACCGCCAGAGCCCAACAGCGCCCCCTGCCGGCCACGACAGAGAACTGCAGGCCCTGCACCTTCAGCGACCCAACAGCGCCCCCTGCAGGGCACGGTTAGGACTGCGCTAAAGGACAGGGAAGTGTTCAGTCAGGCCCTTTTTGGTTTTTTCCTGGGACTACTGTCTAGTTTTTTTGTGTTCTGTTACTGGTTTTGCCAACATACATATATCTTTTAATAAAGGGTTGTTATTTCTTCTGTTTTTTCCACACTTCCTCGATTAAAGCCCCCTTCATTTTGAATTTACAATTGCTGAGAGAGAGGAGTTCGGTCTATCTTATAACTCATCCTCTTTAGCAAACATTCCAGTCTCCTCAGACTGAGATAGCTTGGATTTCTGCAACCATTGTCATTCACTATGGAAGCAGAAATGAAGCCAGGATGGGCTTGTTTCCCATGAAGACAGCTGCGAACTGGGCTCTGACTCCTCTACAGGGATCAGCCTCCTCACTACAAACACCTTCCCTCAACTACTGCTTCCTCCCAGCCAGATGCAATTTGGTCCCTGCAGACTGGACTGTCTAATGCTCTCCACACAGAAATGACCTCTCTGACAATGCTGTTTCCCCTGTTCCTCCAAGTAGCACATTTTACACAAACCAGTGTGCTGACAAGTTCTGTTTGAACAGGAAATATTACTTCAGCATCATAATGATTTTCCGTTTTCCTTAATAATCTTGTTGTGTATATTACATTGTGCTTTGGGGCCAGCAAAGCCTCAAAACACTGCTAGTTTTTTGAGCAAACAGCAGTATTAAAAGACAGATACTGTCCTGAAAGGTTATAGTTTAGACAAAAACAGATACAGAAAATGGAGTTTGCAGTCATATTAGCTGAACTGTCTTCCTTATTCCCCACCAGGGAAGTAGAAGGGAAGGAAGATGGGCTGTGTGAGATGGATTATTTTTTTCTACAGGCATGCTGATTCCTTAAATTCATTAATAAAAAAAATGATCAGGGAAGAGAGGCAAAGCATTGAAGCACTGCAAATTATACTGGAACTTTCTGTAGTACTAATGCATCAGTGCCTATTATTTGAAATTTCTGCATCAGTTATTTGGGAATTATATGAAAGGACAAAAAAAATCATGTTTAGTCATTAAATTCTCATAACTGGTTCAGTAACAGGGTTCATCAACCTGGATCAAAGAAAGTATCTGAGACCTAGGATAAGAGAGGAGATGAGAGAATCTTCCTGGATATGGGAAATCTTCAACAAAAAGAGTTACTAGTGAAAGAAAATAAACCTTTTAAAATAGAACACTGATTTGTTTTAATGGGGGAGGACCTCAAATGAGCAATGTTCTTTCCTCACAGGTTTTACCTTGTCTGTGGCCATCAAACCTGCCAGTGTCAGCCTCTTCCTGGTGGTGATCCTAGGATCACCACTCATTACTCAAGGCAAAGATGTTTGGGACTGGTACCCTAGGATGGGGCCTGCTTCTATGCCCTATTACACTGGATGTCCAGCTGGAAATCTTCTGGGTGATGATTCTAGGTGCTGAGATGCCTGTGTGGAAACACTGCTTTTCTCTGGGACCTTCTGTTCCCTCTCCCTTTCTGATGCAACATTAAGAACCAACAACCTGTTCTAGCTTTACTTTCTAATTGGTCACCTTTCTGCGTTGGACCATTGATTTAAGGTCTTTTCGTTGATGAAAGGGTTGAACTCTCCATTCTAGAGATAATTTGACCAGCCCCTTGAGAAAACAAACGAGCTTATGAAAAGCACCAAAGCAGACCTGTTGCTCAGGAGCAAATACAAATGCCTGCTTGAGGCCACACTTTCTGGACTGGGGCATACTCACATCAGATGCATCTTATGAGCAGCTGAGAATCTCTTACAAGTCTTTGTTAAAATCTTTTTTTTTTCTTCAACCATTTTTTCCCCCTGGAATGTTTTGTCTCCTTTTAGACATCACAAAACAGACAGCTGATTTAAAATCCTCTTTTCTACCCAGCAATGATCATCTCCTGAGTCCAAAGCAAAGAGATAGCTGGTCCCAAAGAGATAGCTAGTCCTTGTCCCAAGAGATAGCTAGTCCTTGTCCCAAGACTGTAAGAATTGGGTATTTGGTTACTGGCATGGTGAAATCAACATATTTCTTCTATCATTTTCTCCCTGGAAAAATATCCTGACATTTTCGGGACAAATCCAGACTGAGATAAATGACGAACTGCAGTCTAATAAAGTTATAGCCATGTCTTATTAACAATGGGCAGCACTGAACAGCTTTAACTGTTACTGGCATCTGAAGAAGTGAGAGTATGTCTGTGCCACATGCTGCAGCTTCAAGCATATATATCTGAACTAGAGCAGGGTACACTTTGCCACCTGAGCACAGAATCCTACTTGGGCTAATTTGTCATCCAGACAGAAGTTTCATTAATGTAGAACATCACACTAATGAAGCCATGTTGAAGAGGCAGCCCAGGTACCACTGAATCCCTGAATATTTCATAGCATGTCTGCACTTTTTTGGCTTCCATTTTATTGAACTTCACATAGGCCGCTCAATACACTGCAACTTCATATAGGCAACATGAGATATCTTCTACTAATAAGCCTGGCCTGAAAATGATAACAGTTGGTCCTCAAAGTTCCCTGTGCCAGGAGAGTAATTTATTAATTCCTTTTTATTCAGTTATGAGGAATATTTTGTCCCCAAACTGTTTATATTTGATGAAACACAGTAAAACAGTTGCATAGTGGATTACATCTGTTGTAAGCAGTGGTGTTACTGACACACCAGAGCTGTTCTGCAACAGAAATTCATCCTGGGGACTGATCCTTTCAAAAATTCAACCAACAAGTCCCAATGGCTTCAAAAGATTCTACTTATATGTATAAATATGTAAGGTTCAGATTTGCTCATACTTGCTGTCCTGCAGGAAAAAAACTCAAGGCTTTTTCAAGGAAGCTTGTAAATGTTCAGAAATACACTTGGATATAATGATGGGCCAAATAAGGTACTGCTTTAAAGGAAAGTATTAAGTTATTTCAAGCAAAACTAGAAATGAAGGCATTACATCTATGCTGAGAGAAAAGTTACAGCAACAGATCCTTGGGGAAGGGGAGATTGGACTGGAGTGGGACAGCAAGACAAGCACAGTCAGGAACATCACTGCCAAGGGTGCTGTCCCCCAGTACTTGAGATAGATGAGTAAAGCAGCTTGAGTGACAGTAACCACAGCCAGCCAAGGTCCATAGAGTCAATCCACCAGTTTAAATAGGAAAATCAAGTCAGCAAATCAGGGTCAGGATCAGGTCCACTGAGGCAGTAACCAGGGCAGCCAAGAGTCACTGATGGTTAGAGAAGTTCATAATGATGATTCTGATCCAAGGTCATGCCAAGAGGTCAAGTGCAGAGTGAAAGGGGATGTGGACATGGCTGTGACAGCTCAGGCACAAACAAGGGCAGGGACCTGAGCTGAAATGCAGCTCCAGAGTAAAGGAGCTGCTACTCACAGCTTTCTCACACAACTCACCTAAACACAGTTAAGCTTAACCAAAGTTACACAGAGGCATGATGTGAGCACCAACTTTGAGCACAGGCAGACAACCCACAAGTGGTGAGTGTGCTCAAGGGCCTGACTTCAAAAAGAACAAGGTGAAAAAAAAGTAACTGTGTGATTTATGCCCTACTTGTCATATATTCCCAAATATAGCTGCAGAAAGAACTACTCCAACATCCTTCAGATGGGACTCAAAGTGCCAGGACTGAGAGGGAAGGAAGCTGCAAGTAAAGTGGAGATAGTTTTTGTGATTGAAGTGCACATTCCTTTAGTTGCAGCATGTGGTAGGACCCTTCTGGCTTTCCCAAAGTCAGCTGATGAACATACCAAAGAGCTTCTCTAGGGTGACCTGAATGCATTCTTGTTATGATCTGGTGTCTGAACCTATATATTGCTCTAAAATCTATTGCTGAAGTTCATGGACCAGTGGTTTTAAATTTACCACTACTTTTGATACTACACAAGACTATGTCTCAATGGAAGTCAATCTCTTTTGGGATTGGCTTTTCCTGAACAAAATACTACAGGCCAAATATAAACTTAATTATCCTCCAGCATCCCAGGCTACTAAAACCAACACTGAAGCGTGCCAGCAGTTTTGCTAGCTAAGTTCCAGAAACTGTTTCATAAGGGATTTTGAATGTGTGAACTGCTATAGATCCTGTGTGCTACCATCCATTACATTCAAGGCTTGGGAAACAGCAACACCAATTTCAAGAGAAGTGGTTATGAAGTTTTGACTGTGAGAGGTAACATTTTTTCTGACTAATAATGTTGACACGAAAGTACTACTAATCCTCAACAACATTTGCCTTCTTGGTTCAATGTAAGAATGTGGTGCTACAGCTGCTATTTTGATATCAACATCTGTCCATGCCTTATGGCAATTCTGACTTTAAAAAGAAAACTAACCTAGTGGATGCCAGATACTAGGATGAATGAAAAAGCATTAAAATCTGATTTTAAATTGCAATATATGAAGAAAAAGTGTCAGATGACGTAATTAGCTAAAAGAAATGCCGTGAAATTTTGAATGTTATTTACACATAATGAATTTGGAATGCAAAGTCCCAAGACTTTCAAGTCATGGAAGTTATGGAAGCCATGTGCAGGTGTGGTGCGTAAACTGAGCATTCTTAGTTACAGAATGCACAGACAAATGCCAGAAGGAGGCAACTCTGCCCTTTCAGGCTTCCTCGCACAGAGCAGTTAGAGGACTTTGGGTGGAACACCATAATTTTTTTAGAAAGCTGACTAATCTCATTTTAAGTCCCTAGACAGTGCAGGTGTGCCAGCAAATTTGCCTCTCATGTAGAAATCTTCATCTGCTAGATTGCAACTTCCAGCTGGAAACTTCACCTGCAAGCTATTATGCTTTTGTCTAAAACAGAGAAGTTTGTCATTTGTCATTCCCATCAGCATTTATACAACATCATCAATAACCTTCAAAGATGAAGAGATCATACTTCTTAAATTTCATATTGAAAGATTTATTTTGCAGCTTCTTATTTCTTCTGGCTTTTATCATGGGCAATGACACAGCTTTCAGACAATATACACGGCCGTATTTCTTCATGTATAAATGTTTCTCCACTGCTTACATTTCTGTCTTAAGATGACACTGAAAACATCTTGGGAGTCAGTATAGCCAAGAAGTTGTGAATGGGTATGTACCTGTAACAAAACTTTAAAATGATATTTAACTGTAAAGTAAGATAGTAAAAACATGAGGATCAAGCAGCCCTAAATAGGTATTCTTGAGCATCTATCCAGCAGTTTGAATGTCTATTGAAGAAACAGAGTGTGCCCATGACATTGAATATCACACCATCATGCCCAGTAAGAGGCACCTGACTGTAAAACTTCTTCCTGTGTCCTTCACTTCACCATTTATAACAGTTGTTTTGAATGAGAAGACTAAAAAAGAACCAACAAGAGTTCAGGGGCAACATTTTTGTTATTAGGAATCAGCACTAAGATTTGAAGCCTTGAACCTCTACCATCACAACTGACAGCCTTCAAAACTAGCTGTGTTGGCTGGTTGTTAACACAGCAGTGCAGTATGGAGCTCTGGCTGCTCCCAGGGGCTGGGAGGGTGACAGCTCAAGATAGTGCCCAAAGGCAGGCAGGCAATAGAGGTAAGGCCTACTTGTAAGTTTGGCTTGGCTTTGGGGGTAAAAAGGATGTGCTACACCTATAATCTCTACCTTTGCCTTAAAGAAGACCCGTTCCACACTGTATCATTTTTCTTCACCTCATTTGGTACAGCTGCTGTGACTGGCAGGCTGGTAACAGGGGAAGCTGAGCACTTGCAGCGCTCCTGTGCAGTTGCTAAAATTATCAAAGGGACCAAAAGAAAAAGAATGGAAATAGCAATTAACATCTTATAGTTCCCCAAATGCTGATCAGCATCCTGTGTGAGGCAGAAGAGACACTCCTGAAGCCCAGTGCATCTCCCCTGCTGGACATCAAAACCCTGTTACAAACTGAAGCATTATGAGGGCTTCTAAAGGAAAGGTAGCAACAGCCCTTAGAACTTATATCTCTTGTTGATACTGATATTCTCGTCTTCACTCCTCTTCCTCCACTTTCCTTAATAAATGGTTTAAAACATTCAGTGTTTGAACATACAAAGCATTACATTTACACTGAAGTCACTAGGATTATCCTTTTGTCCAGCCAGAGCTTCAGCAAGGGCTCCCTGGTAACAAGTTTTCAGACAGCAGAGAACTCTACCACAGGATACAAACAAAAGCACCTTCATGGTACATAAACCATCTTCCTAAAGAAGACTCTGCAGTGTGTTCAGAAGGCAGAGATCTGGCTCTTGCACACAAGCTGAGAGATCTATTTCAAATCATAGGACTCTTGACCTGCTGATGTACAATCCCTTTTAAAACAGGTAATTTCTAACTCACTACTTTGAATCTTATTTTGTCAAACAACTCAAAGAAGGTGATTTCACAGAGAAACAGCCTCTGTTTGGTTTGCATTCTCTCCAGCTATTCAGAGCTAGCACTTTGCTGAACTTACAGTTTACATGCTTCTTAAACTTGCTCAGCTTCTTTTAGGCAGCTATTAGTGACAATTAGTCCTTGTCAGCCTCAGGCATAGACACAACACCTACCATGCATCCAGATGCTTCCCTGTGCCTTTGTAGGCATTTCTACCTCCCACAAGAGGCTGACAGACACAAACACTGCTCACATCACATACCTACAAAAATGCCTCGGGAGGGAAAATAGGCTCTCAAGTAACATGTCTGCAGTTTGTGAATAGTGAACTACACAAAGAGAAATATCAAGTATAAAAAAAAAGCCATGTTTCTTCTCCCATTTTCAATTTAATTTTTCTTCAAGGGAAAACTTTACAGAGATTGGATTCTCTTAAGTATGTCCCATGAGATACGGATTGTCTATTTCACCCCAAAATTGTACACTGCCTCCTAATTGCCTCATCTTCTGAACATTGGGAGCCCAGAGAAATAGAGGCAATAATGTGCAACTCCCTCATGTCCCAGCCTCCTGGAAACGCAGGAAGGCTACTGGTGAGAGAAGGGGATGTCCTGAAGGTCTTATAGGAGCCAGTCATTGATTCCCTACAGGCAAATGTCCCGTGGAGGTATTGCTGGTGACACAAGGAGCACACCAGCCAGGCATCTTCATCCCAGGGCTTCAGGGCCTGGGTCTCCCTCTGGATGCTCCTGTATGCTTCTCTGTTGCAGTACACCTTCCAAGACCCAATACTGCCTGGTCTTTTGCCATTTGCTGTATTAATATCACCATATCTGTAGAGGGGACCATATGAAAGCGAAGGCTGGTTTGATGTGGAGTTGAAAATGTCTGTTCAAAGAAGGGTAAATGTTCTGATGAATGTTAACATAAGTACTATCCTCCCAACACAACCTAGCTCCATAAAGAAATTCCTATCACCCCATCCAGGTGTGCACAGACATCTGGGTAAGAAAAACAGACTTTTCTTCCTCGAGAGACATCTTTCTCTGTAACCACACGGAGGGTCACAGAGAAAGCTCCCCCCTCTCCAGTACATGCAGGAGTTAAGCTTTCCCATCCCTGTGAGCATAGCCATCACTGTGCACTGCTGGAGGGACAGCCAATCTGGAGACCAGAATTGGAGCAAACTCTCATAGAGCCAATAGCTTCTTTAGCACCAGCATGATAAACTCCTCTTGAGAAGGAATACAATAGGGCAAAAGGCAGCATCTGGTAGCAGCTCATTCTTTAGTACATTCCTGTAAATGATAGCAAAGAGGGGCCCAGGAAACATCGTTGGGAGCTTGATATTTATTTCATTTTTTTCTGACAAGAGGCAGGTATCAAGGATAGGTCTCTCTTTGAAGCAATCTGCTGTAGCATTTTAAATGCAGCCTGGGATCATGAGCTGCAGCCTGGTTAGTAGCTAGCAACTGGAAAGAGCACACTTTAAACTTTGCAGACATGTAGGTCTGTCAAACTGAGAAGAGCCATCACATCAATTCAGAAACTTAGAACTGAAAAATAGTAATGATGTTTTTGAGGTACTGCATGAGGCCCAGTACAGGCAACAGCTTCTGAATGTCCACTCTTAGAAAAAGTTGGAACCATACCAGTGGGTTTTAAGATGCATTCAGACCCTCTTTTCCTGTCACATTTACATAAGATGAAATTTCACAGCATCAATGCCCACAATGAAACAAAGAATAACTTTTCAAATAACCACTCACTAAAAAGCGGTTCAAGCTTCCCCACTGCTGATGCCTCAGTCTGTTTCCCAAATTGGAAAGGACCATTCCCAGCATCTGCATCCATGCCTTCAACATGGGCAGAATTAGACCATGACAGGGAGGGGAAGAGAAAAAACAGAAAGGATCATTTGGCACAAAGGATCACAGGAACTCCTTATTCAGCTCTACTAAGAGTGATATTCTAGATTTGCAGTAATATAGATGTATGAAAAAGTTGCTTTTGTAAATAAAATATCCATAGCTATTTGTGGATAAGTGTTAATGAAAATCTTGCAGCAGTGACTGGCTATCTTTAGGTTTCAGTTTCTGGTCACGTAAACTATTTCAGCCTTACTAGTTGCTTCTCAAAATCTGACAGTCTCAAAAGTGATTGATATTAAAGTGAATTGCTAATGTGGAAAACAGCCTGTGATGCAAAGGAATTAAACATTTCATAAAAGAAAAATGTGGAAATCAAAATAAATGGTGGGATTTAATGTACAGTCAAATATTCATTGCCAGAAATAAGTTGTTCCCTCCCTAACCAGCAGTATGGACAACAATCAGGCAAGAGCCACCACAAAGAGGATTCTGGGAGTCTTTCCCTGTACCTCTGTGACTGTGCTAACATAGCCCACAGGGGATCATCCTGGTCACTAACCTCTCTGGGGGGAAGGCTAGTCAGCCTCTGTCTGGCAGGAGTAAACCCTATTTGCAGCTTTTCAAAAGGAGCATGAGTTCACATACTGGAGTCAGAATCGTTTCCAGGGCATTTCAGAGAGCTGTGCTTATTTCATTTCTGGGAAGTACCATCAAGACCTGGCCTGAAGATCAGGAAGATGCCAAAGGAAAATGGCTGGGACAGGGATTTGCACATTGCAGCACTGAACAGCCAATGACGCAGTTTGTCTTCTGTACCCAGATGGGCAGTAAAGTAAGACACAGGGCACCATTCTGCCTCCGTGCGAAACCTTGCCAAGCTCTCATCTCAAGCACAGATATTCTCCATATAACAGGAAGGAAACAGCAAAGGGAGGGGTCTCAGTTTGAAGAGACTGGAATGTTTGCTAAAGAGGATGAGTTATGAGACAGACCAAACTCCTCTCTCTCAGCAATTGTAAATTCAAAAATTAAGGGGCTTTAATCGAGGAAGTGTGGAAAAACAGAAGAAATAACAACCCTTTATTAAAAGATATATGTATATTGGCAAGAACAGTAACAGAACATAAAAACAGCTAAACAATAGTCCTGTACCCAGAAGTTCCCTTCAAACAAAAGGAAAAGTCTGAACACTTCTCTGTCCTTAGCGCAGTTCTAATCTAACAGCAGGGGGCGCTGTTGGGTCGCTGAAGGTGCAGGGCCTGCAGTTCTCTTCGTGGCCGGCAGGGGGCGCTGTTGGGCTCTGGCGGTCACCACACAGGAAGGGGGTCCGGGGGGTTGGTCTGGGGTCGTGGGAGGAGCCGAAAAGAAGATGGGGGACCCTTCCCCCAATGGAAGGAAGGGGAAAGGAAAGCAGTTCATCCCCAACAGAACTCACTGTGGTTCTCAGTTGATGGCACCCCAAAAGCTCCTCCTTTTCTCCCAGCGAGCACAGAGACTCTCCGATGAAAGCACAGCAGGTCCGGGCTGGAGACAAAAGACAGCTGGCAGGCAAGTTGAAGCCAGCAGCCAGGGCTGACCAGGATGGGAAGCCAGAAAGACAGGCTTCCAGGCCTTCTCTCCAAATGCACTGAACACAGACCCTGTCTCCGTCCCCTGAAAGAGAACCCAGCAGTCTGACCCTCTCCTCTTCCCCCCCCCAAAACTCCTCCCCTCTCCCCCCAGCCCCTGATGGGCCATCAGCGAGGAATGCAGCCTGGCTAGCTAGTTCTTTTGTAAGGCTAATTAACTCCCTTCCCCCCCCCCTTCCCATTCAAACTCCTTCTTTCCTACAGTGGGGGGGGGGCAGGGCAAAGAAAAATTCTCCTGAATTTCTAACCTATAACAGGAGGGAAGGAACACAGAAGGGCAACTAGAATATTGAAAATGAGAGATGAGCTGCTTTGCAAGGAGAACTAAAAATGCTGAGGGGGCACACAAGTAAAGCTTACAAAATCATGAAGCAGAGGAGAAGTTACACTCACAAGTTATCCACCAAATCCTTCAAATATCAGAACTATAGATCACTCACTGAAAATAGCAGGGGATCAGTTTAGAATGTATAAACTGCTTTTTATTCCATGGGTTGTAGTGAACTTGTGGAATCTGTTGCCATAGAAAGCTGTAGAGGCAAAAGGTTAAAGCAGGTGTTGTACCAGATCCTGGTCCACAAAGAGTCGCTGAAGCAACAGATCAGGACTTTCCCCTCTAGCATCCCTCACACAATGAACATGGGGAGTGCAAGTGGAATGGATGGCAGAAAGCAGCTAGATTTGTGTGTTGTCCCTAAACAGCATTTCCGATTGCCACCATCAGAGACTGGTCTGACCCCATAGGGCATTTCTTGCACTCTTGGAAACCCAATGAGATTTCCATCAGGCTTTGGCCGATTCCTGCCCAGCATCCAATAATAGCATTTGTTTTACAAAACACTACTTTTTGGGGGTTTAGTACCTGAGAAAATACTGTATTAGGGCAAATAGCAAGTCCTCAAATACTTGTTTGTGGCTTTCTTAAACTCAACAGTTTTTGAAGTTATTACACCAAGAAAGTTCATCTGTAAAACAAGAAAAACAGACTAAGCTGACATTCAGGGTTACCTACTCTGCTCAAGACAAATCCGTGATGAAACGTATGTTAATCCCACTGTGAAATATATTGTAGTAATATCACCCCAAATATACTCTCTGTCATTGCCCCCTCCTCATCTCAGTTTGCTGTATCAGTTTCTCTTTTACCTGTTGTTTAAGGAAGTGGCTGACATGACCTTTCAACCAAGTCTACTTCTTTTGGGCTTTAAGCTAAGACCTAACTTAGACACAAGGTGAACCTTACCTTCTTGGTCCTATGCCATGAAATTGTTCTTCCATGAGTCCTTTCATCACCCAGTAGGGTTTGGGTTGAGTTTATTTTTTGTTATTTTTAAATTCTTTCTCTCACTCCTGTTTTTAGTAGTTGTTTGTCCTTTTCCAGCCTTGGTAGCCCCAGGTTCCAGGCTTGTCAAGCCCAAATAACTAGGCTGTCTGTACCACTACAGAAGCTCCTTTACCTTTTCCTTTCCATATGATCCTGTCATGATGCTTTTTCACAGCCCTCTCCCAGCTATGTCTGCCTGGCTGAACCACAGGCTATGGCCAGAAGCTACTATTACTGTTCCAGATCAGGTGCTCCTTTGCCTCAGCAGTGATTAGTTTAGCCTAATGCAACCATATTTGCAACTTTATAAGGACAGCTCATGTTCTGATGCATGTTCCTTTGTGCCCAGAGATTTGCTTGTCTTCTTAATTGAATTTAGAGCCAGAGAAATATGTTTATAAACAATGTAATATGTTATAAATATATTTTATATTGAACTGAATTTTTATTTCACTCTCTGGTAATGTTTATTAAACACTAATTTTTATAAATATCATAAACCACACATGACATAAAAAGTAATAAAAATAGAGAGAAAGGAAAGTTAATATCTCAAATAAAATGTAAAGAAACACAATGCATATCCTTAATTCAATCTTATTATTTATTTCAAACTGCCCAAGAAGTCCACCCCAAATTGCCTACACTATTAGTTATTACTGAAAAAGTTGTTTTCTATTGTAACTATGGTGGCCACATCTGCAAACCCAGATTTGGAGTGAATGTTAATAATCAGTCCTGAAAGAAAGTGAGCTTAGTCACTCTCAGGGCTACTTGCAAATATGGAGATTAAACATGGCATTTATTAAAGAAGTATAGGGTTTTTTTCCTTTAAGCTCAGCGTCACAAGGAAAGTTTAATTCTACAGTTGACTTGTCTCAACAGAACATTATTAAAATTTCACAGTACATGAACCAAGAGATGGACTCAAGTCCTGAAAGAGCAATGCTTGGTGTGAAAAGCAGTCAGGTTCTCAATAATATGGAGCCCCATGTGCTTTCCATAGTATGAAACCAACCCAGTAAGTGCTTCAACTTCCACAAGTTTTTTTGGTAATAACATTCTGTTAATCCAATCATTTTATATTTACACAGTACAATACTATTTGCCAGATATTAGAAACTGGTTTTGAGAAACTGGCTTTTAATTGGGATTTTATTTTAATCACATGACATTTAAGAATAAAAGACGTGAAATAGTAATTTAAAGCAGCAGATGAGGCCATGCAGGAAAGCAAACCCTTTTTAAAAACCTAGCTGCCTGGTATGAGTGTGGTCAGCTGTTCAGAAGTTTAAGCTAAAACAGCAAACTCAAGAAACCCAAAACCCCATCTTTCATTACCTATTTTAATGCACAGTCATAGCCTGAGCTAGTTTAAGTGCACAGGAATTATCCATGCAGCATAAATCTTTTCCATTTCATTCCAGAACCGATCAGTAAATGGAAAAAAAAAATCATTTTCTAATCAAGACTGCAAAATGATTCCAAATCAGGTTTCACACTTCTGGTATACCAACTGATGTGGGTAACATTTAGCATAAGATAGCTCTTAGATTTTCACTTGCAGTTGTTTAATAGGTTTTCTTCTGCCACTGACAGATATTTTAGATTACTTTAATTTTAAGCCTTCAGCATATGCTATTAAGAAATAAGTCTGACAGCAGAGTAGCAAAGAAAAGATATGACGACGTTATGTTACACGTTAATGGAGATAGGTCTGAGGTCACAGCTTATTTTGTGCTCTCGTGCCCCTCAATGCAATGGATCAGGAACACTGAAAGTAGAAAAACTGAAAGAAAAGAATATGGAATATGAAATGCAGGTCATGGTAGGATAATTCTTCTGGGTTTTTTCTCACCTTCATAACTATTTCAGCCATTTTGATGCCAGTTCTCCATCTCTTACAGAACAGATGCAATTCACTGAGAGAATAAGGGCTCAATGCTGCCAGTTAAGATGGAAGAAAAGGCCACAAGAGCCATTCTTGCATGGCTCTTGTAATCACAGGGCTTTGATATGAACTGTACAAGTCCTATCAAACATAAACTAGAAACCGTCTGTGTATGAAAGGAAACGTGAAGAAAAGAAAAAAAGTACTAGAACCTAAATTTCAGTGATCTCAATTACATTTTCATTTTAAAATTTCCTCTCATATGTCCAGTCAAACTATTTTGTAATACTAGAACAGAGTGCTAAAAATGGATAGTTTTCTGTCTACAGTCAGTGGGTGACAATATGAATATTGAATATCTAATTGGATTGTTCAAGATAACCTCTACATCAGCAAAATTAATTGTGTGTGATTAATCTAAGTCTGAGGAATAACAACAGCTGCACTCCAAGTTCTAACAATACAATTCATTTAACAGATTTACAATCTGTTGATAACACCTGAACCTAACAGCAACAACCAAAAATCAATGTGACTATTAATGATTTGAATTTGACCTGACAAGAATAGTATCTACATAGCATTCAAGAGATTATTAGTTAAATCATGCAATCAAAAAATTACCCAAAAGAAATAGTGTGTTTCAGAATATGTTGTGTTAATGCATTGTAAACAACTTGCTGTTCTCTGTCCGACAAGTCCTGTGCGAAAGTACAGGCTTCACTATCTGTATGCAAGTAAAAATCCATCAGGTGATATATTTTGAATATCCCTGTACCAGACCCTAAACTGAGAGCAAAACACCTCAAGTGGAAAGGTGTAGCTTTTCTTTTAATACTTAATCCATCATTCTCTACGTGACATATGCAACATCTCCACAAGTGCTGGAGTCTTTCACAACAGAAGGTTGATTTTTTACTTTATTTCCATGAACTTAATCAAAAGTCCCACCTGTGAACAGATTCACCAAAAACATTTCACGTGGCAATAGGATCCGGAAAAAAAGCTCCTGCACAAATGCAAATAGGGCTGAGTGAAGCAGATACCCAAATTTAGGAATCTTGTAATTTTATCTACTTGGAAGTGGTTGCTTTTACAACAGTCAGCATTCAACTGCAATTCAAACAGAAAGACTATAAAAATATTTAGAGTGGTGACAGCTTCAGATTCAATAGATACAGGAATTCAATGTCTGTTTGAGATATATGGTTGCAATTTCAGCTGTGATTGTTGATGCAGATAAGACTATTGCAAGCCAAATATCATCTTACAAAAATTATGTCCAAAAGGGTTCATAAATATCTCAGTTCGCTCACCCAAACTGAATTATATCCTCTATGCAAATAGTGCAGTTAATAATGATGAAGATGCTTTCATCAGCTCACTGCTAAGGCAGCATACTTCTGTGCTCTCAATCACTTTACAATCTGCCTTTTAACCCTAACAGGACAAATAATGCTTGGCTGATAAGTAAAGGAATTAGCAAAGGAATTAATTTAAGAAACCACAGATTAACAATTGTCATCTGAAATCTTCCTGGTTTTGTGTTGGTACAAATTGTGTAGATGTGTACCAGAACTCGACTTGTCTACTGATTGAATGAGATTAAAGACCTTCTGTTACAAACTGAGAGCTTCCTTTCATTAACAGGATACTAAGGAGGAAGCTGACAATATACTCTGCAATGTCCAGTACAGAGAGGCTGCAGAACTGGTGTTATTTTAATCCTCCCTACACAAAACCACTCCATATGCATATGCACTCTGAAACATGTCTGGCTGGGAGCCCCCAGCTATCAGTATTCAGAGGGGTACAACATATTCTGCAGGATAATTCATATGACAAGTAACTTTGCAACAGCTCAGAAGGACTTTCAGTTTTCTTTCTTCTTTTTTAATCAAGTGATGGTGGTGTGGTTTAACCCTGGCCAGCAACCGAACTCCACACAGCTGCCTGCTCACTCCACACCAGTGGGATGGAGGAGGGAATGAGAAAAGTAGAAGTGAGAAAACTCGTGGGACTGTTTAATGGGTAAAGCAAAAGCCATGCACACAAGCAAAGCAAAACAAGGAATTCATTCACCACCTCCTATGAGCAGGCAGGTGTTCAGCCATTCAACCAGGAGAGCACAGCCCCATCACACTTAATGGTACTTAATGGTTACTGGGGAACACAAATGCCATTACTTCAAACGTCCCCCCTTTCCTTCTTCTTTCTCTAGCTTTATATGCTGAGCATGACACCACATAGGATGGAATATCCCTTGGGTCAGTTGGGACCAGCTGTAACAGTTGTGTCCTCTCCCAACTTCTTGTGCACCTCCAGCCTCCACACTGGTGGGGTGGTATGAGAAGCAGAAGAGGTCTTGATTTTGTGTACACACTGCACAGCAGTAACAAAAACATCTCTGTGTTATCAACCTTGTTTTCAGCACAAATCTAAAACATAGCCCCATACTAACTGCTATGAAGAAAAATAACTCTACCCCAGCCAAAACCAGCATAAATTGAAAATACAGAATTACTTTCCAAAATAGAAAACCTCAGAAAAAGTAATTACAGTTGATCTGAAAACACTGTAAATCAAAAGATTAAGAAGAATCTTTTCTCAAGTTTTCTTCGCTGTCCTGGTGAATTCAGATTAAGAAACAAAACCTCTTGCCTATCAGACAGTCAACTCTTCTATCCATAATAAATATGTTGTTTCATTATAAAGTAGCTTGGCAAGTAAAGGAATCCTACTTTGGCATATGTGGCCCTAAACACTACCAATCAGATAGACATGTCTCAAAGACAAAGACTTTTAATGCACCATCCCTGCAGTAACTTGAAAAGTAGATGCTTTCTCTTCTTGCTGAGTTTGGTTCCAGGACTGGATAATTCTGCTCAAGTTTGGGCTCCTTTCAAAGACTAGGAGGGACTCAGTGCCTCTCACGGATAGAAAAAGAGGTATCATTCAAAGACTAAGGCTTAAATTCCCATTCTTTATCTCCCTACATAAGCAATGTTTTATCATAGCAACTTAGAAGGCTTCTAGGTAAGTGTAATGCTTCTTTAGCAGCAAGAAAGATCACGGGCTCTGAAAACAGGTAGCCTGTTTTAGTGCTGTAAGCATGGTCCTTGCAGTGTACAAGCTATCCAAGTGGTCTGTGAGACCAATCTTCTAATGATCTGAAATATGATGAAAGTCAATCTTCATCCCATGCACTCCTTCAGCACCAGGTGCTGCATCACTTGACAGCTGGTATCCCACTCATTAGTGTGATCTGCTATTGTCCTAATGAGTCCACTCACTTGTCAAGATCCCTGGATCCTCTGTTATGTCAAGCATTTAATCATTGCATGCTATTTAAAACTGCTCTCTCAAGAGCACGGGAAAGTAGAAAATCATGACTCAAGATGATTAATTCACAAGGAAAATGTTTGAGTGGTACATTTAATTACCTAGACATTCTCAATTTATACCTATAGGGAGATAAAACCATAGTCAACACTTCCAAGAAATGAAAACTTTTCCTGGGTTTATTTTTTTTCCTTTCAGCTGATTTCAATTGCCAAAACACTCCAGTTTTCCCAAAGCTGGATAGTTCTACCACACTGTCAGCCAAAGTACCCACTACAATGCCAGTTTTTTTGATCAAACTCAAGAATAATTCAGCTGACACGTCAAGGTTTTCACCAGCTTAAAGCTGAATGTTACTTCACTAAAACATGATTTTGCATCAGAGAGCAATTGCTGCTGCCTTTTGTCAATAGTGTGATTTTAACATGAGCAAAGTCAGTAACTACCTGTCCCCTAGTTTGACACAGAACAAGTAGAACTTTCCAAACTGAATTCGCCGCTATGTTTCAACTCTGTCATAGAAATTTTTAATATACTTCATAGAATCATAGAATGGAAGGTTCCCCCTTCTGTTGTGGACAGGGGCACCTTTCACTAGACCACGTTGCTCAGAGCTTTGTCCAGCCTAGCCTGTGATGGTGATCAGAGAGTGATCTCTGCGTTACATTTTCTCTTTTCTGTCCAGTTGCAGAGGGGAGTGAGAGAGTGGCTTTAGTGGGTACCCAGTATCCCACAGCTTCTCTGGGCAACCTGTTCCAGTGCCTCGCCACCCTCACAGTAAAGAATTTCTTCCTAGTATCTAGTCCAAACCTACTCTCTTTCAGTTTGAAGCCATTCCCCCTTGTCCTGTCACTACATGCCCTTGTAAAAATTCCCTCTCCATTTTTCTTGTAGGTGCCCTTCAGGTACTGGAAGGTCACAATTAGGTGACCCCCCTAAGCCTTCTCTTTTCCAGGATGAACAAACCCCTATATTTATATACAGTAGGGTAAATATTAATGTTATTCTCCTTCAAAAGTACTGCTTAGCACTTATATGTCTTTGCTATAGTAAAATTTTGCTTTGCAAATGAATTCAGAGCTTAGGAAGAATAATATAAAGTAGGTTAGAAGAATTCCCTCTCAGTTTGATTTAATAGCATACAAAGCTTAGGTTCTAACCACAGTTAGCTATTATCCTTTAGAGTATACATTTGGTTTGAAAATATAAGATAAACAGAAAATAATTACACATGCTGATGGGTAATTTTAAACAGTCTTATCATGAAAATTCACAGGTTTATGCAGCTCTACAAGTTGTCTTGTCTGACTCTAATAAACCAAAGATGCAACTGTTTTCCCCTGCAGCAGTATCACAAACAAGTACTCTAAAATCTGTTTATAGAAGACAGACATAAAAAGGAACAAGGAATAGCTCTTAAGGGGAAGCTTTCCAATCATTTTCCAATTAAAATCCTAGTTCAGAATGCAGATAATGAGAACACTAAGGCAAGCTCTTAATTACTTTTTTATTTCTGTGAAAATTGCAAGGTATTTTCAGTGTAACTGGTATATCTCCTCTACAATATTATTCCAAAGGCACTAGGAGGAGCTCTAATTGTTCCCCAAAAGAGACTAATTACCAGCTAATAGCTATTAAGGTAGGCTCAGTTTACTGGGTTTGTTAATGCAGATTTTGCGTAAAAGGTTCAAAATACATCCATAGCACAGAAACCCAAGTTTATTACTGGAGTTAAAAAAGACCTCCTACAGAACAAATGTTATCAATGTTTCCTGTTACTGTAGTCTCTCTACATATTTATCTATCTATATATCTGTTCACACTGTTCATCCTGTACACATACATTGTGTGTTCCCATCAGAAGTTGAGTGGTGATGGCTACAGGTGACTTGGCCTCCCAGGCTCATAACACATGCCTGAGTGGATACATAATGATGCACATATATTATATACAATTTTTTTTGTTTATTTTCAACAACACTATGCTGACCAGAGGTAAAAGGCAACACTTTGTAGAAACCCAGTTTGAGATAGGCATTTTAATAATGTCTTTAACTCATTAGTGTGCCTTTTGCAATCGGATGTGTCTGTCTCGTATTGGCCTCATAAGCCACCAGCGTGCCTGTGGCAAATGTGGATAGAGCCTTCCCAAATCTTCGTTCGCGAAGCCTTGCCATGATAACTCATTAGACATGCATATTTAAGCTGCATGTGGTTAGGTACCAAAAACTGCATTGCAGTTACCGTAAGTTGTTACCTCTACACAGCCACAAACACCTCCTGTGGTTAGCAGTTTCCTCCCTGCAGCCCAAACATCACCATACAGACCACATCTACAGTGTCATGGCCACACTGCACTTGCAGTGCTCAGTATCCATTCTATGATCTCAGGTGTCTTCATCTCACCTGTGCACTTCTTTAGTACAACACACGCATCGCATGCACCATTTGCCTGCTCGTGTCACAGAAACAGACACCTAAAGGATGGCTCCTACCTGTGTGCAGCACTCTCTGCAATGACATCTGCACTCCCTGATCTGACCTCTACATCCACTGCATTTGCTCCTTGTACTGCTGCCAGAGAGTCTCTGACATCTTCTCTTCCCAGTTTGTGGGCCTGGCTTTTTCCTGCAGATGGGATCACAAGAATTGCTCCACAGGTCCTAGGTTTTACTCCAGGTTAAGGACCTGAGCTGCCCATCAGGTCCATGGGTCTGCTGTGGTAGGCCAGCTCACCCGAGCCATCACCAGTCTATTTCTGATGGGAATGACTAATGCACACACAGTGGGTGGTCTAGTGGTTAGGATGCAGCGCTCTCACCGCCGTGGCCTGGGTTCGATTCCCGGTCAGGAAACTCCTCCGGGCAGATGGAGCTCGTCAGCCCTGTAAGGCAATCCATCTAAGAGAAGGTCACTCTAAACAAACCTACGTCCTGAGGACCTCGCTGCCACTGTCCAAGCTCGCTCGGCCCCGGCAGATGAACCTTAGGATTAAAGGGTGGGCTCAGTTCAGCGCACACTGTGTCTCACCTAAAAAATCCACTGCGCAGGCTCAAAGGGTAAAAGACCTTTCCAAATCTTCGTTCGCGAAGACTGGCCATGATGATGGATGAACAACAGTGAGATCACAAGTTTCTGGATATCAAAGAGCCAAAAATATGCTATTAGAACTAACATGCCCTTTCCTGGGACACCATACTGCTGGAGACAAGGGTTACCAATGCCCTCCAGAGTCATGCCATCACTAACTCATGAAAGAGAGTAGAGAAATCTGTGCATGTCCACAATGAGCATCTTTGGTGGGGAAGACTGAGTTATTTGAATTTTGGCATCCCAAATATGTATAAAATAAGGTTGGGCAGGCCCTACTAGCCAGGGACCCCTCAGTGTCATTGGGGCCATCAACAAGAACTGACTCCCACTTGTTATCTCCCATAAGGTTCCTACCAAGAACTCAGTTGCAAAGGCTACCTCTCCATCACACTTGGAAGACCACTGAGAAAGATGAATACAGCAGCTGCACTTGTGACACCACGGTCTTTAAGAATTCCTCTCTTTACCAGAAAGGTAAAACCAAGATCCTTCTCCCAGGCACAGACACCAGCCTACCCAAGGTTCAAATACCAGCCTAAGGCTTGGCAGATACCGTATGTCTTCCTCTAACATAATCACACAAGCGCTCACTGATGCACTTCCATCAGCCTTGATCACTTGAACACCTTGACCAGTGTATGCATTTGTCAACTGACCACATTACAGCAAACCTTAAGGGACTGGGTGAATACCAACAGCCCCAATCCTGAGTGCATCTGCTTCCCCAAATATGCAGAAGTTCTGCAGTAGTCCCCAGGATAGTTTCCTAAAGGAGATTACTACAATTTCAAATTGAAAGGTCAGCACCATGAAGTGAAGAGCCATTTGTACACAACTCAAATGCTGAAAGAGGCGGTTGTCACAAGTATAAAAAAAGGTTTCAGAGGTCCAGTTCCAGATGTAATTTGTACCTCAAAGATTAAAAACTCTGCAGCTGGCATTAGTAACAGTCCGGTAGCCATGAAAGCTGAACAGAATCCTGACAGTACTGCGGAGATGATATTTCCGCCTACATTCAGAGGCAGAAGGTATTGCTACACAGATCTGTGTTTAAGGAAACTGAATTTTAAAAAAACAGCCTTGGCAGCTGTTATAGACAAGGCTGAGAGATCAGTGAGGCCAACATCTGCCCATGCAGCTTGAAGAGGTCAGCCCAGTCAATAACCCTAATTCTGAAAAAGAATCTCCTCTCCAGCTGTTGTAGCACCCATTTTGGGAATTTACAGCACAGATCCAATCACCTCTACCTCAAAAGATGGGCTCTAAGACATCCCATCTTGTACTGAGTGTAAGAGAATCTTACAAGTGCAATGAAATGCCAACATCAGGGCATTTCAATGGCTGTATCATTCTAAGTGTATCCATTCAAAAGCCCAAGACAAACATTTTCTTTCTTCAGTCCAGCTGATGATCACTAAATGCTACTCCCTCAACAATGTGGTTTTCCTGCATTCTACCTTCATCTTGACATCAGGTATCTCACCTCTGCATCTCCCTTCAGTATCCAGAAGGAATCTTCTCATGCATGAGTGACTTGGATGTTTCGTCCAATTCTGTGTTATCTCTATGTTTTTCTAATCTGCCACTTCTTTGGCTAGATAAGGCTACAGAGAGACTGTGGCTTCTGCTTCCACTCAGCCTGAGCATCTTGATCATGCTCGACATTCCCCCAAATAAAGAGGAAAAATAAAGCTGCTAACATGCCACCTTGTCATACATCAAGGCAACATTCTCCTCCTCCTTTGCTACAAGTCCTTGAAGTAGTTAACTTAACAAATATCTACAAATTCAACTTTAACTATATTCAGTAGACACTACCCCAACCCACATTGTTCCAATAATTTTGAAAATATATGCGCAGGAGAAGTTAGTCCTCTTAGGCAAGTAAGCCTTTCTTTACATACCTTGGAGTCAGTGGATATACTTGACAGTTCTTACAGCCTACTGATTTCACACTTGCAGATCTGTTTTTGCAGCATCTGGAAGAACATGGCCATTGTCAGAAGTCAGGAGCTAGTACATGTCAATGAGTGATGCAAATTTTTATTTTGTCAGCTGAATTGTTATCTAAGGTAGCACACAGTGAGGAAGCAGAGAAAGGGTACTTCCCTAAAGAAATATTTCAGATGTTTTGGATGCTTGTGACACTGAGCAAGAGCTGGAGAAAGGGAATTAGAATCACTTTGTGGTGTCAGAGCTGTCACATGAAACTGAATTTCAGGCAGGGGAATTTAGGAATGGGAAAGATAAAGTGAGCTGTTTGTAGGCAGGTCAAAGGATAACACTCAGAATATCAACAGTATGAAACTGTAGAAAATGACAGCCTTTGCCTCCATCTGTCCAAACAGATTTCTGTGCTGAGTTTGGTTTTGGCAGGGAATAAAGAGCTTAGACAGGGACTCTAGTATTAAAACCTTTTCTCTTAAGTCCAGAGCTGCACTTGAAGTCTGTTGATGAGCTGAAGAGGATAGCCTTTCCCTCCAGAGTGTCATTGCACCACCCTTTGAAGCCAAAACTTGTTGCAGCTGGCAGTAACACAGTGCATACATACAAATAAAGCTAAAAAGGACAAAGGAATGAGTTTTCTATGTTGACTACCCATGTCTTCAGTAACGTCCAGGGACTCTACCTGGTGAATTATTGAGTGGTTTGATGCTGTTTATTGACTTCAATAGCAATTTTAGCACTAGCATCACACTTATCAACTCCAACTTGAGCTGCTCAGCATCAGCTTGACTTGTTACATGTCAGTTATTTTCAAGCACTAGCAATAATCTCACACTACTTAGACTTGCTTCAGTGTTGCTTCTTTCCTCCTTCAACTTACCAGACAGAACTGCTTCTGGACTTCCATTTTAGATATTGGCTGGCCCAAACATCATGGCTTCTGTTCCTAAAAACCAATTAGATTCCACAGCATCATCACTGCAGGTTTTATTCTGATGTCTGGTGTGCAATATGGCACAAAGATGGCAGCACAAATCTGTCTGAAATCATATAACACCATAGAAGGTTTACATGAGTGCTACAAAGGTATGAATTACATAAAATATCTTTAAGAACAGCATAAAAGACAAAGTCTTCAAAATAGTCATCACAGCCTTGTAGGTGTTCTACCCAGGCCTCTCATGAACAATTTCATGTATCACTAAGTTCAATTTATGTAATGATGTAACTTTTTATTGATCTGCAGGGGGAAAAAAATTAGATTTTCAGAGTATTTCATACTATGCATTAAGTATCAGCTGAATTTTGTCATTGACTGGCTTACGTTCATCAGTCTGTGCTACACACAGCTGCCACAAAATCATACTTGCTGAAAAGTTATGTAATTAGATCCTGTTCAAGCACTGCTGGGATTCTGGGTATCTTCACACCATCCTTTTCTTTTGTACAGTAGATAAAAACATTAAATAACTTCAAACTAGTGCTTGACCATTTATTTAGTATAAAACCATTGTTTTTCTGTTTTTCCAGATTGTGGTGCCCTCTCTCATGTCACCAAGCTGTTAGCTTTTTCAATTTTGCATTGGGGTCTCCATAATAATATTTGTTCCAGGCTGACATTGAAGTGCCAGGGCCTGAGACAGACCAGAATTGACTTACAGATGAATCCTGTGCTGTCCCTACTTGATATAGAAAAATGGGTGAACCTTAGCTTAGTTAGACTGCTTGTGCTAAATATGAACCTTATACGTAGATTAGCTAGACTGCTTATGCTAAGCATTATTATGCCAAACCATATATTTAAGGAACCTTTCGCTAAATGTTGTCTGTTAAACTGGATGCTTAAGAAATTGTAGTATACTCTTGTGACTGTCTGCAAGATATTTTAAGGACCTTTAGGAACCTCGCCCAACCGAGACCTGGGTTGTGGCCAAACCCTGGTCTTGGGTAGTCAGGAAGACTGTCACCAGATGTTTTCCCATAACAAAATATACAAGTCATTCTGACTTGCCAATACAGCCCTATAAAAGCTGGACCCCCTCACAGTAAAGATGGAGACCTCACCTATGAGTGGACACACCGTGTAGGACTTCCCAGTTACTGGGAGTGGTTCTCCAAACCTTCGCTGTGATCGGGGCTCCCCGGCAAATGAAGTGGTCTGGGTGATGGTAATGTATTAATGGGGCAACTGGTGATGTATCTTTTTTAATCACTGTTCTTTGCTTGTATAGTAATGATTAGATGCATTACCTTGCTTAGTTTGTTTGTTGCCAAAATGGTGCGTGTGCTAAGCTTATTGCCATATTAAATGCATTATTTTGGTTTTGTGTTGTCTTAATACTGCTAGTAAAGTAAGACCCTTCCCTCTATTCCTGTCTGTGTCCTCTCTATCGCCCATCAGTTAGCAAAATAGACATTAATACAAATGTTTTCTAGTTTGGAAAGGAAGAATTCAATGAGTTTTCAAAATATAGACAGAGACTGGGATATGCAGTTGAATGAAGTCTGTGTGAGAAAAGCAGGACAAAATAAAAGTATCCTTTTTTGATTTTATGTTCAGCAAGAGGCAGTGCCCACCCATCACTGCCCAAGAATTTAGCTGCTCTAGGACCTGCCTCTTAGACATCCATAAAATTAATTACTTCTCCAGTGAGGCTGGATATACCGTTGCTGCCTCTACTAAAAGTTATGTCCATTGTGTCTGAATCACACAATGCATCTGCATTGGCTTTGTATCAGTGTGTGCTCATGAGCTGAGACAGTCCTTCACAGGCTACATATCATGCAATTCTTATTCCCATACCTCCACAGGAACAAGACTCTCACATAGTTACCATCATTATATTGCCACTAGTCAGATATCAAAAGCCACATAGTCATTGAATAGCTGTACATTTCTAGCTTTATGCAAGCATTTGGAATCAATCCATTCAGCTGACTGTCGTCCTTAACCAGGTATTAGCTCTGGAGAAGGTGCAAGAAGCAGAACGTGTCCATATCAAGCCATTAGCAAACTACAAAGCTACCTGATACTGTGTATACTATTCTTGCATAGGCAGGCAATTAACGTCAGTAGGAGAAAGTTTGAAAGCTTTCTATAAATAACACCAATGCTCCAGGAAGCAAGGATCAGAAAGTAAGTGCTCAAATGCATGTTCTGAATTCAACCACAAATACATTTCACCTTAACAGAGATGGAAGCCTCTGTACTGCTAGTACAAATGTCAGCCTTTTGTACTGATAGACTTTTACACCCACTTCTACCCCAGTGCATAGAGATCATTGATATTATTGACATTTCACATCCAAAAGGTGTTTTAGGCTTAGCCAGCTATACTCCAAATATCTCCTCACCCCTTCAGAAGAGTGAGGAGTGACTCAGTCAATAAGCAAAAGGTATGGAGTTTTGTGAAAGAAAGGATCACAAAATCAACAATATGGGGCTTAGCCATGGTCAACTCCAGCACTTAGAGGTAAGGCAAAGCAGTTCCTGCAAAGCACCATTATGGAGAAATTCCCACAACCCTTTTTACTGTCAGCATGCTGGGGTGCCTCACTGAAGTGCTTCTATGCTGATGCACACAGTAGGGGAATAAATGGGAAGAGTTATAGATCTGCATGCAGTTACTGGACTGTTACAATGGTGGAATACATGCTCTGTAGGAAGAACAAGCTAAGGAGACAAGGGAGAGGAGTTGCACTTTACGGGAGAGAGGAGTTGGACTGCATAGAGTTCTGCCTGGGGATGGAAGATGAACCTGAAGGAACTGGCTGATGTAATTGTGAGGTTTCTCTTTATAGTCTTCAACTAGAAAAACTGTGAGAAGTGCCTGAAGACCAGGGAAAAGCAAACGTCACTCATACCTTCAAGAAGAAGGACCCAGCGAACTACAGGCCAGTCAGACTCAATTTGAACCCTTGGAAAGTCTTGGAAAGTGATGGAGTAGCTAACCCTGGAAGCCATTTTCAAGCACATGAAAGACAAGAATCATAAGGAAGAGTCAGCATGGATTCACCAAGCAGAAGTCATGCTTGACAAGCTGGATAACCTTCTATGATGAAATGACTGGCAGACAAGGGTAGAGCAGTGGATATAGTCTACCTAGACTTTAGCAAGGCTCCCAACACTGTCTGCCACAAGATTCTCACAGGGAAGCTGCTTAAACTCGAGCGGGATGAGCAGCCAGGGAAATGGAATGAAAACTGGCTGAATGGCCAGGCCCAGGAGGTGGTGATCAGTGGCATAAAGTCTAGCTGGAAGCCAGCAACTAGCAATGTACCCCAGGAATCAATACTAGGTTTAATCCTGTTTACTATCTCCAGTAAGGATCTAGGTGGTGGTGCAGAGGGTACGCTCAGCCAGTTTGTATGACACAAAACTGGGAGCAGGAGCCAATATGCCAGAGGGCTATGCTGCCATCCCAAGGGACCTTAAACAAGCTGGAGAAATAGGCCAACCCAATGAAGTTGAGTAAGTGCAAAATCCTTAAGCTGAGGAGGAACAACCACGTGCACCAGGACATATCAGGGGCCACCCAACTGGAAAGGAGCTTTCTGAAAATGACCTGAAGGCAGCGTGCAAAGGGGACAGAGTCGAAGTGTGTAAAGGGGACACAGTCAGATTCTTTTCAGATGTGCCCAGGACCAGAAGCAATGGGCACAAGCTGAAACACAGGTGACATTGTTTGAATATCATGAAACACTTTTTTACTATGAAGATGACTGAGCACTGGCACAGGTTGCCTGGAGGGGTGGTAGAATCTCCCTCTTTGGATACACGGTCATAGTGCTGGGCAATTAGCCCTAAGTAGCCCTGCTTGAGCAAGGTGGGTGTACCAGATGACCTCTAGAGGTCCCCTCCAATCTCAACTATTTTGCGATATTTATTGCTTCCCCCTCAGCTTAACTGAGCTATTGGGACTTTTTCTCATTGTGGTGATACCTTTCTTTTCCTCAGCTGCACAGACACTTTGGGGCAAATTTCTCCCCAGCATTTGCTCAGTAAAGCCACAAGTATCAGATTATGGCATCACACAAATGAGTAAGAACAGATCTGCCTGATGGTAAGGTTTGATCTGAGCAGTGCAAGCTTCAGCATTGCTTCCAGGAATTATTGTCTCAGGGACTTCCTGAGTCAGAAGCGAATCTTTGTACTTAATAGTCATTGACATATTTCTCTTCTATGAATTAATCCAATCATTTTTGGAACACATGTAAATCTTTAGCATCCACAATGTCCTGTGATGACCAGTTCCACAGCTGAATAGCATGTTATGATGAATTATATTTTCCATTTGGTTTGAACCTACCATCAGCTATGTGGCTTTGACACCCACTAATTCTTGAACAGAATGAGGATGCAAGAAGTTCCCTATTCAGTTTGTGCCAATCACAGCTTTATACAGGCATAACCCAGACCAGTTCTCTCTTTGAGATTGAAGAGCCTGGATGAAGATTCAGCAAACTATATGATTCCTCATATAGGAATCATTCCATTCCTTGATCAGATAAAACATTTCCAGTGTAACTATGTTCTTCTTGAGATTAGAGGACCAATTATAAAATGTTCGAGACATCAGCACACCATAGATTTATACAGCAATATATCCATTTAGTGATGAACAGTTCAAGAAAGAAAAGAGCACAAGAAGAGGATGTTGCTGAGAGAGGATGATGTTAATTGCATCTAAGCTTCACAATGGAGCATGATGGCTTTAGAGCTGTGAATAAGCCTGGAAAATGCAACATTTCTACATAAGGCAGTGAAAAGGACTCTTAGGACAGAAACAGCAGCTGCAAAGAGAGGAATAAGTAGCATCCAGAAAATTTGTTTTAACCATTCATGAGATAAGTCACAGCCAGAGTGTTGATGTTCAAGACCATACAAACAAAAGTTACAGCTGAAATATTCAGTGACTTTTCAACTGTTTGTACAACAAAATGTGAACATGTGAACAAAGACCAAGTGAACTTTTGGTCCTCCATGTAGAAAAAAAAATGCATTATAGTCCTATTTCATCAGCAAATATAACAAACAGGAGACCAAGAAACTTTATTCCTCAGTTGCTTATTTTTGGAAGAAGCCAGAAAGACTTCAGATTTTTAGGAAGACCTAAACATCCTTGACTCTATCACAGCACACAGGCACGTGCCATTTACAAAAATGCTGGCTACTCCAGTGTGTAGCAGTACTGTGTTTGCTTAAAATTTGGCAACCACTCAAAATTTCCTTATTCTGACTCCAGAAGAATAGGTCTTCTCATAAAATTTCCACATTTCTTGTATTTTCAGATTGCTACCTTGATCAGCTCTATGCTTCCACTGTTTGCCAGAGCAACTGAAGCCTGTAAAATATCATGTTAGCATGGAGTAGCAGGAGTCACTGGATTTTCACAGTAACTATCTCCAAAACAAGCTCATATTATTCAAAGATGTATTCATCAGCAGGAAATGCAGACCTGACAGCAAACACATGGTGCATGAAGCTTTTCCAAATAAACAATGATTTTAATTTGCTAAAGATAGCTCAACATATTGTGGCAATATCAGGAAAGCAATACTCACTCTGATTATTTTCAGTAACATCTGTAAGCAATGTGCACACTGAGCATTTTTGCCCTAATGAAAACTTTCAGGTCTAACACAAGAAGTAAAATAGAAACTGAAGATCTCAAAACAGAACCCTCAAGTTCTCCTCTGATGTTTACAGAGGAAGTGAAAAAACAATGCAAGATTGAACAATAAACACAAGGCCAAATAGAGGGATTACTGCAGTGAGTGTAGTGAGGCTGATAAATGAGGATGAATTCAATGAACTTTTTTGTTAACCCTCTCTGCACTAAGAGGATAATATGGATATGCTAACATGGGATGTTTAAGTTTCATTCATGAATTTTTCAATAAGTAAATAAAAAAGAAGGAACAATAATAATTTTGCCATCAAAAACAGACTTTACATATTTTTTTAAAATTCCTAAAGAAAAGGAAACTGACAGAAACAACGATAATGTCAGATCATTGTGATGATAAATATTTTATTAAACTCTTCTTGCAGCCCTAGCCTTGTAAAACCTTCTACTTGAATATTGCTATGTAAATCCAATCACTTCAGTGTTTTTGTCATCCTTTGGCCAGTATCAGAGTAAATCACTGCCTGCAGGTACTTTTGGATTATGATGTACCTGAAACAAGGTATATTTCATCCAGAAGTGTTTGTAAATAGTTTATCTGGGATTAGTTCTGTAAAATCAATCTGAATTTTAAGAATTTACTGAAGATTTTGACAGGGAAATGAGCAAGATTTACACGTTCCATGATCCAGATCTGGATCTGTAGTTAATGTTCCACTACAAATATTCTGTCCTATATACTTAATTTTAAAAAAATTCCATTTTTGGTGGAACGATGAGAAAGATAGCTAATTACAGTTTCTTAAATTAAACTAGCTCTGCAACAGATATTTTGGAGGAGTTGGCTATGATACATAATGCTTCACAGTCTCTCTTTATGACTCTGTCCAAAGTCAAAATCTGATTAATTGCACAGTAAAAACCTTGAACAATCTCCAGACAAACAGAAAATACAATATGCCAAAATTGGTTGAATCCAAAATCTTTCAGTGCACATATTTCAAAATAGCTCAAAGCACAATTTTTTACCAATAAAAAGACTAAATCAAATTATAATTGATCAAATAAGGACAAGACTTATCTACAGCCATTTACAACCACTGTGATCAAATGCAGAAAAGTAAAGCTATAATAGCAATACGGGGGATTTAGACTTTATTTCAGTGGGGCAAGCAATACAGTCACATGAAGAAATGTATTTGTAATAAGAGTGAAATCATTTTAGCTAATGAGTATTAAAATTAACTCTCAGCTTCAAAGACTTCTTAATCATGGCCAATACATTGACACAGTACCTTCTATCCACTGTTTTGTGGGAAAAGGTTAGCAAAATGCAACAGCAAGAAGCAGCACAAAACAAGGCTTTAATATGATGCATGTCAAAAAATGAACCAAAAATGAATAACTTAAAGATGGTGCAATACGTTTGGAAACTCTGACAGACTGAAAAGTAATGCCATTCAGCAAGACTGGACCAAGATATTGTTGCCTGGCTGCTGACCCTGCAATTTGGGTGACTAGGTGAACACTCCACAGAACTAAGAAGCGATACTAAGTCTTTGAGTATAACATCAGCAGACATTAAGACTTTCTGAAATCTGTCAGCCACTAACATACATTGAGTCCATGTGAAAGAGGCTTTTTTTTTTTTTTCAGTGATTTTCATTAATATCCTAGGAGCTTTTAAAACTTCAATTATTTTTGCTTCACTGATACTTTAAAAAGTGTTCTGGCAATAATAATTTTTACTAATCATCTAGGTCCAAAATCTTTACTTATGCTCATTCTTACAGAATCACAGAATATGCTGAGTTGGAAGGGACCCATAAGGATCAACGAGTTCAACCCTTAGCCCTCCCCAGGACCATCCCCAAAAGTCACACCATATGCCTGAGACTATTGTCCAAATGCTTCTTGAACTCTGTCAGCCTTGTGACCACTTCTCTGGGGAGCCTGTTCCAGTGCCCAACCACTGCCCAAAAGGTGAAGAACTTCTTTCTGATATCCAGCCTAAACCTCCCCTGACACAACTTCAGGCCATTTCCTCAGGTCCTGTCACTGCTCACCACAGAGAAGAGATCAGTGCCTGTCCCTCCTCTTCTCCTCACAAGGGATTTGTAACTGCGATGAGGTCTCCCCTCCGTCTCCTCTTCTCCAGGCTGAATAGACCAAGTGCCCTCAGCCGCTCCTTGTACGGCTTCCCCTCAAGGCCCTTCACCGTCTTTGTTGCCCTCCTTTGGACACTCTCTAAGAGCTTAATATCTTTCTTATATTGAGGTTACCCAGATTGTCATGAAAAAAAAGAATCCAAAAGCACATGGGCTGGACACAAGCCCTTACTCTGCATGACTGCTGAGAGATCAGAAATGAAATGCAAATAATTAATGAAAGCCTGAGAATTTTTAATCTACAACTAAGGAATGAGATTATCCAGCTGTGAGTTTGGGACTGACCTCTTTTAATAGAATGGATATATTTGAGATTTGGGCTTTGCAAATGAGCCATAACTAAGGAAAAGAAACTTCTGCTGTGAGAGGAGAGGAGAGGATTATGGTGATTTGGCTGCTGTTCATGAGATCCTCTCCAGCACTGCACAATTTTGGGGGGGGACTAAATTATTCTGGGATGAAAAAATGAGTTATTATTCTGAGAGTATTTATAAAGGTTGATTTTATGGAAAGTACAACTGCTGGCCAATATATTGACAACACAGGAACTTCTGGAATACTCTTGCAGTCTCCAAATACTTACTCCTGTCATTATACCCTCAACTCATGCATCTAAATATGAACTAATTTTAGCTTGATAATAGACACGGGGGGACAGTATTCATCAAAAGGCTGAGGCCATACATCAACAATAAGTTACACTTCACTGATTACAAAAAAGTTAAAAAAAGAAATTGAAAGTCTTATTGTAGAGTATATTTGCAGGAACCAAATGTTGCTTTTTATCATAGAGGAAGGAGGATGTCAGACTTCCTTAAATTGTTAAACACCAGTTATCGAATGCACAACTAGAAATTCTTCAGGGAAATCACCATGCTTTGAATAGTAACAGAAGTTCATAGGTCTTTTCTACAAGACTCTCTCATACAGCAGACAAAACCAGCTCAAATAATACTGTTAAAAAGTACTTGTGACTGAGAAATTAAGTTTGTGTCATGTGGGACTGTTGGCTGACTAGCCAAGTGAAAGCAATGCTGCGTTCTTCTATTCCAATACACACCCTCTGTAACCAGTGTTGTTTAAAGACATTGTCTACATCAGAACTGTGGCTGATTCTTCAGTCAATTCAGAGAAATTTGCCAGGCAGCCTACAGATGGATTTCACGTTCATTAAGGAAAGAAAGAAAGAAAAAAAAGAAGACAAGAAAATAGATCAAATACAGACTTGCTATTTCAGGGCAGGGGGGCAGGAAGGAATAGTTCTACTTTCCACTTACTTTTTAGGGGGAGAAAAGAAAAATGACTGCAAGGTACTTTGTCACTTATAGTCTTATTCACAATGAGTCAGACACATGAAATTCTCACATGAACAGTTGCAAACTTTCTGAACCAGCAGCAGTGAGTGTCGCTTTACGCACAATTTCAAGACTCCCAATGTACCACCAACCAACTAAACCATTCTCCCCTAGGAAACAGCAAAAAGTGCTTTACAGGCTGTGTCTATGTTACAAAATAATCCTAAAACGCAAGTCTGGGAGTAGCCAGACACTTTATCTGCAATTCAAGTGGCTCAGTCTAGAATGAAACTTCAGAGTGATTGGGGTAAGATAATAGCAGGGATTGCTTTTCAGAGGTTGTATGGAGAAGATCTTGCTAATATCACATCATCTTACTTGCCACAGTCCACCACTTGCCTGTGCCAATAGGCTTGAGGCTTCCCGAGCTCAGACACATCTCAATACTATATCCTAAGGCATCCTATATTCCACCTTCCCTTCTTGCTGTAGAGTCACTAACTTACCAAATTGCAAAGGGCCTTACCCATTATTTTGGGGCAGAGCCTGTCTTTGCAGCTATAGAGGGGGAATACCAGAGCCCAGTGTTACAGCCTATACCAGCATCACAGAGAATAAAAGGAATAGTGAGCTACTAACACAACAGGGAGGATGTTCAGATGCCTTTCCCTGCTATGATGAGCTGTTTCAGCTGGATGCAGATGCAGAAGCACTTGACTGCACGTTCAGTCGTCTAAGACCAGGTGTCTACTACTATGGAAACTAAGTACTGGAAAGGGTGATGTGGCCTCTATGTCAGGCCCTCAACTTGACCATGCTCCTAGCAGAATCCCATCCTTCCAGTCAGGCCTGCCTCCCTTTCCTTTATGCAAAGCCTCTCAGCTTCCACAGCGCCAAACTTCTTTGGTCCTGACACCTCTTTATTGGCCCTCCCCACATATCATGTGAGCAGTGGCTTGGGGACACTCATTCCTGAGGCATCACAGTGTTCAGGTGGACACAGCCTTGACCAACACATATGAAGGCCTCATTTTCTTTTCTGTTTAAGAATTCAGCTGAGACAAAGCTTATTTAAATTAATATTTTTCCATAGTAAACATCTGGCTCATATTGTTTTCCTATAAAGACATAGCTACATAAAAGCCATTCACGTATTTGAAATAAATGTTTTGTCCTCTGTGATCCTGCAGGGCCAATTGCACAGTTCCCCCTCTAGCAGGTCCTACCAGGAGTTAGTGGACAGGCTTACTAGTGCTGTAGGTAACCAGCCCCTGATATGAATTAAAGTGCTATTCAGCTGAAGTGAATGCCAAGTGAATTCTGAGAGAGGCTTAATTACACTGGTGATACTGAGTGAAACAATAAGGACCTTGTACTCAGTACTCTTCTTAACAGAGTGCAAGAGAAAGAAATAAAATTGCACTCTTTCATTTCCAGAGTTGGAATATCACCCACTGATGTGGTAGGAAGCCTGCCAGAAAGCCAACCACTGCCAGTATTGATAACACCAAGATAAATGCCCATTACTGCAAGCAGCTGTGCTACTGGAAGCACTCGGTGTTGCACTCTTGGTGCCAAAGGCTCTGCTGTCTTTCTCATGAGCACTTCGATACATACGTCTTCTTTGGAAAGAGGCAAAAACATGGAGGACTTGGCACACTTTCGGTGAACATTAACTAAGATATTTGACTGACTTTGTTGTGGCTTGTGATTTTTATCTTACTGCTAAGATAAGAACAGCCAGCGTAAACAGACTTGATATCACCACAAGCAGTACAGGGACTACATGAGTGTGCTATGTTTACATGCTCAGTGTCAGTGACAGCACGCTATCACATTATACTGCTCACACAGCAATGCATTTACCAAAGTGATTTAAGTAGTTTTCTGCCAACTGCAATGTAATTTCAACACTACAGTCAGTTACACACAGGCAATGGAATTGTACCATTAGGAAGTTTATATAACATAATGCTTTTCAAATCAGGTTAATAATGCTATATCACAATATTTGACAGTGCCATTACAATTTTTTTGTCAGCATTGTGAAATACCCAAGACAATCACTAGTGGGAGCAGCAACAGGGATGGCAGGCACCTGGCCAAGCTGGAAGAGAGAGGGGACTGGTGTTACAGCCAGATGTGGCAGCAGGGCTTGACCTTCTTGCCACATGGAGGCCTGGCACGAGTCTTGTCTTGGGGCAGGCACCACTTGTGCCTCCAGAGGACCACAGGAAACAAACAAAGTCAAGCCAGAAATGTCTTAGGGAATAAGAGGAGTTCTCTGAGGGACAGGAACAGGAATAGAGAACAAAGACTGGAGAGACTGAGAAGCTGGACTGAGAATATAAGGATTCTATCTTTGAAGAAAAGAGAGATGCTAAGTTATGCTTTGAAAATTATGGACTGGGGTTAAACCAGAGGGATATTCCCTTCCACTCCTGTTATTTGCTTCACCCTTGATTTGCTACTGGTGATAGAAATTAAGAATTATTGTGAAAACAGAATAACAATATTGCTTGATCCTAGCAGCATACTGTTATACAAAGCCTTGCAAAAAATAATTAATGCATTTGATACAGTAGGTAATTTGTTGAAATATTCATATACAGTAAAATTTATTGGGTCTAAAACTGTTCCAAATATCAAGAGAGAAAATATCAACCGGAAGCTCCTTGAAGTGACAAGAGACGAGTTTGAAGCACTTAAATACTAAGCTTCCAAAGGAAATTAATGAACACTACTCTCACTACCTTAACAAAGGAAATAAAGAGGATAGGCCTTATCACTGTCATTGCTGACAAAGGCTACACCAATTTCAATCAATACTTCAAGAAAAGTACTTGACTAATTAAGAGCATTACCAACTAGTACTCCTTTATTTTACTTTGAGAATGTTAGTAGATTGAACTTTTTTTCCAGTTTGAAAAGGCAAAAAATAGATAAGCAACTAATTTAGAGAGATATCCTCTTGGTAAATGGAATGGGAAGTTTTACACTATTTCAGTGGTAAGCTAGGACCTGCTATGTGATAGCTTAACTTTCACATTTCAGTTACTTGATACAGCACCAAAATGCTTGGACAGGTATAGGAACACTGGTTGTCTAATTATCAATCATTTTAGCTCCTTGCAAATCCAGTGAGTGCTCCTTTGAACAACTGCTATATTTAAACTAATGAATTGGGCTGTTGTAAAGAATCATAGAAGCAAAGAATGGATTGGGTTGGAAGGGACCTTAAAGATCATTTAATTCCAAACCCACTGGCCATGTGTAGGGACACCTTCCACTAGACCAGGTTGCTCAGAACCCCATTCAACCTGGCCTTGAACACTTCCAGGGTGGGGCATCCACAGCTTCTCTGGGCAACCTGTTCCAGTGCCTCACCACCCTCACAGTAAAGAATTTCTTCCTAATATCTGATCTAAACCTACTCTCAGTTTGAAGCCATTCCCCCTTGTCCTGGCACTACATGCCCTTGTGAAAAGCCCCTCTCCATCTTTCTTGTAGGCTCCCTTCAGTACTATAATATAATAATGGCCAGTCTTCGCAAGCGAAGATTTGGGAAAGGTCATTAACCCTTCGAGCCTGCGCAGTGGATTTTTTAGGTGAGACACAGCGTGCACTGAACTGAGCCCACCCTTTAATCCTGAGGTTCATCTGCCGGGGCCAAGCAAGCTTGGACAGTGGCAGTGAGGTCCCCAGGATGTAGGTTTGTTTAGAGTGACCTTCTAAGGGGCCTCTAGTGGTCTAGTGGTTAGGGTGCAGGACTCTCACCGCTGCAACCCGGGTTTGATTCCCAGCCCCCCGGGCAGATGGAGCTCGTCAGCCCTTCAGTACTGGAAAGCTGCAGTTAGGTCATTCTAAAGCCTTCTTTTCTTTCATGTAAAAAAAATTACTTTGATTTATAAGTAGTGCAAAAACACCTACTGGACAACAATGTATCCTCCGGAAGAACTAAAAACAGATCTATTAAACCTAAAAATATTTGTAGAAATTAGAAAGCTCATATTTTATAATCACTGGCCAACCCAGTAAGATTTTTTTCTATAAACTGACAAAGTAAATACTGAAGTAATATGAATAACTGTCTATATAAGGGTCAAGAATCTTCTTCCTTACTAAAACCAGTGTATTCAATCGACCAATAACTGAACAGACAGAGAGGGGGAAAATTACGTTGCTGGATTATGATTTATCTTAGTGCCACATTCTTAAATTCTGCTTCAGGGATTTACACTCATTTGCATCCCTATCTTTATTTGTACTCTATAAAAGCTGACGACAGATAGATGTTATGGTACAATAAAAGAGACCCATAAAAATTAAATTAAAAAAGACAGACAAAACTCTAGACACAGGCAAAATGCATCATACTCGGCCCTGTAAACCCACTGGTGCTGTATAGTATTAGCTCTAGTTATTAAGAAAGAAGTGAAATAATCCCAAGATGAGCAGTGCTACTTAAGTCAGACATGCTGTTGGCATCTATCTGGTGAGCAAAGCCACTTCTGTAGGCATTGTAGCATACATGGGATTGTCTACACTATAAGAAAGTAGCGTAAGTAAAGGTAGTACCTTCTAGCAGACCAAACATTATGAAGTTGACCATATTGTGTAAACCAATAGCCGTGTTATATCCTATTATATCCAGAGTCCATATATTTCAGCCACTCTGAAAGTGCTGATTCTTTCTTACTCATTTTTATGCGCTCACTGCTGTTTTATCTCAGCCACAGGGTCCTCCTTTTTAAGCCTACATCACCTTGCTAGTTATCATGGCCAAGTGCTACAACCCCACAGATCAGCTGCTTCCTCTGGATCAGGTGGCCCTTAATCCTCCTCCTCCCAGCTCTCTTTAACATAACCTTGAAACCAGTGAACAAGAAATTTAGGCTTTATGCTGCACCTCCTGAGAAACCAGCAACAAGTCCCACTTACTAATTTTCCAGTTGTGTTTTTTTATTTAAAGGTCTGATCAGCTTTAGGAAAGCAAAATTCCAGCTCTTCAAGGAGCTAGTCAAGATGATCCCCGGGGAAACTGTCTTCAGGGACATGGCAAATTTTTAAGGACATCTCCCATGGAGCGCAAGAGTCAGGGATCCTCAGGGACAAGAAACTGGGCAAGGAAGGCAAGAGACCAGCATGTCTGAATCAGGACCTGCTGGTCAATCTAAAGGGCAAGAAGCATATGCACAGGCAACAAAAGCAAGGACAGGTAACCTGGGAAGAATATAGGGACACAGTCTAGTTGCATAGGGACAGGGTGAGGAACACCAAGGTGAAGCTGGAGCTGAATTTGGCAAGGGATGCAAAGAATAACAAGAAGGGGTTCTACAGATGTTAGCCAGAGAAAGAAGATCAAAGAAGGTGTATCCCCCGATAAGCAAGGCTGGCAAACTGGCTAGCAGATGAGGAGAAGGCTCAGTCTTCAATGGCAACCTCTCTTACCACATCTCTTAAGTGCATGGAGTGTAAAAGGAGGACTGGGGAAGCAAAGTGCTTCTCACTGTAAGTGAAGATCAGGTTCATGACCACCCAAGGAATCTGATTGTACCTAAGACTGTACCTGATCATTGTATCTCATGAGATACATTCCAGAATCCTGAAGGAATTGGCTGATAGTTGCCTGTGATACTTGAAAAGTCATGGGAGGCACGTGAAGTTCTAGCTACTGGAAAAAGGGAACATATCTATCTTTTTTAAAAAGAGTAGAAAGGAGGACCCTGGGAATTACCAAGCTCTCAGCCTCATCTCTGTGCCTGGGAAGATCATGGAAGAGATTCACCTAGAAGCTAAGGCACATGGACAACAGGAAGGTGATTCAGGACAGCACAGCTTCACCAAGGGCGAGTCCTGCCTGACCAGCTCAGTGGCCTTCTGTGATGGAGTGACTATATCAGCGGACAACGGAAGGCTACAGATAATTCCCATGAGGCCTTCGAGATGATCCTCCATGACATCCTGGGTTGTAGGAGTCGGGTTTCAGGAAGGTGCCGAACAGCACCCTGGGAGATGTAGTTTCCCATGTACTCTATCACATGGACAGTGATACCCATGGTGATTGGTTGTTAAGGTCACGTGGTGTGACGTGTTAACCCATATATAAGCTGTTGTCTCATTTGAATAAAGAGGATTTGGCAGTGAACCCCCAAGCTAGCTGGGTCTGTATGGTTTATTTACTTATTATATTAACAAGCTATACTGGGTGGACTGTTGGTGGATAAGGAATTGGTTGGACCGTCACATCCAGAAGGTAGTGGTGAAGGGCTCAGTGTCCCGATGGACATCAGTGACAAGTGGTGTCCCTCAGTGGGTTCTGTACCGAGACCAGTGTTATCTAATATCTTCATTAAAGACATAGACAAAGGGATTGAGTGTACCCTCAGCAAATTTGCAGATGACACCAAGCTGAGTGGTGTGGTTGACACACCTGAAGAATGGGATCCCATTGAGAAGGAGCTGGACAAGTGCAAGAAATGGGCCCATGGGAATCTCATGAGGTTTAATAAGACCAAGTCCAAGGTGCTACTCCTGGGTTAGGACAACCCCTGGTATCAATACAGGCTGGGGGATGGACAGATCAAGAGCAGCCCTGCCAAGGGGACTTGGGGGAGCTGGAGGATGAGAGGCTGGACATGACCCGGCAGTGTGACCTCACAGGCCAGAAAGCCAAACGTGTCCTGGGCTGCATCAAAAGAAGGGTGGCCAGCAGGGTGAGGGAGGGGATTCTGCCCCTCTGCTCCACACTGGTGAGACCCCACTTGGAGCACTGCATCCAGCTCTAGGGTCCCCAGCACAGGAAGGACATCAACCTTCCTGTTGAGCAAGTTGAGAGAAGGGCCACCAAGATGATTAGAGGGATGGAACACCTCTCCTAAAAGAACTGAGATTGTTCAGCCTGAAGAAGTTAAGGCTCCAGGGTGACCTAACTGCAGCTTTCCAGGACCTGAAGAGATCCTACAAAAAAGATGGAGAGGGACTTTTCACAAGGGCATATAGTGACAGGACAAGAAAAAATTGCTTCAAAGTAAAAGAAGGCAGGTTTAGATTAGATATTAGGAAGAAATTCTTTACTGTGAGGGTGGTGAGGCACTGGAACAGGTTGCCCAGAGAAGCTGTGGATGCCCCATCCCTGGAAGTGTGCAAGCTGGATAGGGCTCTGAGCAACCTGGTCTAGTGGAATGTGTCCCTACCCATGGCCAGGAGAGCTGGGACTAGGTGATCTTCGGGGTCCTTTTCAACCCAAACCTTTCTATGATTCTATGAAGTGAAAGCTTTGTCCCTTTAACAGAAGCTGTTTAATCAGCTGGATACTGGCAGAAAACATCCTGAACATCATCTTCAGTTTCTAATTTGGAACCACAAAGTGCATCATCAGCTGTTCAGCAGGAAAGAGCTGAAAACTTACTTAGGCTTTAAACTACCCATTTGTTCTGTTAACATATAGACGTATGGCAAAGCAGTGCGCCCCAAAGGATGATGAGAGGAGAAAAGCAGGCAGAAAGAAGACGAATTTCAGGAAAGATAAAGGGAAAGAACTCCAGGGACAGCTTTTCTTTTGAGCAAATCCAAGTCTTCTCTGGCCTTCCCTAAGAAAAACATAGTTTCAAGCAGCCTTAGTTTAACTTAGAGGATCCACAGAACCAAAGGATACCTAGACTGTATACTACTGTATTAGAAGCATACCCATCCGAGGAGATGAGGCTACCTAGGTAATTAAATTGCTGGACTGATTTGATCTCTGATTGGCCAATGGTGATGTGGGGATGATGGGGGACTTCCTGAGGTGCAGGTTGATGGAGGACCTCTGTCTTCTTTAAGCTGACTTCCAGCCCAAAGAGCTCAGCAGCGTCTGCAAAGCAGGATGTTAAATGCTGCAGACAGTAGGTTAGCAAAGGCATACAGTGCTTTTGGAAAACTCCACAAAAGATTATGGCGTAATAAACACT